>NC_133764.1:14729858-15030691 GCF_036562045.2 Rhinolophus sinicus | reverse complement strand
TACTTTTTTAAAATGGCTACTAGAAAGTTTAAAGGACACGCAGCTCACATTTCTATTGAACAGAACTGTCTGCAGTGATGGGCATGGGCTCCAGGTGGGGACATCTCCTTGGCCCCATGCCTTTGGGGGAGAGAACAGGAAGAGGGCCAGAGCAGAGCGCTCCACAGGGTGGTGCTGCTTGGAGAAAACCAGTCCCGACACCCCTCAAAGGGCTCCCCCAAATGAACGCAGCTAGAAAACCAGTGATTCCCACACTGAAGGATGCGCCCTGAAAGGTCCTAAAGACACCACTAGGAAGGGGTGTGGCCTGGGGTGGAAGCAGGGGAAGGGCTTCGCTGTCATTCACTCCTTCCTCCAACACAGCACAGCTGGAGCTCCTGTCTGGTGCCAGGTGCAGCACAGGACCTGTGGACGCAGCTGTGGGCAGGACGGACCTGGGGGCTGCCTTCCAGTGGCCCAAGCTCTCATAGGAGCAGCAGGCCCACACATAGCTCCCTGTAGCCCCTGGGGAATAGGGGCAGTGGCAGGGGGAATGCCCAGGAATTTGAGAGCCCCAGGAGGCAGAGAGCTCTGAGTAGACAGCACATAGAACTCAATGGGAGAGTTGGTGTAGCAGGTCCGCAAACTGAAATGCCACAGACCTGAGAAGGGAGACAGGAAGAGAGAAGAGGTGAAAGAAATGAGACAGAAGAAGGAAGAGCTGAGAGAGAGAGAGAGAGAGAGAGAGAGAGAGAGAGAGAGAGAGAGAGAGAGAGAAGCAAGGCATCTATGAGGAGTGTAGGGAGTTCTGGTGCCAGGAACTGACAGGGTTACACTAGGAGAAGGGTCTGAGTGGCTGGTGAAAGGATGGCCAGAATGGGGCCACAGAAGCCAATCGGAGGAATCTGTCTGAGGATGGGAAGGGGGGTGGGGGCAGTAGGGGGCTGCCCAGGGAAACATGCCATCCCTGCAACAGGGAGCCATGGGTGGCACCACATGGGGACAGGCTGGGCGTTTGATGGAGAAGGAAGGAGCTGTCATGGGACTGCTGGGCAGGCTGGGCTTGGGCCACTCTTGTCTCTTCTCTGAGACCTGCCAGGAGCCCCTGAAGGGATACACAGTGCTCTTCCCACGGAATAGGAGGGTGGGTTGGGAGCACTTCTGAGTGGGTCTAGCTGATCCTCAAGGGTGCACAGGGCAGAGCTGGCCTTGGGTCTCTCCCAGTTGGCTCTCCTGGTGAAGACCCCTGCCACACTCTGCCCCCACTCCAGGCCTCAGGGACACACACCACCATGGAGGACTGTGGCTTCTGTCTCCCCCCTCACCCCCAGAAAGGGACAACATGTTCGTGTTCCTGCTTCAAAGCCCAGAGCATCCTTTTAGACTCTCTGCTAAAGCTTCCACTTCCTGCCCAAGAATGGGGCCAGCTCAATGGCGCAGCCAGGATGAGGAACAAATCAGGAGCTCCTCCAGAGCTAATGAGTGATCCGAGCCTTTGGCTCAGGTCAGCAGCCCCCACCAGCTTCCTCGGTCCTCGTGATGGCTCATTATTCCAGCATTCCCGGGAGATAGGCGGAATTTTCCCCAACATTGCCTAATTACATTCCAGCTCAGTGATACAGCGACACGTGTCCAAGCCGCACACAATTCCCAGGAAGACCAAGAGGAGAGCATTCCCGCACAGGGTGTGATGCAAAGTTTTTAATCTTGAGGTGTGCCTGGAGAGCTGTTACCTGGAAGCGACACCCCTCTCCTCTCAGGAGCAAGCCCCACCCTGGGTGACTAATAGAACTAGACCCAAGCCACAGAGGGGCGGATGGAGGAGTCTTTAGAAGGAGGACAGATTGGGGGCTGGGGGGGGGGGGAAGTGTGCTTCCTGACCGTCTGCCACAGAGGACAGGAGCTGGAGTCTCAGAAGCGCGTCAACTTCACAAAGGCTCCCCTGGACTGATTGCTTCGCTGTGCCAGGTGGAGACTCTCAGCGTGTCTGTGAGGCCCTATCTGTGTGGCCCCAAGTCTCAGGGACTGCACACACTCACTAACAGAGCCAAGGGACACTGAGTTGGACGCGGAAGCTCCTGGAAGACAGAGTAGGCTCCTTTGCCCCCTCCACCCTCTCCAGTCCCTGTTCTGTTCACCCAGGGGTGTGAACTGGAGCCCCTGCAGGTCCCTGGCTCTCAGTCTTAGCTGGTCCCAGCACTGCGGCCGCCCCAGCGTCATTCTTCATCTTCACGGCTTCCTCTCCCATCTGCTCAGCGGCCAGTCCAACCTGTCCCTTTCTCCTTCAATCCCTGCCCTTGGCTTCTAGGACTAAGCCCCTCACCTCTCAGCATGCGCATTCAGCCTCTGCCTGAGGTTGGCTCTGATCCCACCCTCTCCTCTCTCCTCAACCCAAGGTTTCCATTTAAGTGCCTTCAGGGGCCAAGCAGGACACTGCAAAGGGTGAGAGGGGCAGGTAGGAAGGGGCAGGTAGCAACCTGGAAGCCAGGCCCATCTGGATAGCCCCAGGCTCCGGGTACTGCTCCCCTGCTGAAAGAGGGGCCCTAGGTTATTAGGTCTTTGGGTTTTGCCAGAGGCTGGGAATCAGGATTTTTACATGTAATTGGTTGGCAGCAAAGTCTACCAAAAAAAAACCACTGTGTGGGCCAACACAGCTCCACCTGCAGTCTGATTCTGCCCGAGGCAGAGGTTTCTGACAGCTGCCTCCCTGTCTGCTGTGCCCCCCCTCCCGGCGTCTTCAGTTCTCCACCCCTGCTGTAGACTGCTCCCTCTCTGCCTGTAGACATGTTCAAGTCTCTCCCATTGAAAACCAAACGGTGCCTAACCAAAATCTCCCCGCAGCTACTGCCTCTCTCTTCCCCTCATAGGCAAACGGCGTGAAAGGTCTGTCTCCCTGCACTTCCTTTCCCTTCTCTCCTTTTCTCTTCAAGCCCCTGCACCTGGAAGTCTACCCACTTCTCACTGGCAAATGCCCTGCTTATGCCCAAATCCAACAGCTTCCAGTCCCTCTCAACTCTCCTGTCCCTTGGGGCAGAGCGCCCCTTGCAGTCTCCTCCTCCTCAAGTTTCCTTGACACGACTCTCTCCTGGGTGGACTCCAGTGTGGGTCTACTCCACATTCCCTCTCAGCTCCTGTCATGGGCACCTCTTCCTCACCTCATTTTATCCACCTTGGGGCCTTGGGGCCCAAGGTCCTTGGGGCCACCAGGACCCATGCAAATTCATCCTCTTTTTAGAGCTCTCCTAGCTGCAAATCTGAATCTCCAGTGACTCCCACCCATGTTTCCTGGAATTTCCCAGACTCTTCCCACTGAGCATTCCCAAAATAAATATCACCCCCTCCAAACCGCCTCCCCTCTTCCTGGGTCACCTTCTTGGTGACCACCAACTCTCCAGTCTGCACAAACCTGAACTCTGCCCCTCTCCTCTTCCCTACAGTCCAGCTCATAACATCCTATGGTTTCCATCTCTGGAACTGCCCCATGCGAAAGCTGCCCCCTCACTAATCTCCTGCCCTCCCCCTTGCCCCTCTCCATCTTCTCCATCTAGGAGTTTTTCTTAAACTCAGCTCTGATTGTATCACTCCGGACATCTGTGATCCTTCTTTCAGGAGGATGTCTGATTGTCTAGGGCCCTGGGCCCTAAGTTATACCACTCACCGCCTCCCAGGAGCCCAGCCAGGTCAGCCTGTTGCAGCCTTTCATACAAGCCCTGTTCTCTTCCCTCTCCAGGCCTCAGACCATGCTGAGCCCTCTGCCTGGGATGCCCCTCCTTAACGTCATCTTCCTGCTAATTCCCACCTGTCTTCAAACTGGCACAGGTTGGATGGGATCCTCCCCACTTTGGACCTTCATGTTCCTTCAACATGGCCTCATAATTGTCAGTCTGCACGCAGGTATCTATTGTTATGTAAGAGTCTAAATATACAACAGGCAATGCCAGACCACACAGAAAAAAAGAACTCTGACCCCCAATTTGCAGTATCCAGCCCAGGAAACCATCCCATTATCTACAGTAACCATCCCAAGAAGCCAGCCTGCTTCTCGTAGGAAGTAAACCTGTAGGAAATCAGACCACATCTCTAGCAAAAAAATCCAGGAAGCCAAACAGTAACCCCTGTGACAATCAGCCCTAAATGGCCGGGACTTGATCAGCTTCCCTAATTTCTGTCCTCACTTTCAACTTTGGACCAAGCAAAGAAAACCAAATATGGTCCCCTAACCAATCACAGAGGACGTCCCCTCCGTGCTAGTTGGCCCGCCTCCATCTCCCTACTGCCAACGATCTCCAATCAGGGCAGACCTGAAGCCTTCCTTTACTTCTACTGTAAACCTTGCCACTCCTCCTCCTGCCTTTGAGCCTCTGCCAACATGTAGGTGATGATGGCTGACTCCCTTGAATAGTAAGTTCCGAATAAGTAGCCTTTACCTGTTCTCATTTGGTTAGTGTCCATTTATTTCGACATGGGTAACCAACCATTCCAAACTTGAGGACTTGAAACAAAACCATTTTGTGACCTCATGACTTGTTGGGCTGACTGGGCTCCGTGGGACGGTTCTTCTGTCGTTCTCGCTTAGGGTTTCTCATGTGGTTGCAGTCAGATGGTGGCAGGCGCTGGGTGAACTGAGATAAGATTCTGGAAGACCTGGGCCTCTCTCCCTCTCCATGAGGTCTCTGCGCGTGGTCTCTCTAGCAGCGTAGCCAGACTTTTTACATGGTGTCTCAGTTCTCCCAAAACCACAAAAGGGAGGCTGCTGGCCCTCTCCAGACTTGGGACTGGAATAGCCTCAATTCCACTGCAACCCACTGGCTAAATGAAGTCTCAGGCCAGCCTAATTTCATTTTGGAAGAGACCCTCACAAGGACAGGAGAGCAGAAGGCACAAGTTCCCTCTCTGGGGGTCCTTCCTTCCTTCCTTCCTTCCTTCCTTCCTTCCTTCCTTCCTTCCTTCCTTCTTTTCTTCCTTCAGTCCTTCCTTCCTCTGCATGGTCTCTGGGCCCTCAGTATTTTACAGAGGGCATGACTGAGTCAGTGCTCAGCAAGGCTTTATGATCCAGTGAGTAGATGGAAGCATGGTGGGTCTGACAGATGGACAGAAAGGCTCCACGCTGGCTTTCCTGCCCCCAGGCCCACACCACCACATTGCCTTCACATAAACACTGCTCTCAGCTGCTTAACACGCCTCTATTTTTAAACCTCTCAAGCGGTGAGTGGTGCTTAACATTTTTTGAATCAGGGACCCCTAAGGGAATCTCATGAAGCTATCAGAGACCCTCTCTCTAGACAAGTGTGACTGTATACAGTCCCTCACCGTTCTGCAGCATTTAATGACAGCTGCTCCTTACTGAGGTCTTTGTTGTGTGTCCGTGGCTCTGCACAGCATAGCACATCCATTACCCTACTTATTACCCCAAACATGCTGCGAGGTAGATACTGCCACTTAGTTCCATTTTATAGATAAGAAAGCTGAGGCTCAAAAAGATTCAGGAATAACTAGAAAGTGAAACTGGGACTCAGAGCAGGCAGGCCTGACAGTAAAGCCCATACTCTCCCAGCCACTGCACCCACCATACAATTTCAGGAGGTTCCGGGGTGCTCTGGAGTCCACCTGTGAACCCCAGCTTAAGAATTCCTTCTCCAAGGGCTCCCAAAGTCCTGCTTTCTGACCTAAGACCTTGAACAAGCCAGCCCCACCCTATGTTCTCCTGTGGATTTCTGACTACTTCCCGACCACACCTATGGCTCCCTTCAGCCTGGCCACTGCTGACCCTTCTTGCCTTCTGGTCCCTCTCCTGAAATGCGCTCTCTACCCTCTGTCTTCACCCAAAGTTCAAGGCTCCTTCTCGCTGGAGTTTCCCTGACAGTCTGCCCCAGACCAATGCGTATTTATTCCCTCTCCTGTTTGGGGCTCTCATCATTTCCTAAATAGGTGTTAGTTTCCCAACTTAGCTGCAATGCTTTTGAGAGCAGAGACCCATCCTCCATCCTCTGTGTGTTTCTCACCTTCCCAGACAGGCACTTGCATAAACACTAACAGTTCATAGACTCCTCCCCAGGCTTGTTTTCTCTGCTATCCTTTTGGTTCCTGGATCCTCAAACCCAAAAGCTAAATGAAACTCCGGAGTGGGCCAGGCCAGAGAGGGGATGATTGGCACTGGACACGTCTGCTTTATACAAAGAAGCAGCATCTGAAATGGTTTCGGAACCAAGCCCAGCGTCCCTCCCCGCCCAACTCTGGCCGCTCCACCTGGGATATCCGGTATCATCTGTTTCTTTCCCATCCTCAGGGGACACCATGTTGTGTGAAATCTGTGGTTCTTCTGTTTCCTGATAACAATAAATAAGGACAAAAAAGAATGTGCACGTATCGGCCGGAGATCACAGGACCAAAGAAATACCAACTTGAGTCTCATGAGCTGGTGCCACCGGTAAGCAGTGCCTGGCTCGCGGACGGAAAGCAGAGAGCAGGGTGTAAGCCCACCATGAGCCCAAGGACAGAAGTGACTGACCAGTCCCCACACAATTCCTATCCCTGAGGGCTAAGGGCACTGCCCTCCAGGCCCTGGCTCAAGCACTGTGCACTCACTTTCAACCACACGAGCAAACTGTTTAATAGTAAGATTCATTTTACAGGTGAAGGAACCAAAGCTCCACGAGGTCAGTGACTTGCTCAGGACCACTACGTCAGTCAGGGGTCAGTAGGTAGTATGAGGACAGTTTAATAAAGAGACAGTCGACAAAGATGTGGGCAGGGCCCAGGGAATGCACAGGGATAGTAACTAACAGGCAAGACACCAACGTCACCACCCCTTAGCCTGAAGGAGGGAAGTGATGGGAAATCAGAACCATAACAGAGAAGCTGTGTGGAAAGGACTCCTTGACAAGAGCTGAGACCTCAGGCAAGGATGGAGCCAGCCCGTAAGGAGGGGGATACAGACCCAGCAATCCTCCTGCCCCCTGATCACCTGCCAGTGACTCCCCTTGGCTGAACCTGAGGCTCAGTAGCCGGAGCCCATACGGGTCAACCTCCAGGCCCCCCTCGGGCACAGTGCTGGGGGTGGGGGGTGTGAGGGCTGTGGGTAGTGGAATTCCCTAGCATCTTCACCAGCTGGAAAGTGGCAGAGCCTGCATTCAAACTCTGGTCTGCCTCCAAAGGCAGGCGTTCCGGCCTTCCAAGACCAGATTTCTGTGGTGGAAGAGGCCAGAGAGGCCCAGAAGGGGTTGCACACCAGTCTGGGGTCTCCCACTGCCTGGAGTGTTGGTACCCTTGTCAACCCCAAGCATTGCAGTCTAATCTCTACCTTGCTCACTACACAGTTCTGACCCCAAAATGGACCTTCTAGTTCTTTAAGACATTATGGCCTGGGAGGGTTGAGAAAGTTCCCAGCAGAGGGGAGCTGTGGTTCTACAATTAATCTAAAAGCCTCTTATTAGCATCTTGGCCTAAGAGGCCCCAAACACCCACACAGCACTGGGTCTCCCCTATGCCGCCTGGCTTCCAGCTTAGGGGAGAGAAAGGATTTCAGCAAAGGTGTGGGCTGAGGCAGTTCAGAGCATCCAAAGAGAGCACAACCCCTTGAGGGGCGGACTTAGCCTGCACTCGTGACAAGAGGCTCAGGGCAAGCTAACGCCACATCATCTCACCAAACCCTGCTCCATTTGCAGATTTATTAAATCGAGAGCCAATTCTGACAGTTTCTTTCCAGCGGTTCTACCTTGCAGGTGAGCAAAATTTGAGATTAAAAAAGAAAAAAGAAAAAAACCATTAGAGAGAAAGTTCAATCTTCAAAGCCCACCTCTGAGACCAGAAAGAAATAAAAACAGTAGCCCATACAAACGTGCAATTAAGTTTCCAAATTATTGAGAGCCATGAGAAATGCCATCCCTGCAGAGAGCAAGTCTTTAAGGCAATTTTTTTGAATTCTATTCAGCACTCACTCAAAATGCCTTTTAAAAATAACACATGATTTTCCGACCTCTCCAAAGACTCCCTTGTTCTTCCCAGGTAAGAACGAGCCAGCTCTGGAGAGAGAAATGCAGTTGCTCATTTTGATAGCGGATCACGGACTATTTCCAGGAAGGCAGATAAGGAAGCCAAGCATCCCTGCCCACTGGTGCAGGAGTCCTCCTGAGGTGTGGGTAGGCCCAGGGGCTGGGGGCTGTCTTGGGGGGTTTCACCCACTCATAGAAAGCCACAATTCCAGAGATGAGACTCGGCTCTCAGGGGTATCTATCCACAGCCGAGGTTGGGTTTGACAAATGCCCTCTTCCCCAGGTGAAGATTTGATTCCCTGTGAAAGGGAGAAGGCTCATTCTGCTGTAAGGGTTGCTCAGAATTAAAGATTACTAGGGTGGCCAGATAGCTTAGTTGGTTAGAGCGCGAGCTCTGAGCAACAGGGTTGCCAGTTCGACTCCCGCATTTGATGGTGGGCTGCGCCGGCCCCCCCCCCCCACGCAACTACATTGAAAACAGCAAGCTAAGCTACGCCCTCCACAACTAAGATTGAAAGGACAACAACTTGAATTGGAGCTGATGGGTCCTGGGAAAAAACACACTGTTCCCCAATAAAGCCCTGTTCCCCTTCCTCGATAAAATTTTTAAAAAAGAGAGAGAGAATTAAAGATTCCTCTTTCTGCGTGGGTTTAGTGAGCTATAAGGAGGTATAAGATAGAGTCAGCACTGCAGAGGGAGACATAACACACATCCCAGCCCTGCCACTCAGTAACAGTATGACTTTGGTCAGGTGGCTTGGCTTCCCTGAGCTGTAAAATGAGACACTTCACAGGGCTGTTGGGAGAATAAGTGGCGGCTTATCTGTAAAAGCACCTAGCAGGTTATGTTCCCTGGAGCCAGGCAAAACCACTACAGCTGGGACTCAAATCATTGTCCCAATCCTGAAAAGGGCCATCAGTCACCAGACCAGGGAGTCAGAGGTACCACCATGCAGAGAGACAGTACAGGCCATGGCTGAAAGTCCAGCTTTTGAATGGGGTTCAGTTTTGAATCTTAACTCATCATTTAGTGTCCATATGCTCTTTGGCCAAAGTCCTTTGCTCTTGAACCTCAGTTTCCCCATCTGTAGAATGGGAACATTAATAATACCAGAGCAAATGAGCTAATCCACCTAAAGTGCTTAGCTAGTGCTTGGCACTGAGTAAGTGCTTAATATGCAGTTATTTTGTTATCTTTATGGCTTTCCCAGATCAGACTTCATGTGCTAAAATTTAATTTTGTGTCTTTGTATTTATTTCTGCAGTTACTTTCTATTTATGGCAAATGATATTGAGTCTCCATTTACAAAAGTGTTATCGAGTTTCCTTTTTAAATATATTTATTTAAGCTAAAGTGGGTCAATATGAAGAAGAAAAAAGAAGTGAAAAAATAGTGCAGTGGCTCACAGATGAGCAAGACACTGGGAAGGTGTGAGCCAGAGACTGAAGTTTGGGAAATACCCAGATAATTCACCTGTGCGTAAAGCCAAAAGCCGGGCCCAAACCTCTCCCCGAACCCCACCTGTGGCCATCCCAAAGTTGTCCAGAGGCGATCGACTTTGGAGCCTTCCCTTCCCCACGTTCGGGGGTCCCCCTCGGTCCACCATCTGGTCTCGGTGGAAGTCCCCAGCTCCCCTGAGGATGACTTTCCCAAAATGAGGGAGCTGAGAAGGCCGGCCTGGGCCCCGGGAGTGAACCCGAGGCAGGTCTGGCGGGAGACCGCTGGGCTGGGGGCTGGAGAGGGGCTAGTGTGTGAGGTGTGGTACCTTTGAGGAGGGAAACCAAATGCTTCTACAACTTCTAAGGAGAGACTTGGAGCAGCCAGGAAAGGAAAACACCGTCCTGGCTCTAGCCGCCGAGGTGTTACAACTCCGTCCCAGTTGCCTGGCAACCGTGCAGGTGTGTGATAGGGCGAGTGGCGCTCCCAGGGAGCCAACCAGCGCCCGCCGGCCCGGCCCAGGTGGGAGCTGGGTGTGGGGGGTGGGAGAAGGGCCTGCAGCCGCAGCCGCACCGCAACCCGCATCCGCTCGCACGTCCCGCCGACGTCCTGCTGCCCCTCCTCCTGCCCCCCTCCGAGACGAACCGCCATTGCCTCTGGGGGTCGAGGTTTGAGCGGCTGCCAGGCCCTGGCACCCGTGCTCCCCCGCCTCCACTGCTATCTGTAGCCGGTGTTGGGTCACCGGCTTCGGAATCAGTGGCCATGAGTCCTGCCTGACCTGGTGCAAGACGCCGCCCCCCACCCCCTCCCTCCAGCCCAAACCCGGCATTTCAGAGAAATCCAAGACTGGGGACAGGTGGCACTTTCCTCTCTGGAATCTGGGTTCTCCTTTGACACATAAATACACTTCCTTCTGTCCCCAGAGACGGTGCTAATGGGGCAGAAGCCTTCGGAGGAGGGATTCGGTGGACTCCTGCAATAGCCGTCCAAGTGTAAGCATTCAGGCGGGTGGGTTCAGGTGGCTGAGACAGCTGGCTTGGAATTAGGCCTGCCGTTGGATTCTGGCTGTGTAACCTTGAGCAAGTCAAGTAACCTCTCAGTTTGCACATCTGTAAAATGGGGGGAAACAGAACCCCCATTATAGGGCTGCTGTGTGGATTAGGTAATACACATAGAACATTTAGCATGGGGCTTGGCAAATTCTTAGTCTACACTCTCAGAAAAATGAATGGTTCCATTAGGGCTTGGAAGCTGTTGCCACCAGGCACAAGTCACAGAGTTGCTGGGGAGGCTCCCACCCACAGTATATGGGGTTCCAACCCCTCCTCCTAGTAACCTGTGCAGGTGGCCTCTCAGAGGTGGGGCCCAGTGAAGGATGGTGGGCCACACTGCTCCACATGGGGTAGCCAAGCCCAGCCAGCAGAAGGTGCAGCCCCTGCATTTGCTGCCTCCTGGCACATTTACAATGATCCTAAAGGAACACTGAGTGAAGGGGCAGTCGGTGGGAGCACTCAAGGGTCACCCTTTCCTGGCCCTGCCTTTTCTCTCTCCTTCTAAGGTAGCATTCTCCATGGGGTCCTCATCAGCCTACGCTAAGGACTCGACTTCCCAGGACAGTGGCCACTCAAATGCAATTCAGCAGGCCTGGGCACTCCCTCCCCCCACACACACACAATATACACACACACCTTCAGGAAAGAAAAGGTGGAAGCAGGCCAGCTCACTCCAGCCCTTTGTGCCAGATGGGACAGCCCTTCTCTTTGGAGAGCGCCTCTCCCCACCCCCCCACACACCCATCCCCTTCTTCCATCTACCCTTCACTGCAAGCGGGCAGGCCAAGTGTGAAAGCTCTGCTGCCGCCCCTGCCGGGAAGCATGTGAAGAAAGAAATCTTTGTGACTGAGGCAAACTCCATCCAGCCCCCCTGAGAAGCCTTGCTGAAGCCCAGAGGCTGAAGACCCAGACTTTGTCCCACACTCCCAAGCCTGGGGGTGCCTCTACATCCCTGCACTCCAAGCCCACATGGCTCAGATGTGCTTTCTTAAAAGATTAATTCTATGGAATCCCAGGCAGCCTTTGACATTGATGTTTACATGGGATTTTTAAAAGCTCCTGCTTTTCAGTGGAAAGCCAACATATCAACATGTAAACAAGTTGTGCTTGACTCTGCTTTGGTGTTTGGGCTTCCCTCTCTCCCCACCCCACCCCCTTCTTTATAGTTTTCTATACTTCTCAAATTTTCCACAGATGGCATGTTTTACTTTTATAGTAAAAAAATAAAAATAAACAAAAACAAAAGATTAATGAGTAGGCCTGCTTAGCAACCTGCTTAAATGCTTATCGGAAATGCAGCAGGGTTTCCCTGGGGACCAGAACTGGCCCTTGTCCCTGGCTCCAGGCTGCTTCCTGGAGCCACAACGGACAGGAAGGACCAGGAGATACTGATGGGACAAAGTGCTCCAGATGAGCCCTGTGGCCCCTCCAGGGCATGGCTGTGGTCACAGTGGGCAGCAAGAGGCCAGCAGCTTTCTGGAGTCACTGGCTCAGGGCACCAGCCAGAAACTGCCCTCTGACGAGGCCTAGAAACAACACTGACTCCATCCCTTTGCTCATCTCTATATTTCCAGAGATGTTAGGGAAACAGGCTGGGGGGTCGGAGTGGCGTGGTTCATCCGTGCAGCTGCCTCATCTGCCCATCCTGACCCAGCCCAGCAGAGTCACTGCCCCCTTCCAGCTCGGCCTGCTTCCAGCCTGATGTAGCGACACTGCCCTAGGCATTGCCCTGGGAGCTCTGTCCATGTCTCACCTTCGACCTCTGCTCCCAGGAAGCTCTAGGACCCAGCAGAAAAGGAGCCTCACCAGAATGCTAGAGAGGAAAGGGTGTAAACTCCCAAGGGCAGTGCTGGCTCTTCCAAAATAATAACAGTAGGTGAGAATACAGCTGCTGACCACAGGGCAGGTGCTGCACTCAGCCCTCCACGTGTGAAATCCCTAACCTTCTCAACACTCCAGCAAGGTAGGTGTTATTATCCATTTTCTAGATGACAAACTTGAAGCTCAAAGAGGATCAGAGGCTGCCACAACACCCGCAAGTAGAAAGTGACAGAGCAAGAGTCAAATCCAGGGCCTCTGTGGTCAGCCTCTTGCTCACAGCAGCATCGTTCTCACCATCCTCTCCCCAGTGCAGTGCCTGGCACACAGTGGATACCCCAGCAAATACCAGCTGTGTGACTAAGGCAAGGATGGAAGCAGCCCACAGCGTCTATGCCCCCGATCCTCCATCTTCCAATGGAAATGCCCAAAACCTGGGCCTGGACAAAGCAGAGTGCTCTACTCATCTCAACAGAAACTAAGGGAAGGGACAGTGCCACAAACAGTGGGTCCCCTCCTGGATGCCCTGCAGGTAGCCCTTGCCTCGTCCTGCACAGAGGTAGACTGCCAGGGCTCCCTGGATCTCCAGTCTGTTGGGTACCCCTGAAAGTGAGTGAGGGGGGCCGAACAACTTGCTGAGCTGAAGGGGTGAGGAAGGGGGTGGCTCAGCAGGCAGCAAAGTGACAGCAGGAGAGGGGCAGAGAAGTCATTCGAAACTGGGTCTCTCTTTGCTGGGAGCTCCTTGAGGGCAAGCTGGTCTTTTCATAGTTCTAGCTCAAGCGCCCAACAGGGCAGCAACCAGAGAACTGGGGCAAACACCTCTGGGGGGCAGCAGGCTGTGGGAGGCCGTTCGGTGGGTGAGCTATGCTGAGACCCCACATTCTCCTGGGGACACGTCTAGTAATGACACCAGTGGGGGCCGATTTCCAGGGATACTGATGACATTCACAGCCCCTCCCAAGGCCCTTCCCCTAATTCTGTATTCATGACTTGTTACGCTTTTTTACAGAAGGGGGCCCTCAAATTGTGTAAGTATTAGGCTCCACAACATCTGGATCCAGGTCAGAATGCCCAAACCTAGAAACTCCCTCCCCCTGCTCCCAGCTGGCGCACGTACACTGGTTTTCCTGAGGAAGAAAAGCAAGAACCAGACTAGAATGAGAAGGATTGGCAAGGGCCCTGGGGCCAAGGAAACCCCCAAATCACAATCAGATCTTGATCATAATTGAGGCCGTGTAGACACCAAATGCAGGCAGGAGGGGTGGGCAGTCCCCCTCCTTTCACACCCTCCCCATTTAGTCACAATATCACAGGATCCAAAAAATGCTTAATCTTCCTTTTGAGAATGTGAAAGCCCTGGATGCACTAAATGGCCCCCCGTACACAAAACAGTGCACACTGTTTCAGGGGGTTATGGATGCCTGAGGCCCATGGGTTGGCCCTGCAGGAGGCAGAGAAGTCCAAGCTGAGGCCCCTCCGACGCAGGCAGCATGATGTGACAATGCACAAGGGTGACAGGAAGGAGACCGGGTTCCATCCCAGCTTCTAAGTCTCTTCGCTTCCCCAAACCTCCACAAGCTTTTGCATTAGGTGTTCTCAACATTCCTTCCAAGTCTAGAATTCTGGTTGTTTCTGTGACTTTCATCTTCTGCAGGCCTGAGCAGTCCCAGACCTTCAGAAAGAAAACACCCATTACATGCAACAAGCATTTTTCATGTTTTGCTAATTTAATTCTCTCAGTTACCCAATGGAGCAAATATTCTTTGCTCCATTTTACAGATCAAGAGACCCCTCAGTCAGGATAAGGGGTAAAGGAACACCCCTGAAGGTATGGTAAGTGGTAGGGCTCAGATTCAATCTTGGGTCTGTTGAACTGCACAAGCCTGTGCCTTTTCCATGGCCTGCACCAACACACTCAGTCCCTTCCTTCTTCTCCCACCTGCTGTCAACTCTGCCTTGAAATATGGGTCTTTCCCTCCACCTCTTGCACCTCTTGGCCTCAAGCCACCTGCCTCCCACTTTGTCCCTAAGGCCTGCTAGGCACCTGGCAGATGGGAAATGAGAACCCCATTCCCACCTAGATGGATGAAATCCTACAGAGCGTGACCCCTCCTGAGGCCACTGCTTCGTTGGGGGACAATTAATGGCTGTGGCTGATTACTGGACACTTAGGCACGGAGTAGAATCAACCAGGTTTGCAGCCCCAGCTTAAAAACCCAGATTAATCGCCCTGGGCTGGTTCTGTCACACACAGGGATATATTTTCTTCTTGGAATTTACAAGTAGTTCCATCTGAGAAATAAACAACCAGAGATAAAAATTACATTGTCACAGTGCAGGTGTGATAGATGTAGGAAGCAAGCCGTCGTGGTCGCTGAGGAGGTACACTGCCGACAAAATCCACCAAATGAGACCTGGAGGAGCCCCAGGTAAACTGAATGAGATGCTGATGGGATCTCAGCCGAACGGGAAGCGTGGACTCTCTGCAATTTACATTTCATCACTGTAAATCATAGGGTTCTGATGCCGGCATCCAGGAGCCAGGGTGAGAGGTGGATTGGCAGGAGACCTCCTCAGGCTGCCCTGCCTCTCAGCAGCAGGCCTCCGGAATGGGGACTGCCGGGACAATAGGACAGGCCCCAGCTGAGAAGCAAGCAGCAAGACACTCAGCTGTAACCTTGGCAGCTCTGTCTCCACCAAAACATCGGCTACATGTCTTGTCTCTGCTACTACTAGCTGAAGGGAGCTAAGCCTACCTATGAAAAAAGCCACCTGGGAAAAGGCCACAGGAAGACCAGGTTGGATCTGGGGTCAGAATAATAATAACTAACATGTATTCAGCACGTACTAAGTGCTTGGCTCTTGGTGAAGGACTCAATGAGGATTATCTCATGTTGTCATCCTCATGACAACCCTATGAAGTAGGTACTATTATTATCCCCATTTTACAGATGACAAACTGAGGCTCAGAGAGGTTAAGGGACTTGCCTAAGGTCCCTGGAATGGATTGAATAGTGGCTCCAAAAAAGATACGTCCGTGTCCAAATCCCTGGAACCTGTGACTGTGACCTTAGTTGGAAAAAGGGTCTTTACAGATGTTAAGGACCTTGAAATGAGACCATCCTGGATTACCCAAGTGGGCCCTAAATTAATAACAAATGTCCTTGTAAGAGACAGAAGACAGAGAAGGAAGAAGCCTCGTGAAGACAGAGGCAGAGACTGGAGTGAGGCAGACACACGGAATGCCATCCACCACCAGAAGCTGGGAGGGGTGAGGAACAGATTGTGCCCAGCGCCTTCGAAGGGAGCACGGCCCTGCCAACATCTTCATTTCGGATTTTTGGCCTTATGAACTGTGAGAATAAATTTCTACTGTTTTAGCCACTAAATGTGTAGCAATTTGTTACAGCAGCCCTGGGAAACGAGTACGAATACAGCCTTACAGCTAACAAATGGCAGGGCCAGGATTCAAATCTGGCAGGCTGACCCCAGACGCAGGCGCTGCCTACCGGGTAATGCTGCCAGGCCCCGGGGCCTGAGTGCCCGTCATGGCTCTCCCACAATGGAACTGAACTGTGTGACCTTGAGAAAGTTGCTAAGCCTCAGCCTACTCATCTGCAAAATGAGGGCATGGGACAAGATAAATGGGGTGCCTTCAGGGGCTGCCACAGTGATGAGAAAGACAAATGGAGTTCTGAGTAACACAGTCAGGTGTGAAAAAGAAAAAAGCCTTAGCAAACTACCTGTAGACTACAATTCGTGTGGCTTTCTGGCCCCCCACAATATGTTCCCATCCTCCTGGACACAGCACACTGATTTTCCTTGGGGAGAACTGGTGCTTTCTAACTCTGTACCCATGTGCCTTGATGAAGCTGACCTCAGCCCTCTCCGTCAGGTGACCAAGTCAGCAAACACTCCCAGGCCTCAGTGCCTGCTTCAGGGCTGAATTTGGGCATCAGGCCCACAACTTTTGTTCATACTGTCCAGGAAAGAGATGCTCTCTTTTTCTGAGGGGAGGGGCCATCTGAACCTGGAACTGCTGGAGCCTTCTGAGCATGATGGCGACTCATGAATCCAACGCCAAGAAACAGGTGAAGAAACCAAATCCCGATGACACTGTGTGATCAAGGTGTACCTGAAGAGGAATCTTGAAGTTTTAGGAGCCCGTGAGGTTCCTTTTTTGTTCCAACAGTTTGGGTTTCTGTCGTTTATAACCATAGTGTCCCAACCCTCAGGTCACCAGGCACCACTGTTTCTAAGGGTCCTTCTAGCTCTGAAGCAGATAATTTCAGGGCCAGAAAATCCACAGTGTGTGCGTTTGCCTGCAAAGCACACCTGTGTGTGTTCACAGACATGCCTGCGCATGTGTACTTTCCTCACAGGACCCCTCCAACATCTCTGACAAGAGATCATTATACCTCCACTGCTTGACACCTCCCTTAGGAAGCTGCTGTTCCATTGGGGGGCCAGGTCAAGCCTCACCAGACTCTTCCGGGTAACTTCCAGGTAACACCCTGGAGACTCTGAGTCTAACTCCTTTATGCATCTGAAGACACTTCCCCCAAATCTCTTCTTCAGGGTCAGCCATCCCATGGCTCCTTCAGGAGTTCCTAGCATGACCTGGTTTTTAAGCATCTCCGTGACTTCCATAGTTCACCATCATTCAATAGGCGTGTACTGAGTACTTAAGAACATGTACCAAGCACGGGGTGAGAGCTACGGATACAGAGCAAATAAGTAGACAGATGTAATCCCTGTCCTCACGCAGCCCACAGTCCATGGACGTGCATTACTAATTACAGCACTAAATAATTAATGAACACAGCCTTTCAGCTCCTAGATACCACCTAGTCCAAGCGGCCACTCTTCTCTGGGGCACTGCAGTGTCTCCTAACTTCTGTCCTCGTCCCCTCTTCTTCCCCAAAGTCTCTTCCCCCGTGGCAATCAGGCCAAACTTCCAAAATATTCATCTTTTAAAAATGTAACCCAGTCCCTCTTATGGCTCACCATCACACCGAGAATATAACTCAGCAACCTCACCATGGCCTACAGGCGCTGTGTGATCTATCTACCCTGCTGCCTCCCTTGCCCCTCGCCCAGTCCTTGTGTCCCAGGCCTCTGGGGGCCGTCTTGCTGTTCCTGGAACACACCAAGCACAGGCCCTCTCAGGGTCCTTGCATTGGTTGTTTCCTCAGCCCCGCTCCTCTCTTGGCCCAGGACCCACATGCTCCCTCCCTCATCTCACCCGATCTCTGATCAGTGTCCCCTCCTCGAGAAGCTTCCTTGAACACCTTACCCCAAACCACCCCCACTCACTGTCTGTGCCCTCACTTCCCCAGTCTTCCTCAGCCCTGCCATTACTTCCTGTCCGTGACCCCCCCAGGAGTGTCAGCTCCATGACAGCAGGTCTGTGCCTGTCTTGCTCACCACTGTGCCCTCAGCACCCAGGGGCCTGGCACCCAGCTGATGTCATTAGACGTTTGCTCAGTGAATGAATGAATGAATGAATGAATGAATGAATGAATGAATGCTGTAGGCACATATAACTGGGAGACCAGGTGTAGTCTGGGGGCTCAGGACCACTTCCTGAGGAAGTGGCATTTGAGCTGAGCTCTGAAAGAGAAGGAATCATTCAGTTGATGGGGATGAGGTGGGGGCTACTTCACAGGCAACACAATCTGCTTGTGGGAGGACCCCGAAGTGGAGGGAGATTGACTCATGTAAAGCACAGAAAGTCAGCATGAGGGGTAAGCGGTGGAAGGTGAGGCTGGAGGGATAGGCAGGAGCCATTTCACATGAGGGCTTAAAAGCCCTGTTAGAAACCAGGTTCTCTATTCCCAGAACTGTGAAAAGCCAGTGAGGGACTTTAAGCAATCAAAGTGATATGATCAGATCATGTTGCCTTACATCACCTGTCTGCACTGTGGAGCCTGGAGACAAGAAGCTACAGCACCAATCAGGAGGGTATTGCAACAGTCCAAGCGAGAGATGTGCAGCGCTGGTCTAAGATGGTAGAGGCAGGGAAAATAGAAGGGGCTGAATTTAAGCAACGTGCAGGCGATCCACGGGATTGGTGGAAGATGACGAGAGAGAGCATGACTCAGTGGGTGCTCAGCGGAAAGCGAAGCAGCTCCCTCACCGTCCTAGATTTGGACACTTCTATTAATGTGACCAAAGATTATAGATGCTTTTTCGGGGGGAAGGCACATCAAACTTTCTGACTCACTGTGCTTGCAGGAAAACACTTCCTCATCATAATAACCCTTACAGAGACAAGCAGTGTCTACTGCGAGAGAGCTGGAGTGCCGGAGCCCATGGCAAGTTGCTGGATCACAGCCTTGAAAAAGATGCCGGGGCGTCACACACTGGCTGAGGCCAGAGAACCACTTGTGAGGGGGATTTCATTTTAAGAAAGAGAAAGCGGTCGTGGGCAAGGGCTACACATTCTCTCTTTCCTCCAGGCTAGTGTGGATATTTGAGACAAGAAGAAAGAATAGGAGAAATGTCACCACACGATACTACCTACATCTCTTGTTTCGAGAGGTTTCCAAGACCACTACCCACATTCTTCTGGACTGCCAGTGTATGATTTCGGAGAACAGAGAAGGCATCTATTCGGTGGAGGCTCCAGGAGCTAGTATCTGGAAGATGTAAATGGAACACGGGCCAAGTCTGAGAAAGGACACCCTCCTTAGGCAGAACTCAAATGGCCATGGAGAGGCATCTCTCAGGCTTTCTCTACCTTTTAACAACTGTTCTAGTGGTACCCTTCAAAATGGTCGTCATGGGTTGCACACCAGTGTGACTGCACTTAATGCCATAGAACTGTACACTTAAAACGATTAAAATAGTTTTATGTTATCTATAACATAGAGTAAACAATAAACAAGTCCACCTAGAGTCCACTGAAATCACCAACTACCTCCTCATGCTTTAATTTCTCTTACAAAATGCCTGCTAAGGTTGTCTTCCAGCCTATGGTTGAACACAGACAACAATAGGTATTCACGACCATGCTTAGCCGAGAACTCCATTCTTTATCTTTCTGTTAGAAAAGTTCTTGGAATAAAAATCAAACACATTTTCTTTTTAAGTCATCATGGAGCTTTTGGAGCCCACTATCGATGCTCCTTGGAATCGGACTCTTTCCAGAGCTGGGCCTTCCCATGTATCACACCCCCACAGTTGTTCTGTCCTGTTTCTTACAGTCACACTGTGCTGTGTCTCAGGAGGTGAGACGGTGTACACCAAGCCCCACACTCACCCTCCTTCCTTGTACACACAGGCCCGCACTCCCTCATGCCACACAGCCACATCGGAGCAGGGGTTTGGGCTGCATGCAAGGAAAGAGTCCCTCTCTGGATTCAGAGAGAGTCGACCTAGGTAGGATATGGTGTCTGACCTTGGCCAATGAGTACCTTGCTCGGTGTAACCACCTAAGTCACGGATTCAATTCTATTCAGCAAACATTTATAGAGCATCTTAGCACCAGCTGATTTCTGTCTGTTCTGTAAGTGCAATGGAGCTCAGCCTTCTCTCCAGATTAGAGTTATTTGTATTTCAAGGAAAAAAGGTAGGTTTTAAGTACCTGTAAGAGGCAGTAATGGATGCCTTGGGGAGGGGTGGGCATATGCTGGGGCTGAGGGAGAGGAGCTGAGAAATGTCCTGAGTCAGGGCAGCAGGACCTGGCTGCAGACAGGGAAGAAAAAGTAGACTGAGAAGCCAGATAAAGCCTGGAGGACTGTCTTTTTTTTTTTTTTTAAACCTCCCCCAACTTTCTTTTTAATCAAAAAGATGATGCATGCACATAGTAAAAACACACTTTTTTTCAAAGAACACAAAAGGGTATACAATGAAAAATAAGTCTCCTTTCCTCTCCCAGACCTGCAGTCCCCAGTATCTTTCTTCAGAGGCATCCCACTGTTAGCAGTTTCTTTTGTGTCTTTCCAAAAAATTCTATCACATACAAGTATATCTTTCTTTTTAAAACCCAGATGGTAGTGCAGTGTATTACCATTGTGTTTTCACTTAGCAATACATCTTGGCATCCACCCCATATCAGCACATACAGAGTCACTCATTCCTTGAAGTGCAGAATCCCATTGTACGGGGGTGTTGTAATCTACCCAATCGGTCCCCTTCTGATGGACATTTAGGTTGGTTCCAGTTTCTGCGATTACAGGCAATGATAACACACATGCTCCTGTATGTGCCTTAAGGCCGCCAGGTGCCAGGGTATCAGTCAGATAAATTCCTCGATGTGGAATTGCTATATTTAGATAACTGACTGAGACCATCATTGTTAAGTCCAGTTGGAGCTGTGTCTCCAGGAAAGGAGATGGTGTGTGCTGAGGCTAAACTGCTCTCCTTCCTTGCATACACAAGCCCCCAGTTCTCACACGGACATGTGGCCAGAACAAGGGTTTAGACTGCATGCAGGGAAAGAATCCCCCTCTGGATTCAAAGAGAGCCGACCTCGGTGGTTGGGGACCCAGTTGGGATTTATGAGTATGAAGACCTGCTCTAGTCAAGAGCTAAGAGTATGTAGAGGGATCAAAGCTTAACAGTAAGGCATTTAGTTAGCACAATGCCTGGTATATAATAAGTGCTCCATCAGCATGAACGATTGTTGGTATTATTATTTATTATTATTATTATTCAGAGGAAGCCCTGTCTGGCCAGGAAAGCTCCCAGGGTTGGTCTGTGTAAGAGTCCAGTTGCGTCAAAGGCACTGAACTGGGAGCCTGCTCAGCATTTGCAACTGGGCAAGAGCTGGGACAGGCAGTTCCCACTTATCACTGCTTGGCATCTGGAACTCCTGGGCCTTTGCCAGTACCTAATAAACACCATACTTCATGCCTTGCCATTGTCACCCACGCATCCCCCTGATGCCTGCTGGTGACATCTACATTTCACACGACTCCTTCATGGCCTGCTTTCTTTTTTAAGTAGTGAATACAGCCCAAATGATGTCACTGTGACATAATGAAACTAAATTTGTGTGTGACTGGGGACAAGGAGGAATAGGGTAGGTGCACCAGAACTTACAAACCCAAAAAAGAATTAGCCTTGGCTTTGGGGGCCAATCCTGGGTTTGAATCCTAGCCCTAACACTTAATAAGCTCTGTGACCTTGGGAAGTCATTTAATCTCCTTAAGCCTTAATTTCCTCACCTACGAAATGGGCTAAACTCTTGTTCTAACAGGATTACTGTTAGGAGTAAACAAGATAATGGATTTCTGAATTTTTTTTATGGATCAGCTTTACTGCAAAAATGATTTCCGGCAATTGAGATAAGGTATGTAAAGCACCTGGCACATAGTAGCAGCTCAATAAAGCATCAATTCTCTTCCCCTACCCTTCTGCCAAAGTGGTCACCATTGGACCCAAGCTCCCCATTTCAAGGTGCCGCCATCACTTGCAACACTTCTGGAACTTCCTTGTGAGAAAACTGCCTCAATTCTTGAGTGCCATCTTGTTTTTAACATAAAAAAAAAAAAAAAAAAAATCCCAACAACAAAACAAACCACATTCTTCAGATTGCTCATCTCCTTTATTCACAACACACAGCTTCAAATTACTTTTGGCCTTTTCCAAAAAAAGTCAAACCCACCCTCAAAGGTCAAGGATTTCCCAACAGTCAAGGCTATTAAGAGGAAAATGCTGTGAGATCTGAAGCCATTTCCCAAGAATGCATCAACTGTTTGGAGCTAGCACAACAGAACTGGCCTAACACAGCCTCCCAGCCCCCACCCCCCAGGACGACTTTGAACTGCCCATTCCTTAGGACACTTACATTCAAAGCCTCTTTGTAGGCAAATCTGCCTCCCTGCTCTGTGGTCCTACTCTGTGGATCACATTTCCCTCTCTCTGGGGGGAAAGCAGATTTTGCTGCCTCTGAGAAGTGTGTGCTTAGGTGGAATTTGTAGGCACTGGGTGTCAGGATAAGACGTTGAGAGGAAAGTGAGTGATGGGCAAGTTTGAGAGGATGGAATGGTCTTCCCTCCATCTTTTGTGGGGACACGGAGAAAGGAGCCCAGGGACTCTGAGTGGGAGATGGGATGTCTCAGCGAGCAGAGAGCAGTGTCTCCCCTGTGTCTGTGCCCACTGTGTTACAACAGACCCACCAACTCTCCCAGCTGGAGATGCCCTTGGCCCTTCCTAGGGCAACAGCAGGGCAAAGACTGCCTGCAGTCTGAACGTCCTCACCCTCATCCCCAGATATTCTGAAGTCAGAAAATGCCACAGGGCCCTCTCCGTCTTCTCCCTGCCAGCTTGTGAACTTGTTCCTCTCAAGCCCACAATTTGAAAGAAATTCCTGCCCCATCTGACCTCAGAGAAGGCTGCAGGCAGGGAGGCCGAGTGAGAAGACCCTACCCTCCAGATCAGTCAGGCTTGGGATCACATTGCTTGGGCAGACGGCACAAGTGGGGGGGCCTAGAACGGCTCTGTGAGGACAAGACCTTTGGCCTTCTCTAGCTCTCCTCCTTACAGGCTCATCCCGGGGAGGAAGGAGCTGACTCTTGCTGTTGAGGAAAGCACCGTTGGCCAGAATGCAGAAGGGCACAGTGATGCCGCACATGCAGAGCTGAAAAAATGCCTCTGAATCTTTATCCTCCCTCTTCGATGGCTGACTGCGGGATCTACAGTCAGTTCAAGATAAACAAGTCCTTATCCTCTTGCTAATTGGTTCAAATCGATTGACCTCATAAGTGGGTCTAATGCACAACTGGTAATAGATGGCCTGTATGTCAAACAACCTGTACACTTAACTAGCTGTCGCTCAAGCAGCTGAACAAGGCACATTAACCCAAATTTCTCAGAACACCTTCTCATGATAGGCTGCAGAGCCAGCGTTTCCCCCATTGGGCTAAAACATTTGCTGGGTCAACAGACCTGCTTAAAGGCACCGGATCCTATTAAGCGGATGGTGACAACACTAGTGTAGATTCCTCGGGGAGACAGAGGAAGTGCTGAGCCTGTGACAAGAGTCCCTGGGCCCTGCCCTGCCCAGCCCTGGCTCAGATCACTTGGCAGGAGAAGGGGCTGCATCCCAAGTGTTGGCAGAGGAGGAACAGCAGGAAGGAGGTATTCCTGGCACTCTCATGATCTGGCTTCCCATTGGCCTTTTGATTTGTTTCCTCACTTGTCCAGTTCCCAGGAAAGCTTGGGTCTGTCTCACTGACCCCACCTCCCGAGTTGGGTCACCGCTGCTTTCCAAGTGGAGCTGATGTTCAGTCTTTTATTGTGGCAGTGTCTGAAATGGTCTGGGAACTGATAAAGACAACAGACACCAGGAGATGGCCTAGAAATCTTGGCTAGGGTAGGGGTAGACGGCACCTTCTCTCCCTCCCATTCCCTCCCCACCCCGTGGAGGGCTAGTTACTGGCCCAGAATACCTCTCAGTCCTCCAGAGCCCCCACCAGCCACCCCTACCTTCCCTCTGCTCTATTAATAGACCTCAGTGAAGATCCTTCTGAGCCCCCTCCTCGGGGTTTGATCCTCACTGCTTTGCCTTATCAGCCTTGCTTTTCACAAGCACTTAAATTCATGAGAAAAGGGAAAAAGTGAAATCAGATAGAAATGCAGGTCTGTTTGCTGTTTTCTCCAATGAAATGGTTCTGGGTAAACAGCAGACGCCTTTGATGAAATCCCAGCAGGCTTAAACAATAAAGCTAGTTACAAACTCAATCTGGCAGAGATATCAGATCTGAAATTGTTTCAAAAAACATGTCAACATTTTCTAATGCTCCTTAAAAACCTTCCTGGGCTGCCCACTGTGGAGTCTGGGTGGAGGAGATGGGACAGGGGCAACCCCGGCTCTCAGAGTGCCCTGGGACTCTGTGAGCCAGGAGCCCAGGAGGCTGGCAGCTGGGGGTGGGCTACCAGCTGTATAAGTCTAAATGGCCACTTCACAGTAACTGCTCAAGCCAGGTAGGGCACCAAACTCCCTCTCATATGCCACCGCAGCCTGCCACCCCCCAAAGCTGGCCTCCCTGCCTCCACCCTTAACTTTCTAGCTTCTATTCTCCATACTGCAGCCAACAGAAGCTTTTAAAAATGTAAATCAGATCATGCCATTCCTTTGCTTAAAACCTCTAATGCCTTTGCACTGCACTTAGAGTAAAATGCAAACTCCTCCCATGGCCTATAAAACCCTATGGGATCTGCCACTGCCTACCTCTCCCCCACTCACTACACTCCAGCCTCTGGTCCTAGAACGCCAATCTCTTTACTGCCTCGGGGCCTTTGCACTTGCTGTAAACTACCTGGGATGCTTTTGCTGCAACCCTTTGTCTTGGTTCATCTCCCTGACCACTCCTGCTAGTTTTGCTGCTCTCCCTGGCCAAAAACAGTATCACATTATAGTTTATTCTCTACACTAAATTCAATCACTATCTGAAATCACTTTGTGTTTCCGTATTAACTGTTTCCTCCTTTGGAATGTAATCTCCCTCAGGACCGGATTGTGTCTCCTTGCTGGCAGCCTGTAACTGGCACGTAGTAGGTGCTCAATAATTATCTGCTGCATGAATGAATGAAAAGCAAGGATGTCATCACCCCTCTAGGTATCCTCCAGGGCAATGTCCAGGAGGCCTGAAGTACAGCCTCTCTCTTGGCCTCCCAAGCTGTCCCTGCCCCACCCAGCCTCATCCAAGGTCCCTGCAGGCTTTGGGCCTTGAAGGTCAGTTCTAGCCTGGGGGCAGGAATTCAGGCACCAGCGGGGGACTCAGATGTTCCTCCCATTTTCACTGCTCCCGCCCCCCTCCTCCACCCAAACTCACACGCAGCCTCTAAGATGTGGGTGTGCAGGGGTGTTGGGGGAGCTGGGTCGACTCGATCTTCGCAGGCCTTCTTGGAAAAGCACAAGCGCTGGCGTGCGCGCAGGCCTGGGGGAAGAAAGCGATGCCACCCGAGGGCGCAGGCCCCCCATCCCCACCCTGCCCGGGGCTGCGATCGATCCCTGCCGCTCCGGCCTCATTACGGAGGAGAGCTGCCGGGGCTGGCAGAGGAGCCAGACGGCTGCGGAGGGGGCAGGGAAGCCTCATTGGCTCCCTGGCCCGGATTAAATATTTACTACGTTTTGTTTGGCCTTTGCGGGGGAAGGGCGGGGAGGATTGTCTCATCGATCCGGAGCTACCGGAGAGGGCGGGCCGGGTCCAGGGGCGAGGGCGGTGCCCCGGCCGGTGCCCCCCGGAGCCTCCCCGGGCCGGCCCGGACCCAGCACTCCCGGGCCCGACCCTCCCGGGGCGGGGATTGCCCGCTGCCGAGCCTCTGGGCTGCGCTGGGCTACTGTGCTGAGCCGCAGGGAGCCGCTGCTGCCTGGGATACGACTCCCTAACGCGGCCCCCGCGCTCTTTGTAACCCCGCTTCCTCCGGTCGTGGGTCCTGCCCGCAGACCCGGAGCCCGAGCCCGGTGCCACGCGATCCCCGTCCGAGCGCCCAGACTGCGATAGGCCGCGTCGCTAGTGCAAATCTCAGCTGATCCCAACAGTAGCCCTGAGAGGGCTTCATGCTCCCATTTTACAGATGTGAAATCAACAAGAGGAAGAGAAAGATAGATGCGAGGCCAGAGCGGGCACAGGTCTGCCCCCAAAGCCCAGGTTTCCTCACTAGGTTCGCTGGCACGGTGCCAATGCACTGGCCCGCTCTGCCCACCTGCTGGACGGGTTGGGAGAGAAAGGTAAGTGGGATGGTCTCAGCCGCACAGGGACCCAGTCTGGGAGTGCTCCAAAAACTGGATGGGTGGGCGAGTTTGACACGCTCCTCCTGCTCCTGCGGCAGCCAGAGAGGACTATGGAGTCCCTTTTACAGCGCGTGCACACACACACACACACACACACACACACACACACACAACTGCTAGCCATCCACCACCATACACAACAGGAGCTGTGGGGGCAGAGTACGGAGGAGACAGGCCCGCCCTCACTAAGCATTTGGTCTGAGATACACCCAGTAAGAGCTGCCATCCTCCCCAGTCCCCACTCAAATACATGCTCACACATAGCAGTGACCACTCTCCAACAATCCCATTACACATTACACAGACGTACACTCACCCTAAAGATCTGCTCACATCACACTCTACACATGGAGATACACACACTTGCCCACCCAACCTCATCTCTACATATATTTGTGTACAAGTGCCCACGTACATGCACACATCATCTAAGGAGTGGCTGCCCCACCCACTGTCACGGATGTGCCCACTAATAAAAACACGCGCACATACATACCAAGAGCTGCCCCATCCCTATTCTGGCGCACACACATTCACACACAAAGAACACCCATCTTCACCTCTGTACCTGCTGGTGTACACACACACACACACACACACACACACACACACACACAATCAACAATTCCCTCATCCCATCCCTGCACACGTGTGCACACATGCACATACATACACTGGTGTCCATCCCCACCTCATCCCGGTACATGTGTCCCCATACACACACACACACACACACACACACACGCACACGCTTGCGCACTGACTACAGGCAGCTGGGGAAGAGCTGCAGCCTGGAGCCCTGCTCCTATTTAAAGAGAAGCATTGCTGGAAAAGGAACAAAAGCAAAGCCAGCTATAAATAGCCACCTCCCTCCTGCTTTTCCTGCCCTCCGGCCTCACTGCCTTGCTTCTCCTCTCCTGCCTCAGGCCCAGAGCAGCCAGGGCAGGCCTGTCCCCAGGGGGCAAGCTGCAAAGCCCTAGAAGCCATGTGGCCAAGCACTGACCACTGGGACAGGCCGGGAACTCTGGGCCTGGGTCACAGCAGGGGCATAGTGCCAGCCACCTGCAGCCAGCCCTGTATGCGTGTGCCCAGCTCAGAGGGAAGCAGGCCCACTTAGGGCAGGGCTGCTGCTTCAGCAGAACTGCAAAGGCTGGCAGCTGTGAGGGGAGGAAGGCGGGGCTGCCAAGCAGCAGCCACGGCAGCCCTGGGCACTCCTTTCCCAGCCAAGCCAGCCCTTCTCTGGGCCCAGTGTCAGGGATATCAGGTGTCCTGTCAGGAAGCCACATGGGGTAGAGGACAGGAAAGGGGGGAGAAGATACAAGTCCTACTTTGCGTTCCAGTTCTATCACCTAATGATCCACCAGCTTTGGGCAAGGCTCCTAACCACACCGTCCAGCCTTGGGTTCAACACCTTCTTCACAGGGTGTTGGGAATGCTGTAAGAAAAGCAGGTGTGCCTGGTAGGCCCTTGGGTACTGTGGAGGGCCATAGGATGGGGGAGATTACAAACTGCACTGTGTGTCTAAGAATTGGATAAAAATAACAATGAATTGCATTCATTTTGTATTTACCATGTATTTACTAGGCACTGGACTATCTTTGGCTTATTTGATCCTCTGTGAGATAGGTTCTGTTTATACTCCCATTTTACAGATGGAGAAACTAAGGTTCAAGTGTTTAACTCTAGGTCACGCAGACCCCTAAAGCACAAAGCCAGGTTGCAAAGCCAAGCTGAGACTGAGACCAAAGCCCTCCTTCCTACCTCTTGTATTGTGGGCGACTGGGGGCCCCTGGTTCTTAGGTTAGCCGCTCTTCAGGTGCCAGTGGAAGGCTGGGCTCAGCTGCCTCCCCCAGGCTAGCCTGGGACTGGAACTGGATGGGCTGCAGGGAGGGAGCTGGTTGGTCCTTGCTCCTGAGTCCCCCACCAGGGACTTCCTGCATCAGCCCACCCCACCCACCCCTGTCCCTAGCTCCCTTGAGGGGCCTCTCTCCACCAATACTGGGGAAGGGGAAGGGAGGGGGTGCGGGAAGAGCTTAGGCAGACCTACTTTCAAGGCTTTAATCCTTTTTGCTTAAAGGATTTTTTTTTTTGCTTGGGGAAGACTTGGTCTGATCAGAGGAGAGACGCAGTGAGCTGACAAGCTGCGGAGGATGGGGGGTGAGGAGAAAGAAATACATATTTATTACCCTCAATTATTAAAAAATAGATAGTACCGGATCTTAGGTCCTGGCAGACACTGCAGTGGCATGTGTGCAAGGAGTATTTTTTTTCTTTCCCTCTTCTCTCTCTCTCTAAAAAATTTTTATTTTATTTATTTTTTTGATTAATTCTGTTGAGATTGTAATGTGGCTAGCTCGTTAGAAAAAAATGCCCGGGCCAGTTCCCAGCAGGGTGGAAGCGTTGAGCACTAGAGAGGTGAACAGTCCTACTGCCAGGGAGCTTCCATACCCAGGTATGGTGTGGGGGAGCCTGGACCCCATCTCAGTGGAGGAAGGGACTGTGGCAGGACGGGTCTGTACCCCCATTTTGGGCTGCACAGTCTGGGCCCATGGCAGACATGTATCCCAGCTGCTTCTCCCCCCCACCATGCTCTCTCAGGACAAACCCGCCACCACTAACAGGCCTTCCCTATGTTGCTGCTCTTTTCAAGGGAGTAATGAGAGAGAAATTGATCCAGCTTCCTCTGTAGGGGAGGTGACAGTTCTCACCCCAGGCTGCTGAGGGCTTCACCCAGGGGCACTAACCAGCTCCTGAGACACACCCTTCTCCTCCCAGGATTGTATCAGCCTGTTGAAAAGGGTTGTCAGCTTGGTGCAAAGGTAGGGAGGCATCCTGAAAGGGCCCTGAGGCCTGCTGGGAGGCAAGCAGGTGACACTCAGCCTCTTTTGTTATGGATCCTAGAACAAAAAAATAGAGGGATCTGTAATGAGGAAAAAGGCCAGGGAGGCAGGCCAGCAGGAAGAGGACTGTGGCATTCATTCTGGTACTTGGGAGTCCCCGCAGAGCCTGGCACACAGTAGGCCTCAGTTCATAGCTATTGAAGAAGAATAAGGATGGTGAAGACTGAACAGCAATCGCTCTCTCACTGAGGCCTTGCTATATGCCAGGAAGGTACTTTATATCCATGGGCCACAAATCTCAGAACCCCAGGAGGTAGATGGCATTAGCCCACTTTCCAAATGACCAAACTGAGGCCCAAACAATTAAAAGCATTTGCCCGAGGTCAGGCAGCTGGTAAGTGGCAGAACCGGGCCCTGATTCCTGTCTGGCTGGCTCCACAGCCCTTGCTCTCAGCTGCTTGGCTCCATATACAGTGGTGGCAGGAAAACCTGAGCAGACCAGAAATAAGAGGAACCAGGCAAGAAGTAGTGTCCGTTTCCCAGGGCAAGAACCTGGGCACTGGGCTGGGGCTGGGTTTTCCTTTCTGGTCAGGGAGACCCTTTTTTGGAGAGAAGGAAGAGGCAGCTGCATAGAGGTCAGGGATGTGGCTGGGGGTTGGTGGGTGATGCACCAGTTTTCTGGGGAGGCCTTCAACCTCATCTCACTTTTCTAAGGCAGTGAAAACCACTTGGGAATGCGCTCCAGCTCCCCCTGCACTGCCTCTCAGTGGACGGGGCAGAGGGTTCAGGACAGAGTCAATCCTCCCCAGAAGCCCCTCCACCCAAGGTGACCCTTCCCTGCTGGTCCTGAGACTCTTGCCCCTGGCCAGGGCTGGCCTGTGTCAGTCTGACCACGCACATGGACTCAGCCCTGCACACAGAGAGGCGAACCTTCAAAGGGCAGTCAGGTCTGGCCTGCAGGAAGGACGGCACAGGAAGTTACTACTACTACTAACTACTGCTGCTGCTGCTGCTACTACTGTGCTACTGTTACTATTATTGAGGGAGGCATTCATTAAGCTCCTATTCTGGGTCACAGTAAAACACCAAGAACTTTATCAGCATCATCTCATTTAATCTTCACAACCCTGTAAGATAGGTACTCTTATTAGCCCCATTTTACAGAGGGAGTGACTCAAGTGCAGAGAAATAAGGTCATTCCCAGGACTTGAACCTGGGTCTAGCCAAATCCTACATGCTAAACCACCCCACTCAGAGGAGAAGGGCTTGGCCACTGATCCCTGGAATGAGATTTCCCTACCAGACTTATGGGAGAAAGCCTCCATGGAGCAAGGACAGCCACTACCGTGTTTCCCTGAAAATAAGACCTAGCCAGACAATCAGCTCTAATGCGTCTTTTGGAGCAAAAATTAATATAAGACCCAATATTATATTATATTATTATAACATATTATATGATATTATATGATATGATATGATATGATATGATATTATATGATATTATATTATATTATATTAGACCCGGTCTTATAGTAAAACAAGACCGGGTCTTATATTAATGTTTCCTTCAAAAGACGCATTAGAGCTGATTGTCTGGCTAGGTCTTATTTTCGGGAAAACACGGTAGCACAGACAGAGAGGCCACAATGTGGGCTCTGTGGGAATAGAGAGATAGAGGTGCAGGAAGAGGCTAGTGGGGGTAGAGTCCTGGACAGATAAGGGGCATGTTACCAATGCTACCAGCCAGTGTGCCTTGGACAGTCGATGGAACACAGCCAACCACTCTTAATGCTGTGTGATGCTGGGCAAACCACCGTAGCTCTCTGGGCTTCAGTTTTCCCAGCTGAGCTATAAGGTCCCTTCTAGCACCAAAGAGCCTACAAATCTGTCAAAATCACACAAAGCAGAAGCGAGGGGCATGCTCTTTCTCCTACTACCTCCTCAGGAGTTTTGGGTGCCACAAGCTACCCAAACCCCAAAGAAAACCAATGCCTCTGTACATCTCCTCCCTCTGGTGCACCCATAGCCTGTTCCCCTGGAGACCTAGGCCACGTGCACAGCCCCAACACACGCACGCACTTGTGGACCCTCTGGAAGGCTTCGATCTGTCTGGCTGCTGCCTGGGGTAGTGTCAAGCCCGCCTACCTAAGGGCATCACGACCTCCCAGGATGGCTTCCACCCACCTGGCTCCCTGTGAAGGTCTTCAACTCTCACCCTCTTCTCCTTCCCCTGACCAAAAGCCCGTACAGCACATGGGCCAAGGAACGTACCCAGGTGTTGGCTGTGGCATGGTCTCTAACAGCAAAAACCTGGAAACAGCCTCCATGTACAATCCCAGAGCACTGGCAGTCATACAACAGACATTTTGCAGTCATTAAAACAGGTTTAGAATTACCAACCTTGAAAGGTGTTTGAGGTATGCTGTTATTTCAACAAGACAGTGCACATTTGCATGAATGTAGGTAAGAAGCGTAGGAGAAAGGATGCACCAATGTACCAAATGCCCTGGGAGGGATGAGCTTTCCACTCTCTGGGTTGTGGGATTATAGAGATTTTCTTCTTCTTGCCAATCTGTGGTTTTCCAATGTTTTCTGTCCTGTGTATGCATTACTTGATAAGTTAAAAAAAAATTTGCTCTGGGGAGAAAAGGCTGATGTATGTGTATAAATGAGACAGCTGGTGAAAAAGACAAGACCGTATGCAGAACTAAGTTCTATGTTTCATCCTTTGGAGTAAAAAGGAAAGCCTTCTGGGAACTGATCTCTGACCCTGTACTCAGGCCTGAGCCATCATGTTAACAACCCAAGGAGGAGGGGGATTCCCCAATGGGAAGGGGGATTCCTTAGATCCACCACTCCTTCCCCGCTCCCCATCATACCTGTTGCTTTGGTCTGTGCTTTAGCTTCTCCTCCTGACCAACTGGCTGATGGACTTGGGGCTGACCCCAACCTCTGGTCCTCTCCAAAGGAACATGACCTCAGATTACCTGCCCTGACCATAATTGAAGCCCCAGAGGTAGCCAGGTATTGGATCAAGCACACTCCTGCCTCAGGGCCTTTGCACCTGCTGTTATCTCTATCTGGCGAGCTTTTCCCAAGCAGAAGCAGCTCTGATACCTGCAGAGAGCCTTCCCTCATCCACTTAGTCTCTCTAAAATAACAGCTCTCTGACAACCCTCTGTTCCTTAATTAACCCTCTGTTAATTTTCTTCTAAGCACCTACCCCCACCTGACAGAATACAGCTAGTCATTTATTGTCTATTCTCCCTGCTAGAATGTAAGCTCCATAAGAACAGGGGACTTAGTTTTTATGTTTTATTGCTTTATTCTCAGTGCCAAGCCAGCAGTAGGCAGGCACTCAATAGTGGTTCAATGTTTGTTAAATGGAGAGAGTTCTCCCACATCCCTCTTGGCTGATAGGATAAAAGGTGGCCAGCTCATCCATGGATAGATAATCTATAGATGACCATGATCTATAACAGGTCTGACATGGAAAAACACAGCTGGCTCAACTGGGGTCTCCCTTCTGGGAAACAAAGCCAGGAATACCAAGAATGAGGGGCAATTAGCAGCGGGGGGAGGAGGTGAAAGGCCAATTTGAAGAGCAAGCAGCCCTGGTGGCCATCTGGGGCCTCGTTCAAGATGCAGACAGTGGGACAGAAGCAAGAGCAGCTGGGTTAGGTGGAAGAAGAGGTCACGTCATGAGTAGGACCACAGACAGGCTGCCACTTCCTAGAGTCGCCCCCTATTCTAGAGGTTCTGGAGTCTAGGTCACGCATCTCCTTGCAATAATCCCCCATGTTCCAACAAGCTTCCTCCAGTCCCTGCGATTGGATTTGTCCATTAAGGCAGAAGTGCCAGCCCACTGGGGGCAGTGAGCCACTTATAGAAGGATGACAACCTCTGCTACCTCAAGGCAGCTCCAGAGCCAATTGCCACCCCACGATTTAGTGGTAAAATTTCCCCTTTGGCTGGTGCCTTCTCCTGAACGTGGCCCTGTGAACTGCCTTCACATCTCTCCCTCTGCTCAGATTCTATTTCATCCTCAGGCTGGACAACAACCTGGCAGCCACAGTTCAAAGTCACAAGTCATGTTCACAGATGGGAGAGAAGACAAGAAGCAGAGTCTTCTCACCCCAGGCACCATCTGAGCTCAGCTTCACCTGGCAATTTTATCTCCTCATGTTTGGTCCAGCCTCATTTAAGCATTTCAGATCTCTGAAGCCCAGAGTGCCCACAAGAGGTTTTCATTTGCCATGGAATCAATAGTGCAAATTTTGTTCCATAAAAATCTGCCAGGTACAACCCTAAACTTTTCTGAGTGAGAATCCTGTGTTTTTTTCCCAACACAGCTCCTGCCCCACTAGACATCCTCTGCGGTCCAGTCGGCCAGTCTTTCTGTGCCTGCTAGCTTCCTCGGGCCACAGAGGAGGAGAGCCCGGCCGGGGTCAGAGGCAGCAGCCTGGGTCATAGATGAGTTATGTATCCTCTCTGAGCCTCAGTGTCCTCGTCTGTAACTTGGGGCTCCTAAGACCTGCCTTTTCTGCTTTTAATGAGTTGTTAAACAGTGAAAACTGGGAGACTCCTTTCTGCATCCTTTCTCACTAAAAAAATAAATAAATAAATAAATCTGGGAGCGGCAGGTTGGCTCAGTTGGTTAGAGCGCGGTGCTCTTAACACCAAGGTTGAGGGTTCAGTCCCCGTGTGGGCCACTGTGAGCTGCCCCCTCCACAACTAGATTGAAACAACTACTTGACTTGGAGCTGATGGGTCCTGGAAAAACACACTTAAAATAAATTTTAAAAGTTTAAAAAAAGAAAATCTACTTCTTCCTTGTTCCTGGCACTAAGTTTCTTTTTTTTTCCTCTCCTTTTTTTTTTAAAGCCCTAAGTAATCATGACTTAATTTTTCTTACTATTACAGAACAATTTAAAAATTAGGTTTTGGTAGTAAGTTCCTTGGGTTCCAACTTGAACGCACAATCATTCAATCAACTTTTCCAATCAACTCATAAAGACATGACATTAGTTATTGATTCAACATTATCTACTCAATGTCACTATGTGCTACATTTTTGTGCAGGACGTTGTTTTAGTTGGGCCCTGGTACGAAAAACAGGGAGCACTCTCAGATTGAGTAATTTAATGAGTACCTAATAAAGGTGAGAACAGGGGGTAGGGAAACACTAAGAGATAATGTTGTTTACTGTCCCCCAACCAGGGCTGAATGAGGGGAGGGAGCACTCACTGAACCTGGAGACAGGGCTGTGGAGACGCTGGCTGGGGGAGCTGTGTAGCAGATGCTGTGAGGGCCTGCCCATATCCCTTGCCTTTACCCATTTTCAGCACACACCAGCCTGACTTCCAACTTCCAGAACCTGCATTTCTTTGCCTGAGGGCTTTCTCTAGCAGCAGAGCGGGCTTTGCTCAGCCACAGAGCAGGCCAAAAGTGCCCAGGAATTAATCCCCCCATAGGCACAATACTCAGCCAATGATAGCGGGAGTTGGGTATATAAATATCCCAGCTCCCTCCCCTCTGGTGACATAACTTTGAGGTGCATGTTCTAGACCGTGTCCCAAAGTTCCCCAGTGGGATGAAGCTCTGGTTGCCCACAGCGGTAACTTGCTCATTGACAAGCCCATTATTGGCTTCTTCCCATCTCTGTCTTAATTCCCCCACTCATTTACTGGCATTTCCTAGGATGCCTCCCAAATAAACGACTTGCACTTGAATCCTGGTCTCAGGCTGCACTTCTGGGAGGAAACTTTTGGTGATGGAGGAAGGACACAGAGAGCCATGGTGACCCACCATTGGTTGAACCCAACTGGAAGCCAGAAGGTGTGGGAGTCGCTGCTGAAGTTGGATGAGCCAACCTCCAGGACAGACAGCAGGAGAAGAGTGAAGAGCAGGTCTGGTGGGGCAAAGGATAAAAAGTAACCATCTCCTCATAGAACTCGCCATCCAATGGGGGAAGGCAGATAATATAAAAGTAAGCTGAGTCCCGAAGGATAAGAGGGAAGGGGAAGAGGCAGCCAAGAGCGTCCTAGGCAGAAGGAGCTGCTTGTACAAAACCTTCAAGAAGTGAGAGCATGATTCAGTGGAGGAACTGAAAGAGGTTCATTAGACCTGGGCCTCTGAGTTCAAAGTGGGGAGTGGGGAGTGGGGAGGGGAGGGCTGCAGTGGAGCAAGTGGGAAGGACTAGACAGCTGAGCGGGGCAGTATGCACTACCCCCTGGAGAAAAAGGGACCACTGAAGGTTTTTAAGCAAGGGAGGGACGAGACCGTGTAGCGTTGTAGAATCTGACCACAATGTAAAGCCTAGATTCGGTGAAGGCAAGAGTCGAGGCAGAGAGGCCGCTGGTATGGTCAGGGAGAGGACAGCAGTCTGGGTGGGGCAGAGGGCGGGAGGGAGGGGAGGAGGTATGAAGGACACAGAGCGAGAACATGGACTAATGGGGATGGGTGGGGTGAGGGGCTCATCCATGGGTCCAGTTCTTGGGCTGAGGGTACCTGGGAAGATGATGGTCCCAGATGCGGAGATGGAGGGGAAATAGGGAAGGAGCAGGTTCGCTGCTAGCTCGGGGAGCATCAGGGGTAAGCCGGGATGGAGGCTCTGGACAGAGTTCAAATCTAGGTCCTGGGGACAGTGTGGTGTCCTCTTGTCAGCACACAACACACATCACACCTAGTGGCCTTCCTGGGTGCACTGTCTTGCTAGGAGGGCTCAGAGGGGAGGCTGCGGGGTGGCAGTGAGGTCAGAGGAGGAGGCCGCTTGCCCCAGCTCTGACCAGGGCCACCTGTGCTTATCTATTTTATATTCTGGGCTCTGACACTGGATATCATTTTAAGGAACTCTTTTACTGCTGAAAAACATTTGGAAAACCATCCATCTTGTCATATTACACATGGGGAAACTGAGGCCCAGAGAGGAGAAAATGTGTCCAGGGTATAAGTGAGTCAGCCACAGAGATGGAACCAAACACAGCCCCAGGACTCCACGTTGGATGTTCTTTCCACAAAGTGTGGAACTGTGTCCCAAAGTTCCCCAGTGGGATGAAGCTCTGGTTGCCCACAGCGGTAACTTGCTCGTTGCCGAGTCCCCAGGAAGAAAAAGGCTGTGGCCAGGCCAAGGCCAGGGTCGTCTGGGGTGGCTATTAGAGGCACAGCCTGACAGCCAGTGAAGACAGACACAGACAGGAGAGTAAACAGCACGTGTGTGATGCTGGCAGCACATGCCCAGGAGAGAGGCAGCCAGAGGGTGACTGGCTACCGGAGGCGCAGGAACAGAGTTGCGTTCCCCCGAGGTCCACCTTGCCCAGGCTGCCCCACACTGGCCCCCAAGTGACCCACCAGGCCCGACCTCCCCCAAGGCTGGCTGGCCGAAGCCCCGAAGCCCACTACACCACAGGCTCCTTCCTTCTCCCAGTCTGCTCAGATAAGCCCATGAATAGAACATTAAAGGCAAAACCTTCTAAAAGAAAAGGCAGCTCCCTGGTAGGAGTCACCCCACTAAATGTCAAACACAGAGCAAGACTTCCTGCCTTGCGTGCGTCTTACTAATGGAGGCACCTTAGCCTCCATATCCCCATCATCCAATGGCCCTATAAATAAATCATCGTAAGAAGAATGCCAATTTCCCCCCTAAGGCCTCGTGAATCTCTTATAGAGGAGCATATTGTAAAGGCCCTTTCACTACGTGTTGGCTCAGACGCCCAGAGAGAAAGAGATAGCAAACTCTGCTGAGACAGTTTTAGAGTCAGAAGCAAACTTTCATGCCACCTTCGTGGGCTGAGAGTTGAGAGCCCAGCTTGTCTCCTGACCTGGGGAAGACTTTTGCTCAGTTTCCTGTAGACCCACGCCAACCATGGTGCCATTGCCCTCTGGAATCAGCCCAAGAAGCTGGCAAGAGGCCCCATCTCCAGGGGCAGCAGTGGTCTGTCTCCTGGAAGATCTGTAATGAGTCATGTTCACCCACCCCTGCACGGGCAAGCCACACACCCGCTCACCAAACTTTGTTCACGACATGTGGCGCACACAGCACTGGCCTGCCCACTCTTGGGGGCCCCCCACCGAGTGGCTCACCAGCTTGGCACCACACCACGCCGGACCCAGGGTGTGAATGCTCATGTGGGCTCCAGAGCCAGCAGGCCAGGCACCTGCACTCTGGGTGCTCCGCGCTGCAATAGCAGACAGCTGGCACACACACTCACAGAGCCTGCTGTGAGCGCACCAGGTGTGTTTGCGCGCGCGCGTACGCACACACTCACACACCACACACATACACACACACACACACACAACACACAACGCTGTGCCAACTTTCTTGCTGTGCCAGCACCGAATCAGAGAGCAGGGACTATGGGAAGTTTCGGATCCCAACTTCACGGGCTGATTAGACAGTCGCCAGGCTCAGAAGCAGCAGCAGAATCTGTTAGAGCAGACACCCCACCTCACCACGTGGCGGGGGCTCCTCACTCGTTGGGGGGGAGGGTCTGCTCTTCCACACGCTGAGATCAGCTTGACGCTCCTCCTTACTTCATCTTCCTTTTCCAAATTGCAGGAAGCCATTGGTGTCTCTGGAGCTCAACCATGGTGGGAAGGGGGTAAGGAGCAGTCCCTTCTGGAGGACAGCTCTGAGTTCTGCAGTTACCATCTGGCTACCAGCTATGGTTGGGCTGTGGGGACACCCTCCTCCCCAGAGTGCGGGAGCACTCTGAAGGAGGAGGGGCAGGTACGTGTGGGGGCCCTACCTCATCCAGCCTGCCAACTGCCACTTACCTGGGCCAGTGTGTTCTGGGGCTGTTGCTCCCCAGACAACCACCCGCCAGGTATGGCTGTGTTAGCAAGTCCACCAGGTAAGCCTGAAAGGGGAAACCAGAGAGAGCAACCTTTGCAACGGGCCCAGCCCCCAAATAAACCACGGCCTGGTCTTTTTCAAGGACATGAAAGCAGGCAGGCTTGTGCTGGCCCACTGTCCCATCTCTGTCTGCAATGAAGAAACCAGAGCAGGAGGCAACAAATGAGGGATGTATCTGCCCAGATATAAAGGGGGGCAGAGAAGAGGACATGGGAGACAGTGGCTCAGGGTCCCAGAAGCCCCAGGGCCCAGCCAGACACACTCCTGGAAGAACACCAGGAGGGGAGTGCAAGGGAACTACCAGGACACTCTGTGAGAAGATACAAATGATTCAGCACTGCCCAACACCCTGCAGAAACAAATGTCACATAAATCAAGGCAGATGGGCACGTGAGACAGTGGAGCTTAGAGGTGAAGAGAGCGAAGGAGGTAGTGTGGTGGCCGACAGACCTGGGATTGCATTCTGACTCAACAACGTGCTAACTGGGGAGCCTGGCGAGAGACTTCATTTGCCTGTGCCTCAGTTTCCTTATCTGTATAGCAGGGACAAGCACAGATTGATTGTGAAGGGTGCTTGTGGAGCTGACATGAGATAGAGCACAGAGGACACTTAGCTTGGCCCATCGGGAATTACAAGCAGCTACTGTCAGCACATGGGCAGGGGTTAGCATCAGCGGGTCCCAGGCAGGTTGGGAAGAGTCCAGTCCAGGTTGCCCGGTTGCCCGTTGCCTGTTAGCATCCATGCCTCCTCCCAGCAGGCTTGCCAGGCATGCTGTGCGTCCTGAGGTGGCTTTGCCTCACTCTAGTGACGGCCACTGAGTCAGCGATGCTTTCTCTCCCAAGTCAACGACCTCTCAGAAGGTCCCTGCTCCTGGGCCCCCTAGCCAGCTCTGAGAAGCCTTCACCCTAGGGACCCCATCCCACTCCTCTACCTCCTTCTCCCCAGGGTGGTCTAGCTAGTGCACCCTGAAGAAAGGGCTGTTTCCGGCACTCTGCTCAGAGGTCCTGCCTTCTGCTGTCCCTGGAGGCTCTGTTCCTGTTTCGCCAGCTATTTTGCTTCCTCGGCCATCTGTTCCCTCCCTGTCATCTCCTCTCTGCTTTAACCTTAACCACTACTTCACTGCAGATGGTACCAAACAGATCCGTTCTTGACATCCTTCATGACGCCTGCCCCCTCCTTCCTCATCTCCTGCAAGTGAACTTCTGCTCTGTCCTTTTTCAGGTCTTGACTCTGAAGCTTGGAGTTGGTTTCACCCCACAAGCCTCCTTCCTCGGTCCCATCTGCTGTCAATTCTGCTCCAAGTCGCGGGGCAAACACCTACCCTCTTTTCCCTTGCCTTTGCCTTTTCCTAACAAGCCTTCCTCTTTTCAAACTTGGCCAAGAACCTCTCATGGCATCAAGTCCACTGTCTGCTCCTGGTTATATACATGGTCTCCATAAACTGAGCCGTTTAACCCTCCAGAGGGCTCAGGGTAGGTAGTCTGAGACAGAGACCAGAAACTCTGGGATTTGTTCGTGCCTGCAGTGGAGGGACCAGAGCGCCCAGGCTAGGAGTTTGGGTCCTGAACAGTTTCTCTGTAGAAAATGGACCTGCGAACTGCAGTCAGGTGTTGGCATGACAGGAACTGAACCAAAACACATATTCTGTGTTGTCTGAGCTCACAAGGGGAACACTGCACTGCTTTCCTTGCCTTTACTCTGATTACTGGTGATAAAAATGCATGCATGGGCTTTAGTGAGCAACTCACTCTGCCTCTCCTTCCTCTTTGGGTGTCCTGGTGTTCCCCTAAAGTTCCTCCTCTTAGCTTCTCTTTTCTGGCATAAGGACGAGGCACTTTGAGGAAAGCAGCAATCCAGAAGCTCCCAATTAAAGAAGCTGTTTTGGTGACATTGGTTCTACTAGGCTGCATTCCTTGAGGGGAACAGAATTGGTCTGGGAAGACTGAAATTCCACTTCTGCACCTGGAGTTGGGCTAAGAAGCTGCATATAACTACTCTCTCAAGCAGGGCTCTTTTATTTCCCCTCTACACTTCCTCTGCAGCAGAAAGAAGAGTCTCTTGGTGGTCCAAGAACACTCCTCTCTTCCCCTCTCCACTGGGGTTAAAGTGGGCCATGTCACCAATAGCTCACACCTGGTCACACGAAAGCTCTCTGATCACCTAAGGAACCTCTGGATTCAAATCAACCAAGCATCCAACAAGCCTGGTCCCTTCCTGCCTCTGCCTTCCCTTTTTCCCACAAAGGAGACCCAATCCAACCACCAGGCCAGCCCATCTGGTTATGGAAACCAAAAGGACACAATGCATCTCACTGGGTTACAGGCCTTAACCTAGCTCTTGCTGAATTATTCAGGGACAGCATTAACTTGTAAATGAGTGTGTTTGACTGATTTTGTGGTTGATGTACAGATAAATTCTAATGAAAGACAGCTACAAGATTTTAAATTATTAATAAAGACTGCCACTTAACAAAGCCTATTTGGCACTCTATTTCCTTGCTTAACAAGACAAAAACTTTAAGGTTCTGTATTAACCCAGAAGCTGTTGATTTGCATTCTGTTTTTGTAGCTCTAAAAATCAAAACAATAGATTCTGACCTTAAGCAGACCACTTCTGGCCAAAGCAAAATCCCCAGCGGGCCACCCTTCCTTCCTGGATGGTACTGGGTGGCTCAGGCCTTGTTTGCCCTGCTTGTCTCTCATCTCTGACCAGAGGTTTGCTTTTTATATTCCTGGTTTTGTCAGGATAGGCCAGGAGATGGCAAAGCCTGCAGGGCAGCTGCCAAAGCCTTCAGCTACCAGCACCATCAGCAGCAAGATCACCGAGGACTCGGTGTTGTTCTGGTTCACCGAGGTGCGGCTGCGGCCAGCAGAGTCCGTTCATTAAGAGATACAAGGCAGCACCCCCAGTTCCTAAAATATCCTGCCAGGGGACAGCACCCGCTTGCTATAAAAGGTCAACCAGAAATCAGAGAGACGACCCTCATGGTCCAATGCCTACTCTCGCCTTCTTCCTCTTCTGGGGCTTCAAACCCCTGAGCCTCCTAACTCCACAAAGCACTCCATTGTCAAGACCATGAGCCCTACCCTTTGCAGAAAGGTAAGGGTTTTTTTCCTCTCCCCTCTCCCCAGGATCTAGGGAGGGTTACTCTTTTTTTCCTTCAAACACTTTTTCATATCATAATTAAAATACTAAACTCCTTCAGGGCGAGGACCCCACTCAAGGCTCTGCATCTGATAGGCAGGGAAACTGCAACAACTATCTGAACCCATCCTATAATATTTTTGCTTGGAACCTTTGGGAACAATTCCAAAAGCAGAAACTTCAATGGCCACCTCCCTTGACATTAGCCGCAGGCACACCTTTGGCTTTGGACACACATCTAGAATCTACACAAAGAATCTGAGTGTCCTGCGTGTGTGTAAAACAGACAAGTCCTAGGGATCAGATCTGGGGCTGAGAGAAAATTGCCCAGGAAAGAACCAAAATAAAAGTCCTTTGCTCACACAATGTCCCAGCAGCAGGCTCCAGGCCACCGAGCCCAGCCCAGCAAAAGGCTTCTCTGCTCGTTTCCCTCAGGCCAATCCAGGTGGAAAACTCTTTGTTGGTAGAACCTCTCCCACCAACCAAGCAGTGCAGGAAGGGAAAAATAACCCAAGTGGCAAACACACGTGACTGCCAAGCCTCCAGTGGCCAACTCTTGAGCAGGGTAAGGGAGCCTCCCCCTGGGGGAACGGCCCCCAGAATGCACTGGGCTCATCCTGAGCTGGGCCTCTGGCTAGCAAGGATGGGAGAGAAAGACTCCTGGAGGCTGCTCAAGCCTCTCTGCGCACCTAAACCATATAAACAAAGTGCGTGGGCTGCCTTATGGCTCATTTTTAACTGCAAACTGCCAAAAGACAAAAGACCAAAAGGGAAATGAGATGTCAGTTCCTTTCTACTATCTCCATCACAGACCTGCAGCCAGACATGGCGGCCTTTTAAAACTGCCAGAGAAGACTTCCCCACTGGAGCAAGTCTGCATGCTCCAGGCCCAAGCTTCTCAGACCTGAGCATGTACTCAGCTCTGTAAGAAGTACCCTTTCTGTGCAGAAACACTATGGCCAGCACCCCTGGTTGCTGAAAGGACTTTTAGTCCCTTTCTGCAGGGACAAGGAACTGGGGTGGATCAGCGGGAGAGACTTTTCCCACACCATGGTGAAAAGCAGTCAGCGTTTTCCTGGAACGCACCGACCCACGTGGAGGGCACAAGTCACACACAAGTTTGTGACTATTGACACGAGGATGGGGCAACCCAGGCTCCTGGGTCAGCCCGAGACAGTGGGGTCCACCCCAGGGCCCTTACTGTTCCCAGCGAAGGCGTGGTTTCTTCTCCCACCTGTCCGACCTGCTATGGGGTCTCTTCCATCACCCCACATCTGCTCCTCTCCACACATCTTGGGGCTTCACTTCCTTCTCCTCTGCCACCTCCCCCTGCCCGTTTTCTCCTTCCCCATGCTACTGTGAGGTCAGAATCCTGTGCTTACGACACCTCGGTCTGTTGCCATGGAAACAGGGGCGGATTAAGGCTGGAGCGCGGAGCGCTGGGATCAGGCCCCTCAGCTACCTGAGCTCCCGCCTCAACCTGCTCCCGCAGGGCTTTGGCTGCCCGCCGCAGGCGCCGCGGCTCGCCGGCCGCGGGGCCGGGGCTAGGGATGAGGAGGTCCCGGCAGCTCGCCGCAGCCCTCCTGGACCTGGGAGGGGGTAGAGGACGACGCAGAGGCCGGGACAGTGGGTGATGGGGCCCGCGAGCTATCGGCATGGTCACTTGCCCTCCCTGGGCCCGGGGGACCGCTCCCCGCGCGGCAGCCACGTGGGGGCGCGGCGGGACTTCCCAAGCGCCGGCGCCAACTTTGCAGCGCTCCGCAATGAGCCGGGCTGCCGGAGGGTCGTGGTGAGGTGGTCGCAGGGCCAGATTCTCTCAAGTTGAGCCTGGCATCGGCAGCACATGCTGCCGGCACAGCCTCAGCCTTCGCATCCCTTGGCGCCAGGCATAGGGAAAGTTTGGGAAACTGGACATCAGGCACTAGCCATCCCCTTCGGCTGCTGGGTGCCCAGAGCCCGTCCCTCGAGACCAAAGCAGAGCTGCAGAGAAGGTGCCCGCCTCCCGAACCCACCTGGGAAGCTAAGGCGCGCAGTGAACGCCCGGGCCGCGCGGTGACTGACCGCTGGCTGCACTGGAGCGCAAATTGGACCCTGCCCCGCCAAAGCGGCAGAAGCTGGCGGCGTGTGACCACGCAGGGGATGGAGCCTGCAAGTGCAAAACTTTATAGTGGCAAAGCATAGGTCCCAGGAGGCCAGTTCCCCTGCCATCACCGGCAGCTCAATGTGGTCTCGAAATGGCCTCGCTGTGCCATATCCCTAGGCCAGGCTGCTAGATCCACGGAGCTAATCCCGTGTCTCGCAACCGGCCACCAACGGGGGCTGAGCTCCAGCAGCAAGCCCTCTGCGGGTGCGTCCCAGCAAAGCCCGCCAGCTCGCCAGGGGCTGCTTCCCGAGCCGGAGTCCGGCGCCGGGCAGATCTCTAGCGGCTCTAGGGCTCGCGGCTCTGCCCCGTGCGCATCCAACTCCAACTTGCCCCTGCGGCTCCAACTCACCTTTGCGAAGCATGTTGGCCGCTGGGCCGCCACTCCGAGGTCGGCCTAGGCGCGATCCCTCCCGGGGTCTGGATTCAAATTCTTGGGAGCCGGCTGCAGCTAATCCGAGCGCATCGAGGTGGGGGCAAGCCGGGAATCCGCTTGTGCCCGGCGGCCCGGCCCCGCACGGGCATGGTGAGCCCGAGCCCCGCGCGGAGGGCACCGGCGCCCACCAGCAACCGCGGCGCTGCCGGGCAGCCCCGCGCGCTCGCTCAGCCCCGGGGCGAGCGGATTGCTCCGCGAAGCCGGCGGCCTGCTTCTGCAGCCCAGAGCACTTTGCAGGCGGTTTTGAGGGGGGACGCCGCCCCCCGGCCGCTACCCCCTCCTTTCCGCCCCCTCCGACCGCTGCCGCCGCGGCTGCTGCAAAAGGGCGCTCGCACGCACCGCGGAGCTCCGGGGAAAGCGCCCGGCGCGCGTTTGCAGGACCGAGAGATCGGCGGAGCGGGGCGCCTCCCTTCCTCCCCCCGGCTTCCCCCACCTCTCCTCCTCCTCCCTCCCTCCTTCGCTCGCGAGCTCCCTCCCCCTCGCTCCGCTCCCCGCCCCCGCTCATGGAGCGCCTCCCATACAAAATTTATGAAAGTGCTCTCAGCTCGCGGTGCGGAGCGCCGTCCTATTCCCAGGGCAGCAGCGCTCAGCCGCGCGGCGCCGCCTCCCAAGGTGTTTTCGCTGCGCCCGCTCCCGGGGACGATCCTCGACCCGCGTCCGTCCAAGTACCTGCCCTAGCTCCCGGGCGGGTCGTCGGACCACTTGAAAGCCCCTCCCGGGCCCCCTGGGCTTCCCGGAGCTCGCACCCGCAGCCCAACCCCCGCCCGCTCGCCCTTCGCGGATGGAGGTCACCCAGCCAGGCGGCTGGAAACGTGCGCTCTGCCAACCGACTGAGACGAGACGACTGCCACCCAGAGCGCCCCCCGCCCCCTCGCCCCATCACAAGTCCGCACCCCTGTCCATCTCTTCTTTGGCCTGTTCCGCTTCCTCCTTGGAGGCTCGACGGCTCCTGCCTGCCCAGGATAGCTCCCGCGGACCAGCTGCCTCGCATCCCGCGTCCCAGGATATTATTTTTGGGGGGAGGAGGTGTAGCGTGCCCCCAGGCAGGTCTAAACCTTTGCAGCAAGCATTGCGGAGGCCCAGTTGCAAATTCTAGAGAGAGGGAAGAACCAATGTGGGGGCTCAGGTGGGCTATCTTCACCTGGGGGGGGGCTCTGATTTCCCTCGGTCTACACAGGTCCCGCCCTGGGCTTTGTAGAAAATGGAGGAGGCACCGCCTAGAAAGCTGGTCCCGTAGAGGGCAAGTTGGGCTGAGGGTAGAGAAGGTTCAGGCTAGCCCAGATCCTGGGTGGAGACCGGCACCCCCTACTGGCCTGGGATTAGAGGGGTCCTGGGAGAGGAAAAAAGAGTGTGCTAAGTCACTCATTCAACATGCATTTACTGAGGGCCTGTCATGTGTGGGACACTACTATTCCTGGGGATTCATCCAATGAAAAAGACAAGGTCCCTGCCTTTGTGGAATTCACAGTCTGATAGAGACACAATGTGGATAATCTAGAAAAGATGGTTTTTGGAAGAAAAGCACACAGGGTATTTGTTCTGGAGCTGACATGAGGGGGTCCAGGAAGCTGCTCTGAGCAGGTGACATCTAAGCAGAGATCTAGCTGAAGTTCAGAGAACGAGTTGTGTGATTCCTTGCAGAAAAACTTGGCATGGTAGGAAGGTCAAAAAGAAGACCAGTATCATTCAATATATTCAGTACACTGAGGTTCGGCTGAGAGCTAACAATATAGGCTTAGATTTCCAAAAGCTTATGGCATCCATGAAGAAGAAAGACCCACAATCCATCTTAGAATGTGACAGGAGGCGATACAAAGTGTGGGAAGGGTCTCTGCTAGTTCTGTAGGGGATGAAAGACCATCAAGGAAGTCTTCCCAGAAGAGACACCATTTGGGTTAGGTCTTGAGGGCTGACTGAGTTCAACAGGCTGAGAAGGGGAAAGGTCATTCCAGGCAGGAGAGAATGTGCAAATGCTTGGAAGTGAGAAAGTAAGTTTGTTCTGAAGATTTAAGAAGATTGGTCCATTTTGGCGTGGAAACAGAAGGTAATACATTCTTTCTCTTAGCCTTGATCAGCTGCAGGCCTGGGCTGGCTCCTGACCCCACACCCTGCCTGAGCTCTGCCAGGCTGACACTAAAGTTGAACTTGATGACACAGAGCTTGCAGAGGCCCATCCACAAGTAAATCGAGTCCCAGGGAGGTTGAACAACTTGCTCAATATCATACAGCAGATCAGTGCCAAACTGTGGGCCTGAATCAGGGTGTTACTCCTTCTGCCACCTCCCCAAACTGCCTCCCCATGATCCCCTGCCCCACCAACTCCAGCATTTTAAGCAGAGTTGGCTGGAGCTGGGCGTGAGTGTGAAAAGCAGAGTTATTTCAGGCGTCAGGAGGGCTGGGTGCTACTTTGAAGTCCAGCCAGGGGTGGGGGTGAGTGTAGGCAGATTTTGTAGTATAATGTGGGGGTACACTGTGCGCACCTTCTTGTCAGGCAGTTATTACTCAGATTGCTGAGTAACTCAGGCAGGGAGACCCCCACAGACAAGTGGAGGTGTTCTTGAACCAAGTTGTGTGGCAACCCCCAAAGTTTTACACTGCATGATTTTGGGGAACATGCTCAAATCTGTCCTTGATATCTAGTTCTCCTGGACATCACCTGGTTTCCTAAAGGGGGCCAGGGCAGCTCATTCAGCACAGAGGCTGTGAGGCAATGTTAAAAGAGAATGGGGGCCTTCCATCATCAATGGGCCCCACCTCTGCCTAGGGAAAGGCCCTAAGGGGCAGAGTGGCTGGTAGGGAGAAGCCACTGCTGGAGCCAATCTTTCCCCCTTGGAACTTACAGCTGCAGCTGGAGCTAAAGCTGCCCACAGGCTGGGCCTTAGTGTTGTGAAGGGGCAGGGGCTGGACTCAGTGGATCCCTAGAATTGATATCCTGTACCCTGGGGTCCAGAGAACATGGAGAAAACGGGAAAGTCCAGGCTGGACTCTCATCAAGGAGAAAGGGGTGTTCCTGGGACCCATGCTGGCCACACTCCTGTCCAAAGTTGTGACTGTCCTAAGAGCATGGGTCAGTGGCCTGAGGGATAGAGCCCTGACTCCTTCTGGTCCTGCCCTTGGCTGCTCACTCTCAGCCTGCCTAGCCATCCCTCCGCTCTGGGCAGCCTCCCAGGCAGGACCAGTCCCTGGCTGCTTGTTTTTCATTTCTCTCTGCACCTTAATTAGAAGTTTCCAAGCTGGGAGGGCCTCCAGGGGAGCCTGAGGCCACAGAGATGCCTTAAAGGGCCAGCTGTGCTCACAGCACCACCTCAAGGAGAGGAAGATGGTGCCAGAGGGATGGGTGGGCAAACGGCCCTGGGGACCATTGCTCTTTGGGGGCAGACCTTGCTGAAGGCCAGTCCTGCAGGTACTTTGCTCTTCCAAAGGTCAAGGTTGTTTCACTGGCTGCTCTGCCTTCCCTTTGGGATCCCAGGAGCTCAGGCCACTGATCAGGAGAAAGGCTATCCTAGGCCTGAGGGGCAGCCTGGCAGGGAAAACTTGGCCAGAATCCAGAAGGTTTAGGTACTCTGAGTCCTTAGACTGCCCCACCCACACAGAAAAGCACCCTCGGGTGTAGGACTTTCCCCTGTTAGCAGTTTTTCACAGGTGAACCTTCCATATAGTCGGTTCTAAAGGTGATAAGGGCACCCTGGCGCTCCGGAAATGGGCACCAAGACTCAATTCGGAGGTCGGGTGGGAGCGGAGTTCTGTCCTGTAGGGGCAGTGGGGTCCTCCGAGGTCAAGAATGTGGCCCCACCCACACGCACCCACTGCTTACCCGGGGAAACAGGGAGGGAAGCAGAAGGAAGACCTGATGGTGTCCCCAAGACTCGGCCCACAGATGTCGGATAGGGAGTCGGCAGATAGGGGAGCTCTGGTCTAAGAGTCAGGTTCGGGCCCACGGGGAAGAGGAGGAAGTGGGGACAGGGTCGCGGGGAGAGTGCAACCGCGGTGGTCGGGGACCACTAGGGGCTCCCGCGAGCCCCGACCTTGCGGGCGGAGATGGGCCCCCAATAGCCCCTCCTCTATATTCTCCTTCACGGTCCCCGCCCAGCAAATCCCCGCCCCTCGCTGGCCGATCGGCGATCAATCGCAAGGTCTGTGCTCTCCGCGTTCTTCTAGCGCTGCCTTTTTGGTCCCCACGTGGGCAGGGCGGCGATGGCGGCGCTGGTTGCATCCGAGGCGGCGGAGCCTGGCGGCCGAAAAGGCCCTGGCAGAGGTGGGTGCTACAGCGTTGCGGCCTCCGGACATCGCATCTCGGGGTAGGGCCCCCAAGTCAGGGAAAAGACCAGCCAGTCCCCTTTCTCCGCCAAACCCGGAAGGCCCCGCCGTCACTCGTTCTGGGCGGCTGTCACCGGAGCCCTGAGGGACCGGTCTTTTGTAGCCTTACAGCCCCTCCTAGGTGCTTGTAGTCCTTAAGCCGGAAACGCTGCCTCCTGCCTTGGCCCGCTGACAGATGCCTGAAGACTCACGGAAAAGACGGAGCCGACGGGGAGGGAAGGAGCCAGGCGCCTTGCAGAGGGCATTCCACAAGTGGGCCCTCAGGGAATGCTTCCAGGTGGTTTCATTCACTAGGCTCTTACTGAGCGCCCACTGAATACCACGCCTGTGCAAGGTGCTGGGACCAAACTACAGCCCTGCCCTCAGGGATCTCACAGTCTCCCCGGGGGGAAAACTGACATAAACAGATTACAGCCATGTAATAAAGGAGGAGGCTCCTATTAACCCTTGGGACAAATTGAGCTGCTAAGACTAGCAGCACCTACACCCCAACAACCATAAGGGACTTGGGCCTGTCAGAGGAACTTCTGTAAGGGACCCAAGGACACTAGGCTGGTTGTTCCAAGGCCTTTGAAACAACTGAACAAAACCGTAGCCGTGGTAACATTCAAATCTGTTATCAGGGTCGCAGCCTAGAGTGCTAGTTCTCCACTGCACCCCCTCACCACCACCATCCCCCCTCACACACACACACACACACACACACACACACACACACACACACAGGGTGAAGGATCAGGTCTGAGAGGATTACACCTATCCTAGTAAGGAACCCTAGCAGAGGTTCTGGCACATAGTACAAGTTCAATAAATATTCGTTGAGTAAGTTAATTTCTTGCCTTGTCACATTTCCAAATTGGCTCCTAAAGAAATAACTGGGGGTTGAGCTAAATTGAATTGTGGGGAGTAGGATGCAGTTTAAGGGCTGCAGTTTTGCTAATGGGCTACAATGTTTTCTACAATAATCAGGGGGTTGTAATTGTATTTGCTCCCAGTAGACTACTAGCCCCTAATAGGAGAGGTCACTTTTCTGTCCACCTGTTAGCCCACAGTCCTGACTAGAGTGTGTTCTTTCCATCCTTCCTGGGGTGGGAGGTGGGTGGAATAATGAGATGAGGGAATTCATTAAAGGTGTTTATTTCCCTTTTAAATGATGAGAGGGAAGAGTGCAGAAATTAACCAGTGTAGACATAATCAGTGGGACTCAAGTAAGGAAGGCAGGGTTTTAAATTAATACTTATAACATGTTGCTTATAGATCTCTTATCTAGGGCTCAGAACTTCAAGGTGTTCTCAGGATGGGGGAGGAGGAATGTTTTCCCAGAATTCTTGGGCTGGCTTGGCTCCTGGGTTTTCCTTAGGATAGTTCTCTTATCAAGGAGCAGTTGTATAGACATTCTTTTTGCTGTTTGCCCCTCAATTCAGTTCCCTGGTGTCACCTCTGCTGAGGTAAGGGGTGAAACATGCCCCATTCATGGGTTCAAGTTGTTGATTCCCAATAATCTCACAACACGGAAAATAATTATGCATATTTCCTGCTGGTTTACTGAGTTGTCTTTCCAGCTTCAGGATGAACTCAGGGAAGAAGGCAGGGCCAACCCCCTTGGGATCTGGGATCTGGGATCTGGGCCAGAAACTTGGGTGGAGTTAACACCTTAGCTGGGTCTGGCTGTGGTTTCAGCCGGGTACTGACTCAGGCCTTACATTCCTCCTAGGTAGAGCCCCTCGGGGCCGCGTGGCCAATCAGATCCCCCCTGAGATCCTGAACAACCCACAGCTGCAGGCAGCCATTCAAGTCCTGCCTTCCAATTATAACTTTGAGATCCCCAAGACCATCTGGAGGATCCAGCAGGCCCAAGCCAAAAAGGGTGAGCCCCCAAACTTCGACCTGGTTTGGGGGTGGAGAGGTTGCCTGGCCTAGTTAGGGGCAGTGTCCCCATTCCAGCCTCTTCCCAGCCTTCTGCTCTCATGTCTGTGCTCTGTCTTGCAGTGGCTTTGCAAATGCCGGAAGGCCTCCTTCTCTTTGCCTGCACCATTGTGGATATCTTGGAAAGGTGAGGCTTGGGGCACTGGAGAGGGAGCTGAGCCGAGACCTTCCCCATGCCCATTACAGCTCTGCCTGTTGTGATCATTTTTTCCTTCTTTACCTCTGCCTTACCCAGCCCCTTCCCACGACCATATACACACAATGAGAAAAACCCCAAATTAAGACAGAGCAGGTGGTAGGACCTAAGGAGGACCTCAGAATCCTTAGAGCTGACCCTGGAATGGGCTGAGTAGTCTGTGTGAGGTCTGGCTAGGGGAACCCCTTTCTCTGGCCCATCGGGGAATAGGGGAATGAGGGGCTTGGCAGGGGGAGAAGTGCTTAAGAGATGGTATTCAGTTCCTCTGCCCCCTCTGTCTAAGTTTCTTCAATACAATGAGCCATCCTTGGGAGGGGGGTTGAGTACTTAGCCATCTGGAATGGGCACAGGGACAGGGAGGGGGAATGGAGAAAGGGGAGGTCATCTCGTGATGGGAAACTCCCACTTCCCTGCTGCTGCCCTCCCCCACCCTACTTCTCATCAGCTGCCTCCCTTTTGCCCCTTGGGGAAGCTCTCTGGGGCTTGGGCCAATTTGCATACATTTTAATCTATAAAAAATTAAGTGCTCAGGCTGACTCAGATGCCTGGGCTGCATTCTAAGGAATTGAATAATCTGCTTCTGTGCACAACCTGATTTGGGGAAGTGGGGGGAGTAGGGGCTGACAGGCAGCAGCTCAGCTTTCCCCACCATACCTCCATGAGAGGAATGGGGAGACCCATCACTCAGCCAGGACATGCCCGAGGGGTGGGTCTCAGGGAAGAGCTGGTCCTCTAGCTCCATTCCGGTAGTGAGTTCAGGGGGTGCAGGGTCTTCCCTACCCACCCCCGTCCCATAGTGATTCAGGCCTGGCAGCAGATCCCATGGCAATGTGCTGGCCAGAGCCCACTCTTCCTGACACATGAGGTGTGTGGGCAGTGCCATGTGCTGTTGTTGTAGAGCTGTGCATGGGTCCCCCATTCCTGGGCACAGAGAGCCCTGACTAAGGGTGAGGAAGTAGCAGGGGGTCTGGGAGTCAGGGAGGCTGTGTGTACCCACACATGCATACCCACGCACCCAATGGTACCAGGGCTTGGGGGTGGGTACCTTTGCACATGTGTACATGCTCACTGCTCTGGGTGGGATGTGTCGGCATTGGAGGTCTGTGTTTGACCTGTGTACGTCAGTCTCAGAGTTGGGGGTCCCTTTTGCAGTCTGAGCCTGGGCAAAGAATCAGGGTGCTGCAGAGACCATCCTCATACAGCTACAGTTCCAGGAGCTGCTGCCAGGGCTGGAGGAGGTGGCAGCTGGGCCCCTCCTACTCTTTGTTGGCAGAAGTGGCAGCTGCCTACCCAAAGGATTGGAAGAGGTAGTGAGAGAGGAGCTGGGCCCTGAAATACCTCCATGGGGTCAGGTATCACTCTCACCTCACTCCTTGTGTCGCTGTCCCATTATTTCCCACCCCCACAGGTTCACAGAGGCTGAAGTGATGGTGATGGGTGATGTGACCTATGGGGCTTGCTGTGTGGATGACTTTACTGCAAGGGCCCTGGGAGCTGACTTCCTCGTGCACTATGGCCACAGTTGCCTGGGTATGGCAGATCAGGACACCTGGATGCAGGCAGGGCTGGTTGGGAGGCAGGACTGTATGCTGATCTCCATCACAGTGCTTCTTATCCTGCTCGAAGGACAAGGGCTGGTTGGAAGGCAGGACGGTACACTGATCTCCATCACAGTGGCCTCCTTGTTTCTGGGATGGCCTCAGCCTTACTGCTCTGCAGGTGGATCTTGCCTTTTGATTTGGTTGCCTTGGAAACCATGCTCCTGTCCCAGATGTGGGTGTTTGAAAGGCTGTTGGTGGTAGAACAGGCTAGGCCTCCAGCCGAGTGAAAGAGGAAGAGCTTCTAAGGGACCTGTGACCTCCCCAGCCCCACCCCTTCCTTCTAACCCCAGCCTGAAGCCACTGGTCCTGGCTGCTCAGAGACCTTGGCCCGGGCCAGGTCCTCTGCCCCTCCTGCCTTCCAAAACCAAGTCTCCTGAACTCTTTGCTCCTCCCAGTTCCCATGGACACCTCGGCCCAAGACTTCCGGGTGCTGTATGTCTTTGTGGATATCCGAATAGACACTACCCACCTACTGGACTCTATCCGCCTCACCTTTCCCCCAGCCAGTGCCCTTGCCCTGGTCAGCACCATCCAGTTTGTGTCAACCTTGCAGGTAAGTGGACAGACAGCAGCATGGGCCCCCATGCCAGGTGCTGCAGGCTGGTCCTCCTCTGTCCTTGGCTTTCCCTCCCCCATCCACTTGCTTCCCTTCCCTTGTTATTCCTACAGGCAGCTGCCCAGGAGCTGAAAGCTGAGTATCATGTGAGCGTCCCACAGTGCAAACCCCTGTCCCCTGGGGAGATTCTGGGCTGCACATCCCCCTACCTGCCCAAAGAGACGGAGGCTGTTGTGTAAGTGAAAAATGGGGGTGGGGGAGCAGTCATAGAGAATAAGAAATGTATCCTAGGAGTCTGAAGCTCCTAAACCATTTGCTCAAGGTCACCCTGCAAGATGGGGACCAAACAGGATTTCAGGTTTCCTATCTCCCTCTCCAGTACTCTGTCCACTGTCCAGAAGGCCATGCCTCAGGTGGGGCAGGAATTGGAGGGCCTGATGGGGGATGAGGGTGGGCTAGAAATGGTGGGAATATAATTGGAGAAGATGGATGGGCACACCCAGGCTGTAGCCCCATTAATTTAGCATCCGGACAGCTAACAAGCAGGAGCAGTGTGTCTCCTGCTGCCTAATTATTTTAGGTAATGGAAATGCTTAATGTTGTGTGAATGCAGCCAGCCTCAGAGCTGACAGCTCCCAGCTGGGGCTGAGGAGGGGAGCCCCATTTCCAGCTAATGGCCGGGAAGGAGAGAGGGACACTCCTTGACTTAGCCCCATGTCTGGGGCTGCAGATGCTGCTTCCATAGGCCTTGCTACACCCATACAGACACCCCTGCCCATAGCCAGGCCCACGTCAGGGCCTTCCCCAGCCCAGAACTGGCAGTCCTGCTCCCTAGGGACAGTCCCCCTGCGCCTGTGCCTGCATAACTGAGATCACGGACACGTACCCTTGGAGGCTTCAAGGTGTGTGCTGGAGAGAGGAACACCCTGAGTGTTGGCCATTCATCAAAATTCTGTGTGGTCTCCCAGAGAAGGAGCTGCCATGGCAGATCGTCTCCCATGCTCTGGCCTCTCCATGGCCTGGGAAGGTACTGTTAGAGGTAGCATCTCCTAGGGCATGCTGGGTACAGCCTTTTGGTTAAGCCTAGAGTCGAGCCCCAGATATACTGCTTAATAGCTGTGTGCCTTGGGTAAGTTTCTTAACATCCCTGACCCTCAGTTGTATCTTGTAAAATGGGGACACTGTAGGTAGCTTGGAGGATTATTTGATAGGACTGAGTGAAGTCATGCATGCCAGGTGCTTAGCCCAGGCCCAATACACAGAATACACAAATCCAATAAACAGTAGCTGTTGTTACGACTCAGCGGCTGGACCCAAGAGCTAGTTTGGGCAGAGCGTAGCCAGAGTATACCCTTAAACCTCATTTACAGCATAGATGACACCCTGAACACTACTTCCCATGTCTGTATTGAGCTAGGTGAGGGAGAATCTGTCTCCCCATCTCCAAGTTGGGATCTCTCCTTGCCTTGGCTGCCCCTTTACTCTTCCCCCAGAAGGTTGGGGATTGGCGGGGGTGCGGAGGGGGTCTTAGATTTCGCATTACATAGCTGAAAGGGCTTTATGGTCATCCAGTTCAAACTCCTTACTTTACATGTGAGAAAACCAAGGCCTTGGGAGGTGAAATGATTTGGCCCAGTTCATACACAATCAGTAGCATAGCCAGCCAAGAACTCAGTGCTCTGTACCACCAAGCCAGTACCTGCTTCTGCTGCCCCATCCCACACTTACCACCCCCTTTCTATCCCACTGCAGATATCTTGGAGATGGCCGCTTCCATCTGGAGTCTGTCATGATTGCCAACCCCAATGTCCCTGCTTACCGGTATGGGCTGAGCTGGGCTGAGCAGCTGGGAAGGGGTGGGATTCTCTGCCACTGAGCCCCTCAGTTGGCCGAAACCTCCTCATTCCCTGGCCACTTAATAGACCCCACCCTAAAGATCTGAGGCATTTGGGTCCTGAATCTGGATATCAAACCCTGGGCTGCTGTGGCACAGTACCCATTCATCCCCTGGGATTCACACCAAATCCTAAAGCCCTCTCCCACTCTTGCCTGACCCAGCGATGGGACTGATCTTCTCAATGATAATCTCTGCCCTCGCCTCTGTTCCTAATTACCTGCATTGGAGCCTGAAGGTTCAGGAGACCAAGGGCCTGAGTCATGGAGCCGTGTGCACAGCCCAAGTCCCCTGAATGGCCGTCACCATGACCCTGACAGTTTCTTTTCCAGATACGATCCATACAGCAAAGTCCTGTCCAGAGAGCACTATGACCACCAGCGCATGCAGGCCAATCGCCAAGAAGCCATAGCCACCGCCCGCTCTGCCAAATCCTGGGGACTTATTCTGGGCACTTTGGGCCGCCAGGGCAGCCCCAAGATTCTGGAGGTCAGAGGGCTCAGCATGGCCTCTGGAGTAGGGGACTGGCTGGGAAAATCAGTAGGCTAAGGGATTTCGTCTTGGCTGCTTGATCCTGGCGATACCCGCTCTGCCTGTCTCTACCAACAGCACCTCGAATCTCGGCTACAAGCCTTGGGACTACCCTTCATGAGGCTGCTGCTCTCTGAGATATTCCCCAGCAAGCTTAGCCTACTTCCTCAGGTGGATGTGTAAGTTTCCCCACCTTACTTACCTAGCTATGACTCTGCTAAAGAAGCTTAGGATCTAGGTCCGGCCCAGCACATATTGAAGGCTGGAGTCAATGGGCATTGCTCCAGTGATGATGAGATTTTTATGTTGACAGAGCATTCATCCAGCAGGGATGGATCACACCTACTTTGTCTGCCTTGGGGCTCAGAGGCAACTGCAACCTCATAGGGGTTCTATGTGAGATGAGTTTGAAGGATGGTTGGCACCTGTGTGTCCCGGGCACTAAATTTGATTCTGGGGATACTATCACCTATGAGCTGCCCAGGCCCTACCCTCAGAAAGCTGTAGTCAGTGGAGGAAACTGAAGACAAGCAACACTATAGTGTTATTCTAAACAGCAGCAGGTGATAGTCTTTAGAAGTGTAGTGTTCATTCACTGGGTGTGTTGGGGACACAGTCATGTTCTTCAGCACGCTGCCCAGGAGAATGGCAGGACACCACCCCCACTGCCCACCCCCAGGTCTGACCTGACTTCCCTTCCCAGGTGGGTTCAGGTGGCATGTCCACGCCTCTCCATTGACTGGGGCACAGCCTTCCCCAAGCCGCTGCTGACACCCTATGAGGTAACACAGAGGTTTGAAAATCCCTGAGAAAGAGTGGCCTTTGCAACTGGTTCTGTGAAGGGAGGGATCTGAAGTAGAGTGGGGTGGGTGGGCAACATTCAGTTACAGCTGAGCCACTTCCTAGCTGGGTGACCTTGGGCAAGTGTCTTAACGGTTCTGGGCCTCTCATTTCCTCTGTGGTATGGGGTAATGGGACCATTGTAGGCCATTGTGATGATTGGATTAAATAATCCTGCGCAAAAAAAATGTTGGCAGATGTTATTGTCCTGTTTCCCTCCCCTAGGCGTCAGTGGCCCTGAGGGACATTTCCTGGCAGCAGCCCTATCCCATGGACTTTTATGCTGGCAGCTCCTTGGGGCCATGGACGGTGAACCACGGACGGGACCGCCCCCCCCAGGCCCCAGGTTGGCCTGCGCTGGGGAAGGTAGGCAGGGACTCCAAGGAGGGAGGAGTGGCCCCTCCTGGGCGCGGCCTTGGCCCTGGCTGCTCCCTAGCGACGTGAGCCGAGGCCGCCACCGTGCGGCCGCTACGGGAGAAGCATAGGAGCGGGGTGGAGGACGTCGTAGAAGCGGAATCCTGACCAAAATGTGCGACTTCAGGTGCAGGAGGGATCCACGCGCCCCTCTTCCGACGCGACTTGCGAGGGTTGCAGCTGCAGAGACAAGGCGGTGCCGCTTACTCCTTGAGACGCTCCCGGGTCTCAGGTATCCGCCCCGCCCTGGCCTCGCCCCACCCCTCCGCTTTGTCCTGGGAATGCCCACTCGCTCTGAGGCCCGCCTTCAGGGTGGTGCCAGCGTTTGGTCCCGCCCCCTTGCGTAATTCAACCTCCGCTCGGGGAAAGGCCGCTTCCGGTCCCTGAGGCGCGCTGTTCCGCACTATGGCCGCGCGGCAACCTTTGCGGGTGTTGTGCTTGGCCGGCTTCCGGCAGAGCGAGCGCGGCTTCCGCGAGAAGACGGGAGCGCTGAGGAAGGCGCTGCGGGGCCGCGCCGATCTCGTGTGCCTCAGCGGCCCGCACCCGATCGTGGACGTAGCGGGCCTGGAGGGCGCCGGGCCGGAGTCTGGTGAGACGAGGTTTGCCCAGGAAATGCGCTCCGAAGTCGCTATTTTGCCTCGTCCCCATAACACCCTTCAGCATCCGCCCACTCTGTATCCTCCCTCTTTCCTCCTGCCCCCACACTTCATTCTGCCCATACCCTTCATTTTTTCTGTCCCAGCCTCCCAGGCTTCCACCTTGATAAGTCTTTCTCCTCTCTCTATGCCAGGCGATTCCCCATCTCATTTCCCCCAGACTGACTTCTCTCCCGTCAGCCTCCTCTCTCCCTGTCAAACCCTCCCTCCCTTTCTCATTCTTTTCCTCCTGGATTCCCCCTTTCCCTAACCCCATCCTCTCCCCCATATCGCCATAGGGCCCTGCCCTCCGGAGGAGCAGCTTCGAGGCTGGTGGTTTTCAGAACAGGATGCAGACGTTTTCTCCGCACTGAAAGAGCCCACAGTGTGCAGAGGTCTGGAGGAAGCCCTGGGAACGGTGGCACAGGCACTGAACAAGCTGGGACCTTTCGATGGGCTTCTTGGTTTCAGCCAGGGGGCCGCGCTAGCAGCGGTTGTGTGTGCCCTTAGCCAAGCAGGCGATCCCCGCTTCCCCTTGCCAAGATTTATCATTCTGATATCTGGTTTCTGTCCTCGGGGCCTTGGCCTCCAGGAATCCATCCTGCAGGGCCCCTTGTCACTGCCTTCACTCCATGTTTTCGGGGACACTGACCGTGTCATCCCCTCTCAGGAGAGTATGCAACTGGCTAGCCGATTCACTGGAGCAATCACTCTCACCCACTCTGGTGGCCACTTCATTCCAGCAGCTGCACCGCAGCGCCAGGCCTACCTCAAGTTCTTGGACCAGTTCGCAGAGTGAATGATCAATAAACGCCTCGGCCCCTACACCCCCACCCCATCCCCAGTAGGGACACATGACGTTGGGTCAGCCTCGGTGATCCCCGTGCCTCCCCTTTTCCCTACTCTGGGATCTCCACTGCTGTTAGTGCTCCTCACCATCACCAATTAAGAGATAAAGACCAGTTCTTAAAACGCATAAGACCAGCTCAGCACTCAAGAAAATGGGGAGGAGGAGGCCTTACTGGACGTTGACCTTGGATCAATACTCAAATATGAAAAAGGACAGTGGAGCCCTGAATGAATAGAGGGTGACATGGAAAAAGCAGGGGCTGGCAGTACTGCTACTGTCACACAATAAAGTGGTGATTTGGATTTTGAGCGTCTTTTTCCTGATACATAAAAAATCCATTGTATAACAAATCTGGCCATCCACACAGCCTCCAGAGCAGCACCAAGCAGGGAGGTGTTTACAAGCTCCCAGGAGAAGCTCATGCATATGCGCACATACACTCACATTTTTGGTAGAAGTCTTAAGTCCCAAGCAAAAGTAAAGGAGGTCTCTGTGGCCAAATCAGGGAAGAGTTTATATCTGAGAAATTCTGGAAAGAGTTCACCTGGCAGGGCTCTGCCTGGGCCACTCTGAGTTGAGGCTTCCTCTTTCCTGATCCCTGAGAGTTGTGTGCCGGCCTTATGTCAAACCCTGGCTTCTTGTGTTCTCTGCTTTCTCCTCCATAACTGCCTTAGCATCTCTGGACTATATAAGCTTAAAGAGTGGGATGATGCTAAACCTTGGATGAAAGCCAAAGACAGCACAGAAGAAACCCTTTTCCAAATTTGCCCCCACTTAGAGTTTCTGAGATTGATACTACGTCTAGTGATCACAGACAAAGCCTAAGCAGCCCCTCTGGTTTGGAAGTGTAGTTGTTCCTAGGCATTCTAAAGACTGTCCACTTTAGCCATTTCCCCGACTTCTAGTGTCCCCACACTATGACATCGGCACTGTCTCTGCAGGCTCACCAGCCTGTTGCTTTTCTGGAAGATCATAACAGACCGTATAGCTCTCAAGCATGGTTGCCCCTAGGGACTTTAGTAATGAAACAAGAATTAGGATTAGGAGATACAGCACAAATACCCTAGCCCATCCTGAAACAACGAGACTAATATTTCTTAAGCGAAATTCTGAGTTCTTCACTATAGATAGAAACTGTCCAAGTTAAAAAAAAAAAAAAAGCTGGCAATACCCACCCAGACAGACCCAGTTTACTGGATTTAGAACATTTACAGCAGATAGTGTGGGTGGGGAGAAACTTCTTTGCTACAATTGGCCTCTCCCTTGCTCTTGGTGTTTTAAAGGGACCTGTCATGCAGGGTGTCATGCGGGGTCTCTGGTCCCACTCCCCGCATAACGCAGGATATGGCGAGGCCAAAAAGGAACACCTACGGAGCCATAGATAGGGGAGTCATACCACTATATTCTCGCTGGCGGCCGGGTTGGAGACACAGGAAGCAGGAGCCACACTATCCGCTACCTGCCGTCCACGTCTCTGCCAACCAACCTCACTTGCTGACTGCAATCCGCCGTGCTAACTGCAATCTGCTCTTGCTAGCTCAGCCACCATCTTTTTGCTAGCCCCCATTTTCTGCAAACATAGCCATAGGCAGTTATATTAGTGGCCAATGGCTCACTGGTTACAGCTGACAGCCAACTAGCCACAGCTGATGGCCATCCAATCACAGTTGATGGCCATTTACTACCCGAGCACCTTTCCACGTGAGGACGAGAGCCTGGAAACTGCACTCCTGGCTCTGTCCCCACAGGATCCCTTCCTTGGCAAAAGGGGGAGACTCTGAAATGGGCTGAATTACTCCTAAACCTGTTGAATTTGGCCCATAGAATTTTAGAAAAGACTGGATTTATGGTATTTAAAATTTTAGGAATTTCACACAAAAATTCAGATTCTTGGCTTCTCTAGAAATAAACAGTTCAGAATGGGATGCAGTGGCCCCGCAGTTCAGGGCTCATGCTTTCATGGCAATCCTAGGCTGCCGCCTTTAGCAAGGTCCCAAGAGGTGAAAATGATGGCTGTGTACCACAGCTGCTGCTGCTTGGGATTATTATGGGGATTAAAAGAGAGGGGAAGATACATTGGGGAATTAATTTTTAGCCAGGGCCTAAAGTTAGAAGGGTGAAGGTAGAGCACAGCAGTATTAAGTGAAGCAGAAGTACTCGCTTGGAGTGAGGAGAATTCCCACCAAGAATCATAAAATGTCCAAGCCAGAAGGCAACATCACGTGGTCCACTAGTTCCCTAAAAGTGAGGTGTCACCTGGCATCATGCCTTCCAGGAACAACGGAGAATCTTAGCCCCCCTGCCCCAACACAAACACACAGATTCTATGGACCATTTACATCAGCATAATGTTAAAACTTAGATTCCTAGGGCCAACTCCAGACTCAATGAATCCCTGGGACCCAGGAATTTGCGTTCTGACAAGTCATCCCTGGTCATTCCCATGCAGCATAATATTTGAAAACCACTGCTTAAAGAGGAGAATATAAGTCTCTGTTAATATGTGTTATTTGAAAAAAGCTCCTCATGTGATTCTCCTGCACTCCACTAGGGAAGGGGAGCAGGCAAGCTCTCAAGAATCACTGATCTAACATTTTCAATCTATAACTAAGGAAAATGAAGTCGAGAGGATAGAGGAATACCATGTATTAAGTGTGCCAGACACTTTGACAAGCAAAAACTTTACAGTTGCCTAATTTAATCTCACTTCATGAGGTAGATACTCTTATTAACCTAATTTTACAACTGAGGAAACAGGCACAGAGAGGCTATGTAACTTACCCAAAGTTGGTTCAGATCCAAGAACTCATATTCTTGACCTTTACTAGTCATTCTTTCCGCTGCTGCACCACTGCAGGTGAGCAGAGGCCACCACTCACTACTGTTGGGCTACATGTCTGTCTGGGCCTCACCTTTCTAATTCATAAAATATGTTGGGGTTGGGAGCAGTAAGTGATTTCCAAGATACTAAAAAACTCTAATATTGTATGATCAGTCTTCTGGTTTTTCCCCCTCTACCCACCTACTCCAGATGGGTTCCAACTGCAAAAGACTTGGTCCCTTCAGAATATCCTTATATTTTTCTTTTCTATCTCTCACTCCACCTTAGATTTATAAAGCTCTTGGGAGAGAGAGTCCCTTAGCAAAGAACCTATCAAAAGCCCCAGTCCCAGAGGTTCTGCTCAGAAAGACGTGCCCCCCCTCCCTTGTTCATTCTGCCTAAGTGCCCAGAGCTGGGGTCTCCTGACCACCACCCCTCACAAAGACATAGTAGCCTAATAGAATAGTACTTAAGAGTGAAGTATCATTCCGCAGTTTTTAAAGGTTTTTACTTACATAATTCTATTTGATCTTCACAACAGCCTTACACAAAAGGAGGGATTATTATCTCATTTTACAGAAGGCTCAGAAACAACATGGTCCCTTAAATATTAATAACAACCAGTTGGTGAAGCCAGGCTGGACCTCCTGCTTCCCAGTGCACTACTCCCACCTGCACACACTACAGTCTACCCACGGATGTCCACCGGATTCCAGAATCAAGTGCATTTTAATCTAAGACCTCAGAGTCCCTGGGTAGGAGGGAGGCAGCATGTGGGCACGGATCAGCTGTAAAACCAGCACCAATTGTCTTAGAAGGAGTTTAGAAAAGGACAGGGTATGGAAAAGTAAAGAAAATTTTGATTAATTGGTGGCAGGGCTGGGTGGCATTAACTATTCTCAACACTGCCCCTAGGGAAGTCCTGCAGCCAATGTCCAACAGCCCCTGTGGTGGGTGATGGTGGTAGCAGGTGACATACACAATGTTTTGAAGAGTTCATCGCTCACACTTCACTGGCACAACAGGACTTCGTCCCTTCTGATTCAGTCCCCCTCTTTAGGGCTAATTTGAGACACTGTCTGAAATTGGAATCCAGCACATAGAGATAGACTGCTGAGACGTTCAGACAACGATTTTGGGACCGGGATGATTTTACAAGCCCACTGGCTTCCTGAGGGTTGGCGACCCTACTTATCCTAGGTGGCTCAGAGGAGGAAAGAGTGGGGAGAGGAGTGAGGGGAGGTTGTGACTCCATCAGAAACATGGGTTCAAGGATTACTCTTCGCCCTCAGCTAAGCGTTCCTGGAAGAATGAAGTTAGGCGTATTTAGGAAAACTTTCCTTTGTCTACCCCCTTCAGTCCCTAGGAGGCAAGCATTTTTTCTTGCTTCCAGGTCCCAGCAGCTTCCCTCACACTGAGGAGATAAAAAGAACCTAAATCTCATAACTACCCCTTCTCTCGCCATCTCCTGGTTGCAGCACCTCGGCTAGGAGGACAGCTCAGTCACTGCGGCCAACGGTCAGACATACTCTGCACACCGTGCTTCCTTCCTTCTCTTCCTCGGAAGCGCGGCAGTCGAACCCCGGAGTAGCCTGCCTGCCAGCATCGAACCTCCCGCCCCGCCCCCCGCCCTCAGACTTATCCAATCTTGACTCGTCGCCCCCGCTTCCTCCTGCTCATAGTCTCCCTCAGCCAGGGCTGGCAGTGCGCGGCGCGGCGCGTGGGCGTGCTGCGGGGCGACCATGGCTGTAGACTGTTACCTTCGGTTCCCACAGTAACAATCGAAAGCCACGGTTGCCCTGGAGACGCGGGGGCGGGGCGCGCGCTGCTGACGGCACCGCGGCAGCTCCAGTTAGGCTGACGTCAGGACCGCTGGGGTGGGGGGTCGGGGGCGGGGCGCACAGCGGGGACCCGGTGCCGGACTGCTCCCCGGCTGTGCGATGTGCTTGTGGGCCCGCCGCCCCCCCGCAGCCCCTGGGGACTAGGGACGCGACGTCCCGATGGCGGAGCCTGCGCTGAATCAGCACCGCGGACAGCGGTGGCGCGGGCAGTGAGCGCAGGGCTGAGGGACCCTGGACGGGGGAGGGGGTACAAAGGTGCCAGGGGAGCGGCAGGTGGCCGGGTCCGCGGTCCTGGGGCGGGGCCAGGCGTCGGTGGCCGTGACTGGAGACTGTTACTGAGGGTGGCCCGGGCAGTAAGCAGTCTAGAGCCAAGGTGCCGGCGCGCTGCCCGGGGAGGGGGGGGAGTGCCTCTGTCGCCCGCAGCTGGGGGCGCTGCTGCTCTTCCTCCCCCGCGACTCCCGCCTTTCTCGGCCCCAGCGCTCGGGTACAGGCACGCGGCCCTTGACGTCAAAGCCCTGTGACATCAAAGATGTCCCTGCGGAGAGGCACTTCCGGCGGTGGGGGGGGAGGTTGGGGGGCTGGGGCGGGGCAGTCCTGCCGAGGCCCCGCCCCCGCCTGGTCCTGAGAGGACAGCTCCTCGCGCAGAGGCGGGAAGTCGGGGGAGCAGAGGGACAGCCCGACGGGACAGGACGGGGAGGGGGCGCCCCGGCTGAATTCAGGGCAACGGGCAGGTGGGCATCTGTCCGTCGCCGGCGTCCCGCTCAGCTGGCCGGGGACAGCGAGGCTGAGTCACCGCGATGAGGGGAGGGGAGATGGGGGCGCGTCTCTTGAGGCGCCAGCATCTCCCCACTTTCTTGGGAGAATGGCGCAGAAGCCCCAGGAAAAGCCGCGGGGTCTCCGGGGGTCCATCTTCTGTTCGATGCTCCTCCAAAGTGGCTGCGTCTCCATCTGGGTGCAGGCAGGTGCTGCACGGGTTTCTGTGTACGCCTCCGGTACCGGTTCAACCAGCTGTGAGGGAACCCTCATCCCCCACCCTGCCTCCAACCCTACCTCGTAGGGGCCCTCCAACCTGCTGCCTGCGGGTCTCCTCTTTGCTCTCCCGTCCGTGTCCATACATCCGTCCATCTATCGCCCGTCCGTGGGTCAGTCTCGCTTACCTGCCGGGCCGCGTCGCGCCCGCGCCAGCTCGCCTCCTGCAGCCCGGCTGGCGCGGCGGCTTTTATAGTCGCGCGTAGTACTCGTGCGGCGGCTCATTCATGCGGCCGCGGCTCCTACACACTGACGCGTTGCCGACGTCAGCAGGGAATTTAGGAAACGGGAAGAGGGGCTATTTATAGAGGCTAGGGGGGTGGGGACCGAGGCGATGAGGAGCTGGATGAAGAGCTGGGAGGTGGAGGAGGGTGCATGGAAGCAGGAACGGGGGGCAGGAACACATGCCCCATGCACCGGTCTACAGGGGGTTAACTTTCCGGAACTGCGGGCTGGGGGCCCGCAAGAGGATAATGCGGGGGGGGGGGGTGGCTGACGGGTCCCTTACATATGTATTCACTCTGCGACACCTCGGATGCAACCCTACTCCAGCCCAGCCTTCCAAGGTAGTACCCAATCCTACTCCTTCGTTTCTGGACCCGAAGGCTCTGTGACGTCACAAGATGTCCCACGGCGGCGTTATACTCCAATGGCCACTGCGGTGTTGTCATCCTGAGGAGTGAGGCAGGAGAGGAAGCTCCAGTGTGTGTGTGTGGGGGGGGGGCAGGGGTGAGGACGCTAGGGCAGCACCTAGAGCTATGGTGTGGATGGGGGAAGAGCAGGGAAACTCAGGGATCTCGGAAGGCTTTGTAGGAGAAGGCTGGGCCTGGAAGGAATGCCCAATGGAGGTCCAGGTATCAGATGGGAGCTGGAGACCCGAGGGAAGGCAGAAAATTGAGGAGGGTGGCTTGGACTCGCTGGAAATGAGCAAGGGGGTCCTTTATGGGGGAGGTGGGGAAAAGATGGCAGGAGAAGGGAGGCAAGAGGAAGAGGAAGCCTCAGCAGGTGGAGAGGAGGTCAGGTCCCCTAGTGTCAGTGTCAGACCCTGGCACGCAGCAGACCACGTTTAGGACCCATTTGTGGAATGATGGCATTGATAGAGCTCATATGGGGGTGATAATGAGTGAAGGGCTCAGCAGCTTGGCAGAAACGGGTCTCCAGGGGCTGGCAGGGCAGAGGAGTTCGAGTTCCTGGAAATCAGAACTGGCAGGAAGGGCCCATGCTATGTGGGTGGGTGTTCCTCTGGAGCGGAGCAGGAAAATGAATGATCCTGGTCCACCCTAGCTCCATCAATTGAGATGGGCTCTCAATCAGGGAAGGGGAGTGCATTGAGAGAGAGGAGCTGGATTGGGATGGGGAGGGGGCAGTGCTAGGCCAGGGCAGGTGGAACTAGGGAAAGGTCAAAGACTGAAGAGTGAAGCCCACTGGAAGGTAACTAGGCTGGGGGCGTCTGTGAGACCCTCCCATACAGATGTAAGGACAAGGGCTGGGGCAGTGAGCTAACTTGGAAAGCAGGGATCCAGGTAGAGTGTTGAAAAAAGACAATGAGGGCCGGCCCAGTTGCTCAGGCGGTTGGAGCTCCATGCTCCTAATGCCAAAGGCCGCTGGTTTGATTCCCACATGGGCCAGTGCCAGATGGCTCAGTTGGTTAAAGAGCATCCTCTCAACCACAAGGTTGCCAGTTTGACTCCCGTAAGGGATGGTGGGCTGCGCCCCCTGCAACTAAGATTGAAAGGACAACAACTTGACTTGGAAAAGTCCCGGAAGTACACACTGTTTCCCAATAAATTCCCCTACCCCTTCCCCAATAAAATCTGAAAAAAGAAAAAAGAAAAAACACAAGGATAGTGGGCACATGGGTCCACAGTGGACAGAATCCACCACACAAAAGAGACACAGAGCTGAGGGGCTCCTTGTGAGGCTAGGCCCTAACCCCATCAAGAGGATAAAAGATTACAGCAGAAACAGGGTCAGAGAAGTCCTCCATACTCTTTGGGGTCTGGCTGACTAGAGTTTTTCTGTTTGTTTGTTTGTTTATTTGTTTTGCCTCCAGGCTTCCTCCCAGAGGTTCTCTTCTCCAGGAATGCCTTCCTGCCTGGCGGGAGAACTCCTCTTCATCCATCAAAGCCCAGTTCTAAGAGCACTTCGGAGGACCCTTCCCACCTCCTTCCAGCACTCCTTTCACTTTTCCATCTCAGCGCACAGCACGTCCCCCTGCGGTAGGGGTCTGCAGCTCAGGAATTCCATTTTCATTTTTGGAACCTTACTACTTCCCTAGTGGGGCCATCATGGGAAGACAGAAGAGGATTAGGATAAGATTGATCCAGAACACAGAGTGGAAACAGGGTGAGGGCGGACTCCGCGGTAGGAATGGGGACCTGCGGGGACCAGGAGCCGCCTCCTGGCCCCAAGGCCATGAAGTCTCACGTGGAGGAAAGGGAGCCTCTGGGGGGCGCCAGAGCCCTTGGTGTCCGTCAGGGACCGCGAATGGCCTCGCCGGCGTCCCCTCAATGAGTGACTCAGCCACTACCTCTAGCGGGGCATCGGGGCGGAGGGCCTCATGGGGGGCGGCGAGCATGGCCCCCACCCGCCCAGCGGCCCTGAGCGGTTGTTATGTTCTCCAAGGCCTTGGAGAGACGCGATCTGGGCGAATCTCAACGGTTACTATGGTAACTCTGCGACCCAGCCTCTAGCGAGGCAGCTGAGGAAGGCGCAGCCAATCAGAAGCTGCAGGCGTTCTCAGGGACCCACTCCCACCCCCCACGTGTGGGCGGGGGTCAGGAGGTGCGGGGAGGAGGAGGAGCGTGGGCCGCAGCGAGACCCCGCGCCGCTACCAGCTTGATGCGGGCTACTGGGCTGCGCGGGGACGCTTCCGGAGTAACCCTGCATTGGCCTGTGCGCCAGTGCGGGGTCCCCTTCCTCCCACAAGAGGTGTCACCTACAAGAACAGGGCCTTCACGCGGGATGCAGGACCTTGGGGGGATCCCGGGCTGCTGGCCCTCCTGTCACGTTTCTCTCGGGTCGGTGTGTTGGAGATGAAATCGTCCAAGCAGGTCCCTCAAAATGGCTCACTCAGGAATCTGGGGGCTGCGCTCGCTTCTGTGGGATCCCCAAAAGACACTGTCCAGCCATTCCCAGTCGAATAGCCTATGTCCCCTCTATAGATCTGCAAGTTCAGGGTGGCCTGTTTGGGTAACGTGTCTATCCAGGTTCACGGAGGGCCCTACGTAGCAGCCCCCAGAGTATTCCAGAGAGCCGGGACTTGGACTCCGGAAGGGGGCAGGTGTGTCTGTGCAGATTTGCGCGCCCGCAGGTGTCAGTACCTGGAGAGGATCTGGGTGCAAACGGGTTTATTCTGTGCATGTGTCATTCTAACCCATGTGTCTGAATGAGGACATGTGTGTTTGGGGGTGGGTACAAATGGACAGTCCCATCCAGGAATGTCTAAGTAGAGTCCCCCAAGATCTTGTCTATCTTCCTCTTCCTTAGGATTTCCGTAACCATCCTCCCACCATCTACTGTCACCAGTCTTCTCCTTGAGGGCAGGACTTCTCCGAATTGGGGCAATGTGAGAATCTGCAAATATGTACACCGGAGTGTTTAGCTCAAAACCTCGGGGTTTGTGGGGCTCACAGGTCCGGAGCTTGGGTTGCCAGTCGGGCACATCTGGGAGGGTGAATCTGCGAGTAGGCCTCCCTGCAAGATCCAACTCCGCATCTGCGAGCCTCCAGCCCAGGTGCGCGAGAGGGAGGTCGTGGCTGTGTCGCGCAAAGCTCCGCGCGACCGCGAGGTGGCTCCATAACTGCAGCAGAACCCGCCGGCCCGGGCCGCTCCAGATAAGAGTGTGCGGAAAGCGCGGCGGGGCTGAGACGCGACCAGGACGTGGGGAGGACGGACCAGCAGGACAGACCGACCGGGGGCCCGGCGGGCGGAGGGCAGCGCAGCGCAGCCACGTCCCCCCTGGATCCGCCGGCAGCCGGGCCCGGGGCTTCCGACATGCCCCCCAGGTGGGTCCTCGGGCTGGGGACCGGGAGGGACAGGGGACCTAGACAGCCCGGTCCTCGCGCGCTGACCGCCTTGGGCGCATCCTCCGGCGCGGGCGTCCCAACGCGGCTGGCGTTCGGAGCTCCGAGTGTCGCCCCTGGAGGACTCAGGACCACAGGGTCGCTGCTCTGCTCCGGGTTCACGGCGGGGTCAGCGGCCCGGGCCGGCTCTGCCCGCACATGGGCTGGAGAGGCGAGGGGAAGGGAAGGGGAGCTGGCGGGCGGGGCTGGCAGGGGCGCTGCCCTGGCACAGCTCGGCGCCTGGCAGCGGGGCGGGTGGGGCGCGGGCAAGGAGCTGCCACCACCGCGGGGAGGGAAGCCTGGTCGGGCTGAGGCCGCAGGTAACGGGCCGCGAGGCCCTGCGGGCCAGGCGGGGAACAGGGGAGGGCGGGCGAGCGGGCGGGCAGGGTAGCTCAAGGCTCGACTCAGGCCCTGCGGTCGCCCGGCTGCCAAAATGGGGGGCGAGAGGAAAAGCTGGGAGCCGAGGGGACTGGGGCTGGTGCGCCCCTCCCGGCCTGTCTGAAGTTGGGAAACTTTTCCCCAAGTTTGGGGCGGCGGAGTTCCCGCGGAGAAGGGGAGCTGGGGAGGGTGGCGCCGGTCTGCGAATGCAGACCTAAGGCCGAGGCCCAGCCGGGACGCGGGTGGGGCGCAGGCCGAGGTCAGGGCCGCAGCCGGCTGCGCGCCGTGCCCGCCCGGGGCGCTGCCCCCTCCCTCCCCTGGGAGCTGCGTGGCTCCCCCCTCCCCCCCACCTGCTTCCTGCCTCAGCCTCCTGCCCCGATATAACGCCCTCCCCGCGCCGGGGCCCGGCCTTCGTGCTCTGCCCGCCACGGCAGCCGCTGCCTCCGCTCCTGGTGCCGCGGCCGCCGCCCGGGCCCCAACTGAGGGCCTGACAGCCCCCGGCCAGGGCGGCGCCACGGCGGCCACGGCGCTCCCCTCCTCCGGATCACTTCCCCCAACTGGGGCAACTTCTCCCGAGGCGGGAGGCGGTTTTCAGTCGTCTCCCTTAGATCCCACTTGGGCAAACTTCTCGGCCCTGAATGACTTTTCCTGAAGCGGACATTTCCCTCAAATCGGGTAACTGTCTCCGAAAGGGTCACTTCGCCCGAACAGTTTTCTCCTTGGAAGTCCCCCCGAAGCCAGCCTGTGTGCCCGGTACCTCCGGGCGTGGGGTGCAGGCCAGCCTGGCCTCCTCTCCACCAGCCACTCTCCTGCTCCTTCTTCTGGTCTGGGCCTCCGGCCCAGGCTCCCACACTCAGAGGCTGCTGATCCTCCGCCAGTGCCCAGGCCACGGTGCTCGATGCCCGTGCCTAGCTGAGGGGAAGGGAAAGTGGAGGGGAGAAGCGCCGGGCTGGGGACAGGCAGAGAGGGCTCGGTGCGGCTCTGAACCGGCTGGTGTGTGTCCCCGCAGGAGATTGTGCTGGGCAGAGGATGCTGGACACGATGGAGGCTCCCGGCCACTCGAGGCAGCTGCTGCTGCAGCTCAACAACCAGCGCACCAAGGGCTTCTTGTGCGACGTGATCATCGTGGTGCAGAACGCCCTCTTCCGCGCGCACAAGAACGTTCTGGCGGCCAGCAGCGCCTACCTCAAGTCCCTGGTGGTGCATGACAACCTGCTCAACCTGGACCATGACATGGTGAGCCCAGCCGTGTTCCGTCTGGTGTTGGACTTCATCTACACCGGCCGCCTGGCTGATGGCGCAGAGGCTGCTGCTGCGGCGGCAGTAGCTCCGGGGACCGAGCCGAGTTTGGGCGCCGTGCTGGCTGCGGCCAGTTACCTGCAGATCCCCGACCTCGTGGCGCTGTGCAAGAAGCGCCTCAAACGCCACGGCAAGTACTGCCACCTGCGGGGCGGCGGCGGCGGCGGCGGCGGTTATGCACCCTACGGGCGGCCAGGCCGCGGCCTGCGGGCCGCCACGCCGGTCATCCAGGCCTGCTACTCGTCCCCAGCCGGGCCTCCGCCGCCGCCCAGCGTTGAGCCGCCGTCGGGCCCCGAAGCCGCAGTGAACACGCACTGCGCAGAACTGTACGCCTCCGGTCCCGGCCCGGCGGCCGCACTCTGTGCCTCGGAGCGCCGCTGCTCCCCACTCTGCGGCCTGGACCTGTCCAAGAAAAGCCCATCGGGCTCCGCGCCTCCGGAGCGGCAGCCCGGTGAGCGCGAGCTGCCCCCGCGCCCAGACAGCCCTCCCAGCGCCGGCCCCGCAGCCTACAAGGAACCACCGCTTTCTCTGCCTCCACTGCCACCGTTGCCCTTCCAAAAGCTGGAGGAGGCTGTACCACCTCCGGACCCGTTCCGTGGCGGCGGCGGCAGCCCAGGACCCGAGCCCCCCGGCCGCCCCGACGGGCCCAGCCTCCTCTACCGCTGGATGAAGCATGAGCCAGGCCTAGGCAGCTACGGCGACGAGCTGGGCCGGGAGCGGGGGTCCCCAGGGGAGCGCTGCGAGGAGCGCGGCGGGGACCCGGCATCCTCGCCCGGGGGCCCCCCGCTCGGCCTGGCTCCACCACCGCGCTACCCGGGCAGCCTGGACGGGCCTGGAGCGGGCGGCGACGGCGACGACTACAAGAGCAGCAGTGAGGAGACGGGCAGCAGCGAGGACCCCAGCCCGCCCGGCGGCCACCTCGAGGGCTACCCATGCCCGCATCTGGCTTATGGAGAGCCTGAGAGCTTCGGTGACAACCTGTACGTGTGCATCCCGTGTGGCAAGGGCTTCCCCAGCTCAGAGCAGCTCAATGCGCACGTGGAAGCGCACGTGGAGGAGGAGGAGGCGTTGTATGGCAGGGCCGAAGCGGCTGAAGTAGCTGCTGGGGCCGCGGGCCTCGGGCCCCCTTTTGGAGGCGGTGGGGACAAGGTCGCTGGGGCTCCCGGTGGCCTGGGCGAGCTGCTGCGGCCCTACCGCTGTGCATCGTGCGACAAGAGCTACAAGGACCCGGCCACGCTGCGGCAGCACGAGAAGACGCACTGGCTGACCCGGCCCTATCCATGCACCATCTGCGGGAAGAAGTTCACGCAGCGTGGTACCATGACGCGACACATGCGCAGCCACCTGGGCCTCAAGCCCTTTGCGTGCGACGCGTGTGGCATGCGATTCACACGCCAGTACCGCCTCACCGAGCACATGCGCATACACTCGGGCGAGAAGCCCTACGAATGCCAGGTGTGCGGTGGCAAGTTCGCACAGCAACGCAACCTCATCAGTCACATGAAGATGCACGCCGTGGGTGGCGCGGCCGGCGCAGCCGGGGCACTGGCGGGGCTTGGGGCGCTGCCTGGCGTCCCCGGCCCCGATGGCAAGGGCAAGCTCGACTTCCCTGAGGGCGTCTTTGCTGTGGCCCGCCTCACGGCTGAACAGCTGAGCCTGAAGCAGCAGGACAAGGCCGCCGCGGCTGAGCTGCTGGCGCAGACCACGCACTTCCTGCACGACCCCAAGGTGGCGCTCGAGAGCCTCTACCCGCTGGCTAAGTTCACGGCGGAACTGGGCCTCAGCCCGGACAAGGCGGCGGAGGTGCTGAGCCAGGGAGCGCACCTGGCCGCTGGGCCCGACGGCCGGACCATCGACCGTTTCTCCCCGACCTAGAGTGCCCCCCAATGAGGCCCGCCTCATTGCCGCTGCGTGGCCCCTGGCCTGCGCCTCCAGGGAGCGGCGGCGGCGGCGGCAGCGAGCCGGCACACCGCTCCAGGATAACTGTAGTAGCAGCGGCAGCGTCACCGCAATGGCGGCGGCCCCACCTCTCTGCGGCCTCACCTGGCCTCACTGCTTCGTGCCTTAGCCCGGGGGTGGGGGTGAGGGGAAAACCCCGGGACGGGGGTGGGGTGGGGGAAGGGAGATTTATATTTTTGATATCAGCTTTGACCAAAGGAGACCCCCGGCCCTTCTCCGCCTCTTCCTGTGGTTTGTTGGCCCCATCCCCCCCGGCTCCGTGCTGCTTTTTGGGGGAGGGGTGTCACTGTTGGGGCGCTCCCAGCCCTACCTCCGGCCCTTGCGACCACTCCCATTCTCACTGTGAATCTCCCCGCCGGGGTCGGAGCGTCGGGCAGAGTTGGGGAGCGGGGAGGGGACTGAGCCGGCCGGAGGGCCCCCTGCCCCCGCTCCCACCCGCCCGGGGACTGATAATGTGAAGTTCCTCATTTTGCACAAGTGGCACTAACCCCAGGGCCCACCCTTCCCTCCCTCTGGAGTCAGAGGGCTAAGACAGCCCTGGCATACCCGGTCTCCCATCCCACCGTGTCTCCTCCTTCCTTCCCTGGGGCCCCGGACCATATTTATTGCATGCGCCCCGGGCAGCCCCACACCCCGAGCCCAGGCTGGGCTGGGCCGGAACGTGGTCTCTTTAGCTCCCTCCTCCTCATTTGTATATTTTCTACCTTGTACACAGGCTCTTCTAGAGCCGCTTCCATTTTCTATACTCGATCCAAACAGCAATAAAACAGTAACCAAGGACCCTGGACCCTGCGGCTCTCTTCCACGCTGCCCTAGGACCTAGGGTGGGCACAGGTGGGGCCAGACAGGCAGAGGGACCAGACACAGCGCCCTTACACAGGTGCAGAGGCTTGGACCTTTTTTCCTCCCTTCCCTCCCCAGTCTCAGAGAAAGATCAGCAAGAGGTCAGATATGTTTCATAACTAAAAATTTATTAAGGAAACAAAACCAGTGCTGCAAATGGGACAGAAAGGAGAGATGGGTCTCCCACCCACCCAGTCATTGGCCTTCATCCAGGGGAGAGGATTTCAAAGGAGAGGCTGGGGACCCTGTACCCTAAAACAGCCCAGTCTTCTGAGGCCCTGGGGAACTCATACCCCCAAATCATTGGCTGTGGCTCTTTGTACAGTCCCTCCACCTTCTGGCATAATCTTGGGCCTTGGGAAGGCACAGACTTGCTCCCATTCTCTGGACAAGCTATACAGTTAGACAAGGGGCTCTGGGGGGATTCCCCCATTGGTCCCATCAAAATTTACTCCTGGCTCCTCCTCAAAACCCTGTCTTCCCCTAAATTGCTCTCATCCCTGTCCCTGGGTTGGGAGAATACATTCCCAGCAGGAAGCCTCCAGAGTGAGGCTTTGAACACAGGTGCCAGCTAAAGCGGCAACAACAAAAAAACTGAAAGGCCAAAGGGCCCTGTGTCAAGTTCTTCTAGGGCAAAGCTAGAAAACGGGGTGCAAACTCTAGGCTAGGCCATGCTCCTCCCAGGCACTAGCCTGCAAGTTTCTCAGAGCACAGGGGCCTGGAAAGGTCAGGGCGGGAAAGCTTTATTAGGTTCCTGCCACGGGTACCAGAGGAAGGAGTCTGAGAGTTGACAAACCCCATGGCAAGGAACTGAGGTGAGGAAATGGAGGGAACAAGGAGGTGAGAGGGACCAACTAGAAAGGGAAGGAGGGTGAGGCGAATGATTCAGTGAGGAGGGAGAACAAGGAGAGGGTAGGGGAGAACAGAAAAGTCTTGAGGAAATTTTCTTCAGTGGGAAATAGAGCAAAAGAAAGGCCAAAGAGGGGAGAGGAAGCAGGCAAAGGCCATCCCAGAAGCATGGGCCTGAGACCAGATGTCCCTTCCCTCCAGACCCATGACCACCCGAGAGGAAAACAAGTGGCAAAGTGCTATGGACCCAGAGTGGTAAGGGCAGGAAGAGCAGCAGGACGAGGGGGGTAGGCGGAGGACTGCTGTTTGGGACGTGGTGTCCAGAACCCAACTTGGGTCCGTGGGGGAATCCAGGCCTCAGGGAGAGACACACCCTGGGCACTCTTTCATGGCATGACCAAGCTTCTTGGACACATTCAGGACAGGGGTTCTGAAGATTAAAGGGACCCGTTATTTCACCTGCATCTGATGGAAACCTCAACACCCTGCCCCATCTCCACCTCAGTGGCTGAGTCCCTGTGCTGAGAAAGCCTTCCCCAGCCCTTGAACTAGACAGACGGGGAGGGAGAAAGGCTGGACAGCCTATCTGGCTTGCCCACCTGCTGTCACTGCAGCCAGCCACCTCTCTACTAAGTCTTGGCAGCCCAGGAGGGTCCCAGCAGCTTCAGCCCAGCCCTCTGGAGGGCTTTGTGAGGAGCAGCTCCCCCACAGCACGGCCACGGCGTGGGTTGGAAGAGGATGGTTTATTGTCTGGGAGGATTGGTGGCTCAGGCACGTGGGCATCTCCGTGCTACACTGGGTGCCTGGTGGCCTCTCAGGAACGGTTCCACGGGGGTGGGCCCCGGTGTGGCCCCCTCAGCCCACCTGGGCCCAAGTGAGGAAGGCCGGGATGTCCCGCACAGGCACGTTCCTTGTCAGCGCCTTCACACGCAGGTTCCGGTCATCCGTCAGCAGTACCACCTCCCGCAGCAGCCGAATTGGCTCCTCTGTTGGCACAAGAGAGCAGGAGGACTTCACTGAGGGCAGGAGGCAGAGGTACTGGCCGCCTCTCCTCACTGGAGGGGAATATGGTCCTGGGGGGGTCAAGGCCAGACATCTCCTGGCCCTTCACAACTCCTTTCCCTCATGGAGATGATGAGCTGCGGGTGCCCCTCCCCTGCTGGCTGGCGAGAGCCGTGCTGGGCCGGGGCTGGTCTGTGTTGGACCCCTGCCTCCCGCACGGGGCTGTGCTGCCTCCTGTCCTGAGAGCTGCCAGAACCACCGGCCTCCATGCAGCCCTCTCCTGGTACTCTGAACTGAGGGAGCAGGAGAAGCCCTTTTCCTTCTACTCCTTCTGACTGCATGGCTGGTCCTGGACTCACAATCCTCCTCTTACTGCACAACCTCTCTCCCTCCAAGGCCAGCAGGTTGATCATTCAGGTATTAAGAGGTAGAAAATGAAAGATGGAATATGGAGTGTATCCAGGGCTTCCAGAAGTGAGGAGAGGGGAGCTCTGAGGGGACGAGGGCAAGAGTCCTTGGCAGAGCTGTTGCCAAGGGGGCCCGGAAGCTGTAGCCAAATGATTTCCTCTATTAAGTAAAAGTAATCCATGGTGAAAATATCTAACAGCACAGAAGAGGAAAAAGGAAAGGTAAAATCGGGCTCAGCCTCCCAATTTTCTCCCTTCATGCGTGGCTGCCTTGTTCCCCAGGGTAGATCTGTGTATGCTTCCAGATTTCTTTATGCACATTTACAAGTATATATACTTGTTATATAAGCTTCCCCCCACACATTACAATCATACTAGCCATACTTACTTTATTCAAATTTTATTTTTAAAAACAGATAGCCTTTATTCTTTTTACATGACTTTTAGCAGGATGCCTTCTACCACCTCTCTTCTCCTAATTCTCTAAACTTGTCATGTATTGGGGAGAATTTAAACTGGGACCAGGTACTAACACAGGAGACCTCCTCCCCCACCCCCCCGCCCCTGGCCCAAGGCCCCTGAGGTGGCAAGTACACTCCTCAGTCCCAGGCTGGGTGTCTCCTATCAGAGGCCAGCACACAATGAGGCACCGGGAACGTCCGGTGGGGCTGACTGACTGCCGGCGCTGGCTCTGCCGGGGGCCTGCAGATGTCCATGTGGGACCTGAGCACTGTCAGGCTTCCAGCCCCAGGCAGAGAGGCTGAGAACTGGCTGTCAGCCTCGGGAGGAGTTTGGGGGAAGAGGGAGGGAGAGACTTGTGGGGTTGATGGTGGTGAGAGGAGAGAGGTGGAAGGCGGGTGTGAAGGGGGGTGAGGGGCTGTGCTGGGCAGAGGGAGAGGAAGGTGGCCAAGGGGAAAGCGGATGCCCTGAGGCCGCTGCTCAACTGCCTGGGCCTGGCCTTTCTGGGGCAGGGTGGGGTGGTGGTGTGCGGTGCTGTGTGGGGCTCCCAGCTGGCTGCCCGAGCCTGTCTGCAGCCTCACCATTCCTGCCCTGGGACTCAGACCAGGAGAGTCCCAGGCTTTAGGTCAGCCAACTAAGGCCCAGCATTGCTGGCAGGGGTCTGCAGGGGTTTCTGTGGATACTTTGAGACATTTTTAACAATAAACATCCTCTGTTTTGACACTGGTAACTTCACTTTGTTAGAAACCAGAGACTGTCATCTTGTCAGGCCCCATCCGCCATAATCCACATGATTTTAAAATTCAACATCGTTTACACATAAACATTTGGTGACAGTTTCTCTGTGAATCTGACAAGTTAATCTGCTAAGAATTCACACTGACAAATGGGGTTTGATTACACCAGCCGTTGCTGATGTAATTCTGATAGGGGCGGTCCCCAGGATGGCAATGGGTTCCTGTAGGCTGTTTGGGGTGAAGTGGGGGTGAGGTGGGGAGACTAGTAGGGCCAAAGCCAAAATGTGTCTCTGCTAAGAAACAGCTCTGAGACTGGGTGGGGTCACAGCAGTATCTGAACTGTACTTCCCAACAAGGCCTTCTGCACTCCTGCCTACCTCTTCTTCAGAAGGTGCCTCTCTAGGAAGTTGCCTGGGAGCAAGCCCAAGCTCCTCTGTTTGGCTCAGCCAGGACTCCTTTTTACCATTCAAATGCTCCAGATCTGGCCTTAAGGGACAGGACAGGCAAGCTGCGTGGCAGGACCCATCTGAGGAACAGCAGTTGTGGACTCATTACCAGCCCCCAGTACAGAGAGTGAGGCAGGAGTGAGGGGCTGCACTACCGTGGGTGGGAGAGCATTAGAGAAGACGATTCCCAGACCAGCCTGGAAGCCAGGGCGAGGAAAATGAGCAGGGGGAATGGGTGACAACAACTAAAAGAAAATGACAGGAGACTAGATATATGTAGACAGAAACCAAATGGTGAGAATGCTCAGCTCTGCAGATGACGCTGAGGTAGGAGGTCCTAGGAATTCCTTCCACAAGATGAAATGTCAGACTCCTGGGAGCCAGGAGCAGAAAATACCTGAACTTTGCTGACTCTGAGGGGCTGTGCAGGAAAGTTCAAGGTTGAGTGAGGTGCTCTAGTACCTGGAAGAGAGCCCCAGGGTGGGCCTTTGGCCCAAAGATGGGCTTTTGCTCACGAAAAGGTCCCAGAAAACTGGGCTTAAGGCTCAGTCCTCAAGCTCTCACTTGCCTCTAACTCCAGCCAGCCTGTAAAGTGCTGAGCTCATGACCATAGGGACAGGCAGAAAAGACCCACAACTTGCTGGGGAAGTCCCTCCACCCCCCACCAGATAAGAATCAGGGTAAACTTCAGAGACGAAGTAAGAGGGTGAGCATGGCCCAGCACAGGGAGGTGGGCTCCAGGGACCACTGGGACTGTCCTCTCAGAGCTGCAGGGGGCTGGGCTCAGGAGACCATGGCCAGAAGAAGCTAGGCTGAATCATAAAGACATTCTTGCTGTCAGAGAACTCACTGAAGACCCAAGAAAGGAAATGGATGCACGCTGAATGAGAAAGCTCACTGCTTGCAGCCTGGCTTCCTGGGGTAGGTCCATCCTTAGTTGGCTCAGGGTCCACCTGACAGTCCCTGTGAGTGGGGGAGCTGTGACAGGGGAGGCTGAGTTCTAGGAGGGCAGGAAGCTGGGCTGGCCTCAGGGTGGCCTCAGGCTGAGGACGGAAGGGCAAGGTAGGGCAGGCAATGAGCCCAGGCAGAGGCAAAGCTGTACCTTTGTTGGTGGGCATGAAGTCCTTAGCCTTGTCTTTGCAGTAGTGGAGGCAGCAGGAGAGGATCAGGTCGTCGTTGTTACCCTGGAGGAAGACAGTGTGAGAAGTGCTACCGGGCAGGAGGGGGCACCATGTGGAGGAAGCACAGGTGTACTGTCTCTGGGGCCCTGGCGAGGGTCACACCCCAGAGTCCCTCCCACACATGCCCTGGCCCTGCCTGGCCGAGTCCAACTGTGCCAGGAGCAGTCTACGGGACAGGGAACGCCCATTCCTGGGCCCTGATCATGGCTGCCCCCTCAGCCGCCCAGGTTGACTGAGCTTCCTTTATCTTCTCCCTCCTAGAGACCCTGTTCTGAAGGCTGGCTGTGGGCACTCCCTTTCTTCTGGGGGGGGGGTCTCACCAGCTGGCCAGTGATGTCCTCACTGCGGAAGGCGATGGATTCGAGTTCATTGCCACGGCTGGTGAGGGCCCGTAGACAGGAGTCCCGGCTCTCGAATCGCCGCTCAAGGAATTCGATGGACTTTCGAGCCTTTTCCTGCACCACACGGGCATAGCCCCCAGCCCGGTGGTCTGTCTCTTGTCCCTTGGCCAGGCCGTCCAGCTCATTGATCACTGATGAGACACAGCCCCACAAGGTATCAGCCTCAGCAATCATGTCTGTCTTCACCCTAGGCCTCGCATTCCCAGTCAGCCCCATACCAGACCACAGAATCCATCCTGCCCCACAGGACTCTTCCAGTGAAAGTAGGGGACCTTGTGGGGCAAGAAGTGTCCCCGACTTTCCACAGTGCTCTCTCCTTTCTGCCTCTTCCTCCAGGCCCAGCCCTCCTCCTGGGAGGAACTTATAGAGATTTTTCTGGAACTGCTGTATTCAGAGGAAGAAACCTGGCCCCTCTATCGCATTCCTTAGTTATAGGATCAAATTGAAAGGGTCCCTCAGGAGAGGCCAGGGTCTGTAGCAGCTAAAGGGAAAGCGGCTCCCCCTCATCTACTTGGGCTCCCAACCACAGCAGTCCAAGAGGGGCCAAGTTCTATACCCCACACCCTGGCAGAGGGCAGAGAGGTTACCAACTGGGAAGTGGCAGTCACAGTCTCACTTGCAAGAGCCCTGGTATTCCCCAAAACCATGCCCTTGGCACATCTACCTCCTCTGATACTGCACGTGTGTGTGTGTGTGTGTGATGCCTGTATGCCTGTCTGCCTGCCTATGTGTCTGGGACACAGCTTCATTTTCTGGTGAAGATTCTTTCCAAAATTCCAGCCAAAAGCCTGAGGTCAAGTGGGAAATATGCACTCCTTGGGGGCTCCGGGAGAGTTTGGGGTCTGAGGCCTCTCCTCAGTGCAATGATTCATGGCTTGGGGAATCGGCATGAGCGTGCTGTTCCATGGTGAGCCTGGCACTCACTGTCTGGGTATTCAGAGCCACTTTCTGGAAAGGGCCCATGTGGGAACACAAACGGACACACACACACACACACACACACACACACACACACACACACACACACACACCAAGCGTGCGCACACACGACACCCATGCTTTCAGCAACCATGGGCGACCGTGTCCACACAATGTATGCTTAGGTTGGAGAGTAGTGGTGGATGGGTACATGGTACAGCAAACAGAACATCAAACACAAAAAACTGGTATTCCATCCCAAAATCTGCTTTCCTGCTTCCAAACTAAACAGGCTTCAAAGGGGAAGCTTGTTTGTGCTTCTGCACCAGGCGGGGCTTCTTGATGCTGGGGTCAGGCCTAAGGAGCATGGAGCAGGTTAAAGAGCACAAGAAGCAGGGAAGGCTGATGGCTTAACTGTTTGCGCTCTGGACACAGGGCAGGGCACTGAGGGAGCCTCACTAAACAGGAGCTTCTCTACAGCTCCTGGGAGCCAAGGGCCCTGCCCAGCCGAAGAAGGTTCAAAGCGTCTGCCTAGGCTGCTTTAACAGTTGTCATTTCCCAATGCCCTCGGGGGTCATCGATTTATTAGGCACATATCCTCAGGATGTTCTCATATATTTGCTTCCTCTCTACCACCTTTGGCTTTCTTCACTGAAACATAAGCTCCTCAAGACCAAGGGCTGCAGCTCTACCTTCCAGTGGATACCCAGGAACAAGGGAACTGTGCACACAGTAGGGGCACAAGAACCCTGCTAGCCTAGCATAGTGTTGGAGGCTCCTTCAGAGTCTTAGAGGGCTTCTGAGATGCCATAGCTTTCAGTTACACCATTTCTTGACCATCTAACAAAAAAGAGACCAATTCACTTTCTTCCCCCTGAAACTCCTGGGTAGGAAAGCACAGAAATCATCTTGAAAGCCGCCCCACCCCAGGACCCAGGGGAGGGGAGAGGGGAAGTTGGGACAATTTGATGGACTTGCTGCTCAGCTGTGGGGAGAAAGGCTGCTCTACTTTTGAAGAACAGAAAACCTTCCCTTAGGTCTAAGAGCCTGGGTTTAAGAGGTTCTGGCCAGGCCACATGGGGAGGGGGAAGGAAGACAGGGAGGGTGGAGGCGGGACGAGGGCTGCTTCAGTGCCAACATTCTCAGGTGGTGCTAACGTGTTTCCCACAACCCCCCAGGGTTCTATAGCCTCTGCAGGGGCGGATGTTTCCTGCCCTTTGTTTCCACCCTCATCTGGCACTAAGACACTTGGGACTGGGAGGGAAGGCCCAATGGAACATCTTGGCATGGATGTCAGAGGTGGCTTGGCAGGCAGACTGCCAGTCTGGCGGCTTTTCCAGAGGACAGGGCTCCCATATTGCTCCAAGTGGCTGCTGAGAAGGGGACAGTAAAAAGCCTGGGCTTCCCAATTATCTCCCAGAGACTCTCCCTCCACAGGATAGTCCTCAGCTATAGTAGTCGTATCAGCTAGATTAGATAGGAGCCCAGAGCCCAAAGCCCGTCCTGAGGGTCACCCACCACAGAGCTCCAAGAACTACTAGTACCTAGACAGTCCCCTGGAGACAGCCCAGCTGGGCTCTTTGGGCCTGAGAGAGGAAGCAAGCTGGCTGGGTCCTGAGATGCTGACCCTGTACCAGCACCAATGACCAGACAGTGGGAAGGGCCCAAGTGGCAGGAATCCACGGGCATGAGCCAAGGGCTTGCTCTGGAGGGTTTCTGTTGGCCTGGCCTTAGGGTGACATTGGCCAGAAGAATGCTACCTCGAATGATCATGAAAAGCTACAAGACAATCAGACCAAAGGCATCTAACCACTTCAAAATCCTCCCAGCCTCCCTGCCAGACCACCCAGCAGCACTGCCGTTATCTGCCAGGGTTGAGTGTTTACCAATAACGGGAACCAGCTTTGCTGTTTTACTGCAAGCTTTATAAGGATAAAAACAAGGGCTGGGCTCATGCAGCCTCTGGTTGCTGGGACACAGGAGTCCATTTGCTCCAGCAGTTTAAGCCATGGATCAGCCATAATAATTTGAATTGCTTTGATTATTAAACAATTTTCCCTGCCCCACACATTCCCTACTTCCCTGCAAATCCTGTCTCACACACACAGCAGGGCTCTGCCTGCCTGGCCCCCGGGCTGGGGGACGTGCGTAGAGGGGGCTGTGGTGCACGTGCAGGGCTGCTCTGGCCTGACTCACCGATGAGGGGTACCACCAGGATGTACTTCCTGCTGTCCAGAAGCCGTGCCAGACTGGCCAGGTGGTCAATGAAGCCATTGGTGTCTGGTACGAGGAACAAAGGTCTGATCTCGAGCTCCATCTGCCTCATCTGACTCTGGTCCTCCAGGACAGCCTACAGGGACACAGAACGAACGGTGAGTGAGCCAGAGAGTGAGCAGACGAGCGGGTGGGTGAGCCAGGGCCCTGACTCCACAGTGTGTCAGCATCCTGCCCCCAAACCTCGTCCCCCTCCAGAGGAACAGCCAGCCCTTGTCAGGCCTGAGGGATAGACAGGCCCAGTGGCTGGGCAAAGCACTGCAATAAAAATCAACATAGACCAAATGGCCTAGAGAATGGAGCGTGACTAAAACCTTGCCTAGGACTGAGAAAGGACCTGATGATATTAAAAATAACAGGTCTCTGAAAGTAAAACCTTGGGCTAAAGATCTACAAGGGCAAGTTAGGTTCCTTGGATATGAAAGTGGTTTCACATATGTTATGTAGGCAGGTACTTCTCAATCCAGACACCATATCCCAAATAGAATTTGTATTTCAATTTACTTCACTGTGTAGTTAAAAAAAAAAAAAAAAAAAAAGTTCAACTCAAAGGCTATACAAAAATAGTGACGCTGACAACTATTAATACCAAAGTTTCCTGCAGCAGCAGGAGTCCATAGGTGTGATGGATTAGGAACCAATTCGCAGTTTTGCGAAGAGTTAATACTCAGACTGATCAAAATCACCACCTTCCCCCAACCCTAGCAGCACAGTATTTCCTAAATGTTAAGTCTTTTGTGTTCTACTTGCACGCCTCTGCCACAACTCTGTACAATCTATACTATTATTTACTTGCTGTTTTCCTGTAAATTGACTTTAGGTCAACTCATTTTTTGGTTAGCCTCTTCTTAAGCAATGATATCCATGGGAGCAAGGGTTGACGGTCAAGTGATGTTTACTAGTGCAAACTAAACTTCCATAATAGTCAGTTGAAGGACCACCTGCATCACTAAAAAACCACCTCGTGCGGCACCAGAGGTCTGTACACCACACCTTGGAAAGCACACGGCCTAGTGCTTGTTAGTCTTACAGCTGTTTGCATTTCAGGGAAGCTTCGTGTACGTCTGGGAAAGCCCGATTTTCTCCAGTCTGACAGCCGTATGTGTGGCAGCAGCTCTGGGTATGCCTGTCACTACAGAGCAAGGTCACAATTGTGCTGCTTCCTCTTCTGGGGGCCATGGCCGAGAAGCAAACTGATTTGCTGGCATCTGCCCAGACAGCGTGCTCCCAGCATCTGGAGCTGGAGGGCACCGACACAAACCTTGCAAGGGCCAGGTGAGCAGGTCTCAGCCCTGCCACGCCCTCTCATGGCCTCCTACCGCACACCAACTGGCAGGGACAGACACAGGCGCAGGGCAGGAGGAGTGCATGTGCGTGCCAAGTGAGGGGGGCCCACAGTGCTGGGTCCTGGCCACCAACAGTCAGTGAGGAAGGTGCTCAGGTTTCACTGGCAATGACAGTAAAACTGAAAGGGCATGCCTCTGAATGCTGGGGGTGGCTTCTCTGTGACCTGCTGGGGACCTCTTCCTATGAGTAAGTCGTTGCTGCCACTGCTACCACAGCTGGTGGAAGGCACAGGCCACAGGACGCTGGCGGGCATGAGAAAATGCAGCTGAGAGGCCCAGTCTGCTAGTCTTCCTATTGCTCTCACCTCATTTGGGGAAAGTGCCACCGCTGCTGGCCACCTTCCCAGGGAATTTGGGTCACTGTCCCTCCCCCACGGGGCTGCCAACTAGAGGGTGACACACATTCCACCAAACTCAACTCGGGCATTTAAAAAAATTATTTTTTATTGCAATACAACTGACATATAACATTGCGTAACGGCTTGGACATTTTGTAAGAACAGGACACGGTCCCTACTCAGGTTCAGTAACAACTCTTTCCTATTTCTCTTTACACTGAGGGAACATCAGCATTTCTGGTCCTCATTTTCCCTGCTCTTGCGTGTTCTCTATCCAGCATTTCCACTCCCAGGAACATTTGTTTTGGTACCATAGGCATAAAATCGCTTTCTGGGTGAGAGGGAATAGAACAAGCACTGACACTGACCGGGGAAGGAGAGGGGGCCCCGGCACCTGTGGTGACAGGGGCTCAGGGTCCTCACTGGACACTGCATCTATACCACGGCCCCACTGACTCCTTTCACATCGTAATTTTCCTGCCTCCAGAAATGACACTCCAGCCCTGGTTTGACTCGAAGGAAGTGGAACTGGCTGCCATTTTTGACCACGTGTGAACGACCTCCTCAGACTTGTACCTTTACAGCTGGCAGCAGGCAGGACGGCTTTAAATTAGGCGGCCACGGGAGGCTGGGAGCCTACTTGTGTGCTCTGATGACAGGACGGAAGAAAAATCGAGCAGGGTCCAGAGAAGCTCTGAGTTCCTTGAACTCTGGCTCAGGGCCAGAAAGGTGAACAGAGGCCACAGCCTCTTAGGGAGGTAGCAGCCTTGTTGGTTCCCCGCGGGTGGGGGGTGGGGGGTGTCAAGCTGTATGAGGGTGGTCAGAACTGTGTTGCCATCATCCGGTCCCAGGGACACCCGCAGACAACTTCCCTTAACCTGGCTCTGCCCAGTGAGTCACCACACAACTGCTTCCTGTTCCCCCCATGCCCTCACGGAGTCTCTGGGGATTAAATGAAGCTGTTCCCTCTACTCCTCGGGTACCTGTGGGCCTCTGGGGCGGGGGTCACACCTGAGTCACGAGACCGGCTCAGTCCTTTTCAAAAGAATGGCAGACTGAGGAAGGACAGGGAGTCTGCAGGCCCTCTTCTGTGGGTGTCTGTGTTTCCGGCCCTCTCTGAGTGGCGCTGTGTGTGTGCGTGTGTGTGTTTAGCATTTGCCCTCCCAACTTTTCCAGATTTTACCCGTCAGATTCCTGGCAGCTGTGCACGGCGCCTGTGCCGGCCGTCACGTCCCATTCCAATCTCTGGGTCGCACGGTGAGAGAAGGACACAGGATGCGCAGGGAGTGAAAAAGTGATGTGGGTGGGGAGAGTGCCAAGTCCCCACTCACAGCCATGGACGCTTAGGGAGAAGGGGGAAGCGTGCTGCTGTGGAGTTCAGAGGCCGGTAGTGAGATTTATTTTTGTTTGTATGAGTAAAAAGCTGCAGAAGCCTCTGGTGGGGGTGAGGGGGGCGCAACTGGAATGTTGTGATTCAGACAGATTGGTCTTGGCCTGGAATCAAGTGTGCTGACCCGGAAGGAGAGTTTCATAGGAACCCTTCTCACTGCAGCTAAGATAGGGCCACAGTGGTCCTAGGACAGACAGTGAACTGGGAAATCAAGGAAAGCACAGACGCTTTGAAATCAGATCAGTGGCAATAAGGACCAAGTTGTCATAAAGTGTGGAAGCAAAAAAGAACTTAATTCTGTTTCCGGAAGGTGCTAAAGAACCAATTTTCTCTGAAGTACGGGAGCATACCTGAGCCAGCTGGTGGGGTGCTGAGAAAGATAAACCACAATAACACCTGGTGAAGAAGCTGACAGCCTTGGGTCCCCAGGAAGGGCTCTTTTACAGGTTAAATTCCTCCTTCTAGGCAGTGGGGATGGTTTGGGGATGCAAAACCACTGAACATTGAGATACTGAGAATTATTAATATAAATAAAGGCAATGTAATTAGCTCACATAGGAGTTATGGAACTTGAAAAACTCTGATGACGAAGCAGAGCCAGATCACAAGAAGGCCTGCTTAGGTCTTCCTTCTGCTTAGGGCTCCACAGAGAGTGTGGCTGCTCCCTTCCCTCTGTAGGGTGATAGAATCCTTTATCCTTGGGCCTCTCTGGCCAGAGCAATGTCTTCACCAGAAATGAGTTCTGTTAACACAGAAAATTTCCACGCTCACCTTGTATGTGAAAGTATCTATCTAACTAAGTGCCTGAAACACATATTAGTAACTTAACAAATGTCAGTTTCCTTTTTTCCTGCCCAGCTCCATTTTTCATCTTCTACATATCCCGGAGGGTAAACATCTGGGGAAACCACGAGGGAGCAGAGCTGGAGATGGGGAGGAGCCAGGCAGAGGGCTAGTGATTTCTTCTGTGAGACTCATGATACTCTTGTTGTTTTAACTATCTGGGGGTATTTTTTGAAAATGAAAAATGGGAAAACGGAAATGAAATAAAAAATAGGAATAATTGGTAAGATAACCACCAAGAGTACAGCAGGCAGTTCCTTCTTGAGCCACAGAAACGAAAGGGAGCAGATACTGCATTTGCTATAGAAAACAGGTGGAGCCAACCAGCCTCTCCTGGGAGAATGGTTAGCATCTGTGTTGGGGGGTCCTCGTGAGAAAGATTCTGCTTAGGCTGCCTTCTCTGGATGTCCAGTCACTACCACAGAGCTTAGCATATACTTGCTTTCTTTTTAAAAGTCATAAGCATGATGGCTTGCTTGCTACTTCTTATTGTTTTATGAGGATTGATCTCATTTTCAAACTAGACTAAGGAGCTCAAGGAGAACTGCCTTTTCTTAGAGATTCTTTCATAATGTTCAGCATCAAGTTTGGTATATCATAGCAACTCAATAAGCTAAATCACAGAATCTCAGGGCTGAAGGGCACTTTAAAGGTAATTTGATTGAATTTTATCTCATAACTTTTGTTCTGAGAATGCCCTGATGGAGAGGAGTGGCAGCGCTAGGCATGACACCTCTGAACCAGCACCGAGCAGCAGCCTAAGGGTGTCCCGGCCAACAGCCTGCCCATTCTGTCAGAGAACAGGACCCTCTGCGTGCTGCTGGAGCCAGGGAGGTGGGAGCGCCTGGACCAAACCGGAGACCCAGCGCCACAGTTTGTGGAGAAGCTGGAACAGGCTCTGGAACGGGTTTGTGTGGGGAGGGCGGTTGCCCGGCTCTGTAGGCTGATGTGCTTTCCTGCCCTGGCGTGAACGTGCCCCTGGCCTGGTAGCCCGCTGGCTCCCACCCTGCCTCCGACAGCTAGGAGCCAGGGCTGAGAGTCTGCCTTCCGCTAGCTTCCATACAGGTGTGGGGGGCTCTGTACATGCCCCATTGTTCCACAGTGCCTCCCCCCCACAGCTGGGTGGCAGTGTGAAAGGGTTGAAGCTATATTTAGAAACTCCCGGGGCCACCACAAAGGAGTGACTGCATCTTCAGGAGGGTGGGTGGGCGGGAAGGGGACAGGGGAGAGAAGCTATTTTCAGAACACATGTCATTGCTGGCTACAGAGCAAGACTGTGGCCATAATGCGGAGGGAAACAATAGCTGTGGCCAGAGGAAGAGCCTGTTATGTTTCAGGTGGGATGTTTGCAATTGCTCAGGAAACCTGACCCCGCCCGACAGCAGCACAAATCACAGCAAAGCCTCGTGGAGGCAAGAGGCGGCGGGGGAATCACAGGGCCAGTACGAGGTGCCAAGAGGCCACGCCTCATGCCTGGAGGAGGATTTTCAGTGACTGCTTTGCCCTGGGGGTCTAGTTAGGAATGAAACACTTCGGACCAATTTCCCAGACAAACCATGTACCCTGCTGTGGTCTCTGGACACCTCCCAAGAATGGCAATGGGAAAGAAAGGAACTCAGGTGGAAAGCAGCAAGGTGGGAAGAGCCAACCCAATATGAAGACATCTGTCTCAAACAACAGGCAAAGCCTGGAAGAGTGTGGCCTCAAAGCCCCGGGTGGGCGGACTTGGCCCCCCAGCATCCAAGGGCCTGCCTGAGAGCCAGGGCTCCAGCTGCACAGGCCCTGAGAGCTACCCACACCCCTTTTCTGACCTCCAGTCGGCCCCACTCACCAGCCCCTGTGCAATGCCGGAAACAGGGAAGGACAGGCTGCACAGGGAGGCCAGGCCTCACCTCCCCCAGCCCCACAGATGAGCTTGGGCCCAGGGGTCTAGGTGTGAGCAGGAAAGTGGGGGTGTGGCTATAGCTCAAAATCTCAGTTGGACTTTATAGCCATCATGGGGGCCAGGAAGATTTTTTTCAACCCCATCTTCATATCCCCTTCCCCAAACATGTGTGGTTCCTGTTTTGCTGCATCTGTAAAAGGCGCTGGGAGCGGGGGACTTGCCTTACACCTCTCGGTTAACACCCCTGGAGACTGATGGAGTTCAGAGCAGTGTAATTTACAGCCCATCTCTCCGATCTTAATTCACTCGATGCTCTTCTCTTCCTTATTGTATTAGTGTGACCCAAGTACCTGCCAACAATAATGGCCTCTCTAGTTAGGAGCCTCTCCCCCACTCCCAGGACAATTTATACCTTTTCCTTGGGATTTTCCCCCCTTAAATTAAACAAAAAGAGGAAAAATAAGAAAAGGTTAACATAGGCTTGGAGCACTGCAGCCCCGTGGTTCTGGGCAAGGAGCCAATGGCCCGAGGGCACACACATGTGTGTGCTCTCCCAGAAGGGCCTTCACCGGCCCTGTTTTACAGCCACCTCGGCACAGACTCCAGGGTTCACGCATATGGCCAGACAGATGTGTCTGGCTTACGTTCAAGGCTGGAAAATGAAGAATTATGGAAGTGAAGGGCCCCGGGCATTAAAGGGGGGGGGGAGAAGGGAAGGGGGGAATTTTTCCTCTGCTGAGAAATCCTCCTGTGGCTGTGAGGCTGGAGGAAGAAGGCTGACAGGAGGCAGGGCCGCCAGCAGCAGTTCATGTGGGGCCTGTTCTTAAAGGGGCCACAGCAACCCAAGCCCCGGCCAGCCCACAGCAGGCCCTCAGTGCCTGGGCCTGAGCAGCCTGCTCTAAAGGAGGTGACGGGGACATCAGCCTTCTTGACAGGGCAGCCACAAGCATGGCGAGTCCAGCCTCATGCATGACCTCCTATTTGTAAGTTGCTGTCTGTTGCTAGAGGCTGGGCCAAACGCGGCGCTCCAGGCAAGGCCATGTACCCGCAGCACGGGCTCCCACAGCATCCTATAACAGCGCTCACTCACATGTCACATCACTGGGTTCTCCAGCTCACTGCCCTCTGGGATGGGACTCTTTGTTTACGCCTGTGTCTGCTGACCACTACTAGCACAGTAGATGCTCACCACCACTTACTCAGCTGAGCTGAAGACACGGTACCTGATTCCAAGGAGTTCACAGTACAGCAGGGGAACAAGCCCAGAAAGAAGCGTAATACGAGACGTGATATAAGTTTCACACACGAAGTATAAATCAGTGCTACAGGAACACTGAGCAGAGAGAGATTAATTCCTCCTGGGGGAAATCAGGGAAGGCTTCACTGGGGAGATGGAGTTTCATCTGGGGACTGACTGAAGGAGGAATAGAATTTAAACAGGTAACAGGAAATGTGGAGCAGAAAAAAGGGTACTCGGATTGTGGGAACAGCATGAACAAAGACACGAGAGTGGGGAAGGGCAGAGCACGTGTGGGGACAGTGAGCGAAGGGGAAGATCCGTGCTGTGGTCCAGGCAGGATCGGGGTCTGGACAGGCACTTTACATGCACTGTCTTTCTGAGGTAGGAGGTCGGTGCTGTTCCAACTTTAATTTGATAGGTGGGGAAAGACACTCAGAGTTAAATAATTTGCACAATGTCATCTAGCTAGTAAGGGCTCATGGGGGATGGGAGAAGAGGTTGGGAACACATGAGAAAACCTTTAATGCCACCATAAGGAATCAGACTTTATTACATCGGCTAAGCAAAGGCACTGACGATTTCTGAGCAGGGGAGTGGCTCTTTTGGGAAGAGAACGATGAAAACATGTAAGGTGCAGGGGAGGCAGGGGGCCCACCACGCAGACTGTGTGCTGCACAATTCTAGGAGCTGCCATTCACAGACTCCAAGGTCAATGACACCCCTGGAGTTGTGCAAAGCAGAAGCCTCCACTACTATAATTCAAGTGGGTCCCTGGACTAGAACAGCAGTAGTGGCAGCAAGGATAGAGAGGAGAGAAGGGAATGAATGAGTGAACAGATGGGTTTGATAAAGAATCAGGCCCGAGGGGTTAGAGGCCAGTGTGGATTTAAGGTGATGCTCTAATTCCTACCATCTATTAAGTCACTGAACAAATATGTGCCGAGTGTCAACTATGTGCTGAGACTAAGAAGCAACAGAGAGGAAGAAAGAGACCAAGAAAAGAATGGTGGTGAGGAAGCCCAAGTCAACAGAGAGAGAGAGAAGATGAGGGTCCACTGGTGCTGACGTGAGGCTGGAGGGAGGCAGCTTCAGGGTCCAAAGCTACGGGAAACCAACTACGACGGGGGCCGCAGCCTGACAGGTATTAATACGTGCTGGGTTGAGTCAAGAAATGGAGGTAGTGAGTACAGACAGAACTTTTGAGAAGACTGATGGTAAGAAAAAAAGAGCCTCAGGACAGGAGGAAAGACAGTGTGAGGATGAAGCTGCTTTGTGGGCCGCACCAGAATCCCACACAGACCACAGAGGGCTGAGGGGGCAGCCACACCGCGGCGGATGACGCGGGCAGAGGTGTCACACACTTGATTCTAGTGTGCAGGGGGACATGAGTATGTCGAAAGAATGATGGCTCCCAACTGGTATGTATTCCCTTCCCAGGGCAGGGCTCGGTCTGATGGGTGATTAGACTAATCTCAGACTCCAGTGACCGTTTATGGAACACATACTGTGTGCCAGGCACTGTGCTAAGTGCTTTACGTGTGCCAGCTTCTGTGGGCCTCACAGCAATTCCAAGAGGAAGGTGCTGTTACCACTTTAATTTTACAGCAGAGGAAACAGGCTCTGAGAAATCAAACAATCTGCCCAAAGTCACAAAGCTAGTAAGTGCTGGAGCCCAGACTGTGATCAGGTCTCCTGACCACGTGCACTGAGGCCGCTGCCAAAGGCGAGGGAGGGGGTGGCTGGAGAGAGAGAAGGAAACAGACATTGCTAAGGAGGCTTGATGCTTCCCTATGCACATAGTTCAATGAAGGAGCGTGACTGGCTCTTCTCTATCTATCCTGAGCCCCAGATACGAGGAAGTGACCTTACAGTGCAAGAAGGCAGACCTGGGAGCGCCATAAAGAAAAACTTGCTGGAAGTTGAAGTGTGGGTCCACGAGAGGGCAAATGGTGGAGGAACCCTTGTGTGGAGGTCAAGCAGTGTCTCTCTGGGAGGAGTACGAGTGTCCTGCAGAGGGGATTGGCCATCACACTGGGAATCCAGATCAACAGACTGTGGCCACAATCTCTTCTCCCCCGAGAACAGGTGTTTTCAACAGAGAATCCCTGGCCTCTCTGGGAGTATCTGGATAAGGTTCAGGGGAACTCGGAAACTCCTGAAATTGTGTGGGAGATCGTGTATGTGTGGTGTCTATTCACAGATCATTTCTGGGGAAGAAGCCTTCGTTGGATTCTCTGAGAAGAACCTGCTCCTGCCCCCTGGAGCCCAGGAGGAGGGAGCCTCCAGGCACCAAATGTACTACCAGAATTTAGTGACGGAGAAAGAAAACGAGGGTCGAACCAGGCAGGACACTGACTTCCTCAGAGTGTGCTGCTTGACCTGACTCCCAGCACACCTCCTTCCTCCTTGTACAGCACCACCCTGATGGCAACCACCCCCGCAGGCCCTACCTGGATCTTTTCCTGGCGACGCTGCTGCTCGGCTATCTTCCTGGCCAGAGCCAGCTTCTTGGCCCGAAGCTCCCTGATGTCATCCTCGCCCCCGCTGCCTTCAGCCTCTGAATCTTCTTCAAAGTCTTCAATCACCACGTCCTCCTCCTTTCGGGCAGGCCGGGGGAGAGAGGAGACTGTGAGCCCACAGACGGCACTGAGACCAGACCTACCCTTCTATGCTCCCGGCACCCCCACTGCAGGCCTATTCGGATCATTCCTCGAAAGGGCCCCAAGGTGTGAGGGGTAAAAACAAGCTGTCACTCCCTCTCCCCACCAATCACTCCCTTTTGCACTCTAGGGCTCTTTTCGAATCCCACAGTCATAGATCCACACCGTAAGTCACTAGCACACACATATATACTTCTATGCTTATACTTGCAGCTCTTCATTCTCCTTTGCACACACTCATGAAGTCAAACTTTGGGTCTATTTTCATTTTGAAATCACCAAAAGAAAATCAACAGAGAAAGTTAAACAACCCAATTTAAATCTAATTCATGCTAATGATCTGATAGGAATCAATTCTGGCCAACAGCTAGGAGTCAGGCATGGAAGCGCCCTTGCCCTAGACAGCGTCAGGGAGCAGACGCTATAGCTCAGCAGACCTTGCCCTGGTTTCTTTGTGAGACCACAGCTTGGCGGTGTCAGGGCTGCTGGGCCCCCTATAGGAACTCGCATGACACGACCTTGCTCAGATGCCCTACGAGGGCCTGGGCAGGTTAGGAGATGGCTGGCTAGCTAAAGGAGTCTCCTGCCAGGCTGGTGGAGCCTTCCCTGGGGATGGCACCTCCCTGCTCGCAGCTTCTGCTCTGTAGAGGCCACTGCTCCCCGGGTGGTCCCAGGCTCCATTCCTCACTCTCTCCCTTTTGGCCTTGGTCAGTAGAAAACATGCAGCTGCCTGAGAGAGCTTCCTTTGAGGGACAGGGTTAGCATGGGTAATAGGGAGTGATTTAGTAGGAGAGGATTCCTGTGTTTCTAACTGGATGATAATAATGACAGTGATTATGACAATAATGGTTACCATTTACTGAGAGCTGAGTATTGGCCAAGGACTGGGCTAAGTGCTTTTTATGTATTAACTCATTTAATACTCACAACAGCCGATGGAACAGATGCTATTATCATCCCTATTTTATAAATGAACAAACTGAGGTTTAGAGTTAGACAGTCTGCTCAAGGTAACAAAGCTAGTAAGTGGCAGAGCGGAGATCTGAACTCTAGTGAGTCCAGCTCTAAAGTCTGTGCTCTTACTGATCACACCAAGCAGCGTGGGGGGCCCTGAGTCTGGACGGTGAGCCCAGACCCATCCCTTCGTGGCTCAGCTTCGCCAAGCCCGCCACAGGCGCACCCGGCCCTGTTCCATACACACCGCTCTCTCCTCTAACTGTCCATCTGAAGAGGATATTCCCATAGATTCTCTGGCTGGAAGTGGCTGGTAAAGTGTGTGGGTGGGAGGTGATGCTGTGTCTTGGGAGCAGAATACAGGGGTGGGAAGACAGGTGTTTTGGTAGCATCCCGAAGGAACGGGACTCTGAATGTCTGAAAAAACATATCCCTCTTCTCTCCCAATCGGCTTAAGTGACTCAGTCTCGCAGTTTGGGGAGATGAGATCTCAGGGGTCTGGGTGCTGTCTGCAGTCACCACTCATCTGACCACCTGCAGATGACAGTGTCACAGGGTTCACTTCCAGAGAGGCCCAGGCCATGGGAAGGAGGAAGACTCGACACATTGACTTCCTTCTTCGTGGGCTTAACCTGGACTGGAGTGAGTGGAGCAGGATGCTGGCCGGTCTGTGGAGGGCCACTGCCACTGCCTGCTCTGATCAGGGACACACTGGGTTATCACGGGGCCTGGAATGAGCTTGACTGAGGTCACAAGAGGGTCAGCGAAGCTTGTCTGAGGTTCGCTCAGCTCTCACAACAAACGAGGAAGTGCAGGGTTATGAAATTACACAGACCAGGGTACGGAGGGTTTCCCAGGGGCCACTAACATAAAGGAACCCAGGAGACTCGTGGGAAAAGGAAGAAGTGGGCAGTGTGGCATGGGTCACAACCTTTGTCTGGTCCGTAAGACTTAGAAGGAGAGAGAGGGCGTAGCACAGCCATGATCTGGGACGGGAGAGCTGGTCTGCTCTCTGGAAGTGTGGAGGAGCCCCACCCTGGCTGTCACACCGAGGCCCTCTCTGGGCCTCGCCTGCCTAACTGGATTTGGCATCGCAGGCTCCACTGGCCAGAGGACGTCTCTTACGGCAATCCTGGAGAGCTAGTCTTGCTGACCTTCCATCGCCTGCCTCAGCCTTAATGTGTGGGTGAGATAACCGAGAGGCACTGCCCCACCCATGCTTCCCTACACAGCACCCAGGGCTGGGGTGGCACTGCTCTGACACGCCTGAAGTCTGGACGCCCACCGATGGCTTTAGCAACCCCACCGTCTCCTCCCATGCTGCCAGCTCATTCCTTCCCATTATTCCAAGCCCAGGTTTCATCTGGAGAGTCTGGAATCATGGGCTCAGCTTTATCCCTGGAACCACCTCTGTCCTGGAAGCGAAGCCCCATGTCATCAGGGGTGGGGTGGGGTTCTCCAGTTATTCTAATGAAGCCAGTCCAAGACTTTGCTGCTCTGAAGACTCTGAACTGAAGGTGGCCACTCTATCACTGCTTCAGATCACAAACGACAGCTTCCAGCTGACATCTGGCTTCCCTGGCCTGTTGCTGATTTCATCCCTGCACCCCACCCTGCTCCACCAGGCGCTGGAGACTGCTGCGGGCCAAATGACTGTGTTGGCCTATGGGTGACCTGGCCTCTGGCTAGAATCGCTTCCGTCCCTTCCTTAAGTCCCACGTTCCTTCCTACCTAAGGCCCCTCTGTCTTTAACACTCTGGGGTAAAAAGAAGGAAAGAATCAACCATCAGGCAAAAGTGAGCTGTGCGCGCACACACACCCAGACAGAGTTACCCACACCCAGACACACAGCAGGGCCGCTGGCAGTGATGTTAAACACATATATGCGCCGACACCATCCCACACTCACATTCACTCAGAACCCACAGACAGCAGGGAAGCTGGCAGCAGTGTTCAACTTAAACTGACACACAAACCCACCACATACAGACCCATGACAACAATCACCCTCAGATACATACACGCATGGCAGGGCAACTGCCATCAGGATTTAGCAGGGGTGGGTACACTGGCTCACGCGTGCGCACACAAGCGCGCAAGGTCTGGAGTGAAGCAAGGGCTACAGGAACAACCAAGGGCAAACAAACAAGAGGAGAGTTCCTTAATCACATCAGGATGTGCAGGAGAGAGGGAGGGAGGGAACGAGGGAGGGAGGGCAGGCCGGGGGAGGGGGTGATTTTCCACACGGGGCCAGCAATGTCAGCTCTTCCTGTACGTGTGCTAGAGGCTGGAGTTCAGGCCTGTGCTGCACTGAGCTCCACACATCTATAAACTTGATCCTCAGCCTGAACCCTAACACCCCCCCCCCCAATGCCTTTCCTAAGCCTCCAGAGCTGCACATTATTAAACTCTTTCTTTCCCTCCCTTCTCCTCCAATGCAACATTAAAAAGAAGCATCTGGAACTCGTAGCAGAGTGAGATGGAGGCACTGGGGTGGGACTGGCAGGAAGGGGCACCAGCAGAGTGCACTCTTGAGAAGTTGGCTGGTCACGTTAACATTGACACTGCCCTGAGTGGTTATAAATAACCAGGGGTAGAAGCTGAAGCCGTGGGTAGAGCAGGGCTGGAGGGGGGAGGGGAGCCTTCCCTCTGCCACAGCGGCCTCTTCCCGCATAGTACCTCATCTTCCAGTTGTTTTCCCTCTTGGCTTCCCATTTCCTTTCCCATGGTGTCTGGGACGGGTGCCACTGACACATATTTTCCACCCTTGAATGCCAGCAGAGGCTCTTCTTGTCCACAAAGGGCTTCCAGAAAATACTTCAGCACTGTGACCCTTTTGCAGTCGGCTGCAATAACCTACAGGGTGGGAGGGAAAGAAGAAAAACAGCATTTTTTGAAAGGGAAGATGAAGATGAGAGACACTGTTTATTGGCTGAGGGGCACATGAGAAACGTATCCAAATTACTGGGCAAGGGAGGCAGAGCGTGTGAGATGGTGAGCAAGGGCCATGAGTCGGTTGAGGACCAAGATCGACTTCTGAGGGAAGCAAGTCGCCACCATCTCTCCTGAGGTCATTGCTAGGGTAGCAGACAACCTCAGGACCAATGACAGGTATCCTCTGGGCTGTTGCCTTTCTTTCACTGAAGTCTTGATAAAAAACAACGACAACAACAAAAAAACACTCAACTAAATTCTTCTAAGTTTGGGATCCAACTGATAGAAGGAAGGGTGAAGTGCGAACCACTGGCTCTCACAGAACACAGCGCGCTGGTAGCCCTCACTGCCCCTCTCCATTCTTCTCCCAGTTCCCCTCTCTCCAGACTCCCAAAAGGAGAACTTTCAGCCTGAGTACAAAATGAATGATGAGGGTTTTCTTGGCTGTTTCATTTCAGCCAGATCATTTTGGGCTTCCCCTGACGGGTTCCTGCCCCACCTAAGAGCTTCTCATGCTCAAGAGACTGGGGTCAGGCAGGAAATTGTTGTCAGGAGAAGGGAGACAGGCAAAGCAGGTGGGGGGTGTTTCACCAAAGCTCTGCTCCTCCAGGGGTTCACACCATCCTGCTCCCATGTGGCCACATCAGCACATAAACCAGTGCTGTCAGAGAAGCTGGGGCTGATTTAGCTGAAATGAAATTCAATATCTTGAACAATTGTCAAATTTGTAAGTGTCTCAGATGAAGTTTCCATAGTCACCCTGTCTGGGGTCCTTCTCACGTGAGACCACACATGCATGGCCTCACCTGCAAACCCATCTGCGCTGCTTGCACCCCCTTATGACCTTCTCTTCATCTCTAGCCTCTGAGGTCCTCTCCTCTGTAATGGCAGAGCACTCACCAGGGGAAAGGAGGGGCCCTGCTTGATCTGGAACTCAGAAGCTGGTAAAGGCCAAGCCATGCAGGGAAATACACTTCAGTGGCCAGAAATGCCACAGGGTGGCAGCCCCTTATCATCACTGACGAGCTCGCCCATGCGGAGTGCTCCTCCCACGCAGTCCTGTCCCACTCTATAAGGTGAAAGGGACTGCTAGGTCTGTATCACACAGTGAAGTGCTAACTTGGGTCTGCCTCTGATTGTTTGCTCACTTTTATAGGTGCCCTGCATTTATTATCTCCCTCACCTAGTCAACAACCCCAAACCCACTGGTAGCAAAGACTACACCTCACGCTTCTCTGGCAAGGGGCGCTGTGGACCAGCAGGGCACACAGGAGGCTCCCAGTAAGGGCTGACAGGCACAGGGAAACGCCGCTGGGTACCACAGCGTGCGCACAAGGCGGGCATGATCCAGCTCCTGGGGACACAGTGGGAATGAGCACATTTTGCCAGCTGCCTGACAGGGAAGTGCAGCACACACCAGTCTCTTGCCACCTTTCTCAGGCAAACCTGCTACTCTCCCTGCCTAGAAATGGCCCCTGCTCACCCTCACCAATGGTCCTGGAGTCATTATAGGCCTGAATCTCAGGCTAAATACTTCGACCACCTCCACCTGAGAAGCTGATGTAGCACATGGTCAGCTACCCAGAAAAGGCTTCAGAAAGAATAGCTGTCCTGGGCTTGGCATGCCCAGTCCTGGGCTTATCTCCTTGAAGGAGGAAGGAAGCTCTCTTGGGCCAGGGCAGGTAACCATGGGTTCCATCGCGTGTATTCAAACATGTGATGAGGAAGGCTAGAAATACAGAAGCAGGGCTAAGAGGCATTAAAGAACAGAGCTGAAATGAGTAATAGCCTGGCAGGCAGCACGCACAGTGGCCTCCCTGCATCCCCAGCCTCTCACTTGCAGAGGAAACTTCTGCATTTCCACAAGACTGCCAGTTTCCTCTCTGTGGTCTAATTTTAACCACCTTGTCGTTACAGTGTGTGTCAGCCACCTGACCCCACTATGACCTCTGACCTTATGCCCCAGCTACTGCTCGCACCATAGAGAATTATGTAATGGGTCTAGGACTTTCCTTTTTGGTGGGAGGCTGCTACTACTGAATGGTAAGGAGGTGGGGGCTAAGGGGCGGGAGGAGGACAGAGAGCAAGCTGGCCATGGGCCTTGGCATCACCTGGATGGTGAGAGGTAGGCTGGCATTCCTGCGATGTGCAGCAGAAATCTGCCCAGAAGAGGAGTGTGTGCCTGAGTGTGTGCAATGACAGGAGGGCAGGAAAATTCCCGCTGTTAGAGCACAGGCTGGGTGGCATGCCGAGTGGCTCAGGAAGTGTGTGATTCCTGGCCAAGAGGGAGAAAGGCTGCATGTGTGGACGTGGGACTCCTGGAGACGGGGATTTCCAGGGCACAGCGGGACCCAGGGATGCAGACATCCTGACCCTGCCTGCAGTACATCCTTAGAGGATCAGTGGGAAGTGTCATTCACAGGGACTCAAAAGCAAAGAGGAGTGCCCCCACGTCCCCATTTTCATTTTCACCCTGTTTAGAAGGCACTTGATTTCCTTGCAGATTTTGTCTGCTATGGCCATCAGTCTCTTCCCTAGGGCAAGGGCAAGGGCAAGGGCAAGGGCAAGGGCAAGGGCAAGGGCAAGGGCAAGGGCACTCCTGGCTGATTCTCAAAAGGGCTTTGATCCAATGGGGTCTCTGAGCTGGTGCTAAGAGGCCTGAAAAGGATTCTACGTGTTTGGAAAGTGAAAAAGTCACCCAGTCTTTAAGAAGAGTGTCCCCACTCCTTTGCCACCCAACCAGCAGGGAGAACAACCAAAGTTGCACACAGTCTCCTTAGGTTTCCAAAGTGTACTGTGGGTGTGGGAAATGAGGTTCTAGCTATTTGGCAGATGGGGAACTGGGAGGCAGAAAGTCGAGGGCTTGCCCAGGGACACAGAGCAGTCTTCTGTCTCTAGCCCGCTGGCCTAACGGCTAAAGCATTCTGCTTTAAGGTAGGAGGAATGAGCCCAGTGAGGTGAGGACCACAGTTCTATATGGGTGGTTTATGGGAATATTCTCCTAGACGAAGCCTCCAGCACTTGAGTCGGGGTGGGGGGGAGGGCAGTTTAAATATGATTAATAAGGGACAACATGACAGAAGAAACCCTTCAAACAACCCACAAAGAGCCAAGTTGGAGGTGATCTTTGGCCACGGAGGACTTCCTGGTAGTAGAGGGGTTAAAGCTAGGCTCCCTGCTTGGAGAGGAAGGAGTCCAGATGAAGTCTATGACATAATCCCCACAACAGCTCTGTTCATGAGTACATTTTTCCATTCTATATCAATGAAAAACAGAGAATGTAAGTGGTATGTACATTGTAGCTCTGGGCAAACTCTAGATTCTCTAGAGGAGAAAGCTGGGCAGGAGAGGCTTCCTTCCTGGGTTGTTAACCGGTTGCGTTGAACTGGGGCTAGAGGTGGGTAAAAGGGCTGCTGGCCAGGGAATACCCTAGGGAACCTGGGACCCAGCACCTTCTCAGTGGCAGTCATGCCCCTCCTGGAGGGAGACTCACTGCGGAGATTATCAGGAACTCCAAAGCGAATGGACAAAATGTCTCACGAAACATTCCAGTCAGCTATGAAAAGAATACTGGGGCTTTAGGTCAGGGAAGAGCCGCAAAGAAAGGCACCCAGAGAAAGCCCCTCTCCCTTCCCCTGACTACCATCTGAGACAGCGCGCCCCATCAGTGGGAACTGAAACCTCTAGCTTCAGGGCTCCCGTTATCACCCAGATCAGGTCCACATGCAAGAACCCAGTGGAAAGGAAAACTGAAAGTGAGATGTGGCAAAGTGATACAAGAGTCTGGCCGTCCCAGGCTCAGTTCCTTAGAAAGAGATAATGTGAGTATGCACAGGAGTGTGGTGGCTGGAGCTAAGAGGAAGGTTAGGTCTTGAGGAAAAAAGGAAGAAGCCTCTAGGTCAACAGAGAAGAAGGAATGTAGACTGATTAACAGTCTGGGGCACCTTAGCAGAGGGGTGGATAAATCAAGAATGGAAGTCTCTGAAAACTGGTGACTCTCCACAGGCACTCCGCAGGGCACATGCCTGGCCTGGGCAGAGATGCCAAAGGAGGAACAGAAAAAGAGATCTAAGCTGCCTTATGGAAGACAGAGGAGGGTGAGAGAGAGAAAAGGAACTGAGCACCAGGCGCCAGGGACTGATACACTCTGAGCTGTAAGATTTAACCTACCTCAGAGCAGGACAGGGAGAAAAACCCCAGTCTGGCTAGGGAACAGGAGGAAGGTCAGAGAGCTGAACCAGGCTTCTCTGGACGCAGCTCCAGGGAATGAGGGACTCACTCCATCGCTTTTGGGGCCCAGTTCTCCATACAGTCCTCTTGGAAGGCATGAACACTATACTGACTGGTTAGGTTTTGCAAAATTTTTTTTCTGCACTTTTGGTTCGGGAGAATAAGAATTTAAACTTGTATTATCAGCCAGTTCTATTTTTTCTGGTCTTAAAAAGTCTTGCTTGCTATTGCTCCTCTGGTTAAAGAGAAAAATCACATGGGTTTTCCCCTACAAACTCAAGTTTACAGGTTTTTTTCTTGTTTCTCTAAATGGAGTCAATTATTCTCACATTTGTTGAAACCTTCAATCAAACTTTATAGCTTGTTAATTTTACAGAATGTCCTTAGAGCAAATAAGATGCAGACAGGAAAGTGAAGTCTTGCTGAGATTATTAAGAAACCTTAAAATAGCCTACAAATCCACCACCAAGGCTGGTAAAATACAGGCTGCTTGGCTGGCTTCTGAGGTCAATTAGCAATGGGTTAATTATCATCTTTAATGAGCCCAGCCTACAGGATTGGCAACAAGAAACTGAACTCAGACTAAACTGTTTTCACTAACTGGGAACCTCTAGTTATGCACGACTCACCCTCACAGGAGACTGAAGGGTGGGTAGGACAATTCTGTAGTGGCCAAGGGTGGGTCAGCCTAAGGAGAGATCTGCCAATGAAAGTTCCGACCCAGGGAATCCTCTGGAGCTGGGAGGGCGGGAGGAAATGGTTTATTCACATTCCTAGGGGGAGGGGCTTCGAGGCAGGGAGCAGACTCCAGAGGCAGGAGGGAAGCTGGCCACAAGGATCCACAATCACTCTGAAGACAGAGGCAGCGGTTTCGAGGGGGAGACAGACATGCGAAGCCTACCTCAACCAGAACAAGTTGTACTGAATTGCGAGAAAGGGTCAGAGGGCAGAGAAAGGAAGCACCAGTGCAGGGGCTGACAAAGGGGTCAGAGGGAGGCAGGGCCCAGGTCCTGGTGCCAGATACATATCCTGCCGGCCCCTGGGCATACTGTCCAAGGGGAGCAACTCAATCAGTATTTCACTCTTTCCCTGTTCCTGCTGCAGGAGAGCCTCATTTCTGTGCAAGGCAGCTAAGCATAGGTCTCTCCCTCAGTCCCTTTTGATCCCAATGTCCAGACCCAGCCCTCCCTAGTTCTATGGTTGGTCTGTGCTAGCTGAAGGGTCAATAGGTCACAAGATGAAATGCTAACATCATCAGCCAACCCATAGCAGTCACACCATTCCACGTGTCTGTCCCAACAGCTGTTTCCTTCTTAGCGGAGGCAACGTGGGCCGTTACTAATCAGCCGGTATGGCAGTCTGTTCACCCCATCCATATCCACTGTGTGTGTGTGTGTGTGTGTGTGTGTGTGCACGCACGTGTGCGTGTGCCGGCCTTAAGTCTCAGAGAGGGGTGTGTGGGAACTGGCAAATGGTTAGGTGGGAACACTCGGTGGTGGGGGTAGAGGCTACTCCAATAGTTTTACTGTAAACTCCAAAAGGTGCAGGTACTTGGCTACTGAGAGGGAGATTATGTTCCCACTGGAGAGAGAGTTGGGAGAGCATTGGGGAACATACACTGGCAGGGAGGAGGTAAGTACAGCAGGAAAAACGGGTCCATTCTGGGAAGATGCAAGTTGAAGCAATATAGGGAGTTAGTTATTCAAGGACCTGGGCTTCATAGTCAGTCTATGAGACCTGAACCTGAGATCTTAAGATTGGAACCTGCGTTCAAGTGTTAACTGTCACTTCCTAGCTGTGTGTCCTCTGACAAGTTGCTTAAGGTCTCTGAGCCTGTTGGCTCAAGTTGTTTGTGAGGTTTAAAAGAGATAATACATATCAAAAATTTAGCAAAGTGCCTAAGCCCAGTAAGTGCTCAACAGACGAGTGGCTGTGACTTTTTTCCTTCCTGGCTGTCTCACTCTGCTCAGAGGTAGGAGGGCACCCTGCCTAACACCACTGCAATGTGTGGAAGCCAGACTCAGAGGTAAGCAAGGAAACGTGGGGCTCCCTCCTAGGGAGGAGGGGAGAGGCCCTGGAATGCTCACCTGGGTGTTGAAGCTGCTGAAATATTTTATTCAGAGCTAAGGTGCTGGATCCAGGCTGCTGGGCAGGTTACTTGGTAGAGGGAAGGCCCAGTCTCTCTCTAGCTAGCCCTCGTCCTGTTCTCCAAAATGCTTCCTGGACTTAACCAGAGGCAGGCATGCATTCTACAGGACTCTAGCGAGGTCCACGGACCTTGGTTTTAGGACAAGCACACCACCAGTGCACACACATCAGGAAAAAAGCCTGCAGTGAACATCACAAATGCCTTGCCCATCTGGTCCCTCGTCCTGGGGTGTGAGTGGTGGCTTTGCTTTTCTTAACGGTATCCTCCTCAAACAAGACCAGCTGGGTCGTTGTTTCTGGTCTCTCAATAGAAAAGAAATGATGAAAAACCTCCCAATGAGGCATTTTCTACCCACCTGCACTTCCTGAACTTGAACATTCTGAACAAAGCCAGATAGGAGAATGGGCACTCCTGGGCAGAGTACAACTTGCTCTTCTTGAACTGTTCCCTCACGGAAAGAAACTATTTTATTCTAGAGCTCTGCACTCCAACCGTACGAGTAAGGTGCACTCTCAACAGTCAGTGCGTCACAGAGCAAACTATAGGCAGTGGAAGCTCGGGCTGCAGTCCAATCGGCTTCCCCTGCAGAGTGCTCTGAGAGCAGCCACCCACATTGGCAGGGGTTAGGGGCGGATACTGGCACTGCCAACACGAGCCTTTCGGGTCTGGCCGGCTTCAGCTGGTCTGAAACCTGGAACACAGGCGCTGAGGCCCTCACTTACTGAACCAGCAGGGGAGGCTACAAGCTCAGCCCCTGGGGATGCAAGTGCTCACGTCTGTCTCAGTCTGCAAATATCCACATGCCGTCTGCTTCTGCACTGCCAGTTAGTTCTGGGCCAGGAGCAACGTATCTGGGGCTCTTGTTGCTCTGAGCCACACTCTTATTTGCCTTGTAGACAGGCACGATCAGGAGACCACCCCTTAGGTTTGTGTTCAGGCCCCTTTACCGAATTTGCTCCTAATTTTATTTATTTTGTGTGTGTGTGTGGGGGGAGCACCCTTTCTGAGACATCTACAGCGTTCAATTCAACAAATATTTGTAAGCGCCTACTGTGTGCACTAGGCACTATTCTAGACACTGAGGATTCGGTAGAGAACAAAACCAAGTCCCTGCTGTGGGGGGAGTGGAGGTGGGTCCCATTTAGATCAGGTACCTCAAAGACTTCCTGTATCAAGAGAGAAATACCCACTCCCCCCACCCCATACATTACCTACAGCACTCAGGGGGCACAGTTTTCATTCCTTTTCCCCAAGGGAAGAGGAAGAGGCAGCCTGAGGAGAAGAAAAGCTCCTTATGGAGACCTGGCACACTGCTCTATCTTTATACTTTTTAGGCAGAGGGTCCTAAGGAGGAGAATTCCCTGTGCTCAGCCCTGCTACAAAACGAAATTCCAATCTTTCTTAGTGCTTCCAACGATCCATGCCAGCCCTCTATGCCCCCACACCCCACTTGTCCCCACTGTGCATTACCACCCCCACTTCTTGCTATTATTCCCCAGTCCTCAACTCCAAGCCCCAGGCAACCTGTTCCATATTTTCCTGCATGGCTATCTGCTCCCCTCTGCACCTCTCAGACTTTACAGATTATCCTCCCCACCTACAGTGCCTTTACCTTTATGCAATCAATTCCTTTCTCTTCCTTTAAGTTTGATAAGAAGGCTTTGCTTTCAAGAAGGCTTTTTCCAGCCTGCCAGCCTACTGTCCACAAAGTCTTCCCCAAGGCCCTACTACGTGACAGGGACTAGGCTAGATACCCTGGGCACACAGGAGAGAACAAGGCAGAGGCAGTCCTTGACTTCACATAATTTTCAGTCCAGAGAGGCTGACACTAACCTCTTCCAAATGCGCAGGTGTCCCTTCAGCATCTATGGGCTAGGCCCACACTTCATTCATCTTCTCTGCGCTCATTAGCAGCCCTCAACATCTTATTATTTATATGCCACCAAGTGAGTCACCCTTCGTTCCCGGCCACACTAGGACCGCCTCAATATCCTCTCCCTGTGATCCAACCTTTACCTTTCTTGAATATTTTGGGTGGAAAGTATTCAAGACCCTGGGGAAGCTTTTAAAACCATCATTACTTAATGTTTAAGAAACATATAAGTAATTTTTTATTATTACCTACTTAATAGATTTATTTTCTCTGTTAACTTTCAGTCCTGACTGCTGTGTGAGAGGTCTGTTACTGTCGTGGATCTGTGAGGGGGCTCATATGCTACCAGGGAACCCATTCTATTTTTTTTCTCTTCTAATTGGTAGAAATGTCTATGCCTTTTAAGCCCAAATCTGCCTCCAAGTGCCTCTAATTCTGTCCTCTGGGGCCTCATAAAAAAACTCTAATTCTACCTCTATATGACTGGCCTCAAATTATTTGAAGTTGGCGGTGTTATACCCTCTGTAGGCTAAACAGTCCCACTTCCTTCAACTGTTCCTTCACTTCAGCTGTCTCCTCAACATCCTGCTTATTCTTTCCCTAAGACTTTCACTTAGAATACTACGTCTCCTAGAGTGAGTGCCCATGTGTGATATGGCAGCAGGGAACCCAGAGGAACATCTCCTCCTTGTTCCGTTCTGGACACCTCGATTCTATGAATAGGCCAAAAGGCACTGCTTTTGTTCTTCACCACCTTACACTGAGGACACACTGTGAACTTTTAATCAACAAATCCCTGAATTGTTTTCACATATGTGGCTAAGTAACATCTCCCCCCACTGAGTGCAAGACCTGCACTGTAACGATTGCCTTTTGTAACATTTCTTCACCTAAGTCTCTGTCCCCCCGCCACCCCGCCAAGAAACCCTAGTATCTGGTATTGTGCTGCGGCCACCTGCTATGTGCAGCTGACTTTCTGGATAAGGTAAGATTTTACATTTGTTCTTACTTATTTGATTTCATTTTGTTATTTACTTCTTTCATTGTAGCCTGTCAAGTTCTCTTTGGATCTTAAAATCGTCATCTGAGAATGTATTCCCTCTCAAGTTCATGACATACATAAATTTGACCTGTTGACTTGTTTACGCTTCTCACTGTCCTTCTCCCATTAATCTGTCCTGTTTTCTCTCTTAAGTAAGATTCCTGAGGGCAGGCACTGTGATTTGTACACACACACACACACACACACACACACACACAGAAAAATCTGTCTGCAGCATCTAACATACACTACGGGTGCTTGGACAACGTGGATGATTCATCATGGGAGGCAGGTGGCAGCCTTAGGAAAATTCCAGAGGACATCATGGCCACGGAGGGGACGCCAGCCACATTGCGTACTATGTGACACATGCTCCTAGTATTGTGCAACACAGACACCCTGGGCGACTCAGATGCTCCTGCTGCTGTGGGTGGTGCACCCATGGAGGTTTAGGCTCAGGAAGGGACAGGAACTGCCTTCTGACAGCTGCCTACAGTTTCTAGTTGGAAACAAAATACCACAAGACGCCAAGCTCTGGGCATGTCTCACCTTGCCTTAGTGGAGGCTGTTGCTCCAGGGCAAGGTCCTACACACCTCAGCAAGAGGCGACACTGAGGCTCTTCGAGCACTGATGTCATGCTCTGGGAAAAAATTACACCCTTATCTGGAGAATCCCCTCAGCAAATTAAAAGCTAACTAACTACTAATGAAAGTCTATTCATAATCTGAGATGAGGTGTAAGTAAGGTAAGTACGTGCCACATGGAAGAGGTTCCCTTTCTTCACCTCTGAACACTAAAACGCATTTTTTTCAAACCACCTGGGTCGGAATCACATAGTGAGCCTGTTAAAAATGCAGATTCCTGGACTCCACTTTGTACTAAGGAAGTCAGTATTTCTGGGAATCGGGCCTTGGCCAGTGCACTTTAAACAAGTCTTCCAGGTACTTACGAACATCAAAGTTTGAGAATCACTGCTTTAAAGGTTGCAAGGCTAGCTGAAGGTAGTCACAATTTTAGTCCATTCTTCAAAATGCAACTCCACTTTAGTTAAGGTACAAAAAAATACTACCTTATATTTGTCATGGCACTTTTAGGATCTAGAACATTCTCAGCACCCTACAAAGCAGTTGCTATTACATTCGGATAATGAGAATATAGGTGAGGAAACGGAAACTTGAGTTATTTAAATGAGCTTTGAAGCCGGGTGTAATGGCTTCCTCGTCCAGTGTTCTTGCCAACTCCCCAGAGCAGCTTCCCGGGAGAGCGTCCCTGGGCCTTCTAAGGTGTAACAACAAACCTGCCTTGTGCTTCTCGCGCCCCGAGCGGTCACAGATAACACTTAGTGAATGGCTGCTTCGTGCCAGGCGCCCCGCCAAATGTTTTACATGTACCAAGTCATCTAATCCGACAACCACCACATGAAGTAGCTATTATCATTATCTCCATTTAACAGAAGAGGAAATCAAGGCACAGAGAAGTAACTGGCTTGAGGTTACGCAGCTAAGAAGTGGAGGAACTAGAATGGGCCTTTGCTCTTAATTGGTACCCAACTGCCCACAGCTCTCAATGGATCTGGGCCATTTACCTGTGGGTCAGGCAGAGACGCTTACAATTCCCACAAGGGGAAAGATCTTATCTGGTACAGAAATTCAGACGTGGCAGTCTCTCACTGCTGATTTCTGAAGCCTGAGCTCCTTCGAGGCTGGGTATACCTCTCTTAGGCAGTTGGTATGACATGGTTATGGGCAAAGCAGGATCTAGAGGAAAGTTCACTTCATGCTCTCCTTACTTGGGCAAATGTTTGCACAACAATGATTCTTAAGGTCTCCTACCATTCTTAAAGGTTTCTATGATTCTGAGCAGTCATCTTAGAAAGGAGGAGAGGAAAGACAGTTCAGTTCTGCCACTGGCCTTAATGCTGGAGCTCGGCTCTGTCACAGGGCACAGAGCTGGGCTTGGCGTTTTTGGAAGGGCTGATGATTCAGAATCTGAACTAACAGTGAGAGGCTGGAGATAATTCCTGATGGAAAAAGGTGGTATAGGTTCTTCTCATATGATAAGCCACTCAGGAAGACTTGGAGGCTTGTATGGAATCATTAGCACAGAGCTCCCCTCTGGCCACAGAGCAGAGGAAGAAACAGCAGACCAGTTTATAAAGCTCCAGAGCGGAAAATTTCTGTTGGTGTCCAAACTAAGTTTTTGGCTTTCTGTGAGGTTTGGAAAGACTTGTACTGATGTTTTAATCACCTGTTTAGTGTTCTGAAGACTCTTGTCAGCGGCCTCACTGAGCCTGCTCCAGCAGGCAGTGGGGAGCTGCTGGCTCATGCTCCGTGCTCTTTTTGTGAGCCGTTTCTTTCCCATGGCCATCTCCAACACCTTGTAGCTCCCTCCAGGCCACTTGGAGGATATAAGCCAAACCTGTGAGTCCCGTAGGAGGCTGAGGACAAGCTTTCTGGCTAACTTCTCACCAGATCTGAAGCCAGGAAAGCCTCCTTAAGAAAAGCCAAGGTGCAAAGAGGTAAGGAGTGGTCTCTGGAGACCAGTCTGCTGGCAACACCTCTGTGGTGGCACAAAGGGCACAGGCTTGCCTTCTAGAAGAGCCATCACCTAAACATGCTAAAGCCCTTGGGTAGTGATCATGAAAGAAATCCTCACAAGTGAAAACGAATACTGAACAAACTCAGGGTGGGTACATTCCAGACACAAAACCTCACAAGCATGCAAGGAGCCCATTACGGAGATTGAGGGTAGGGACACGTACAAGCCAGCATTTACTTCCTCTGCAGTTTTCACTGCTCACAGCTTCTTGGGGGCTAACATATCCCATTTTACTGGAAAAGCTGTGGTGGGGATGAAGTGTTAAGTGATGATTGCTAGGCATTAGGTTATTTCATTTGATTTTTACAGTAATCCTGTGAGATAGAAAGAAGAAGAGGAAACTAACCGAAGCTCTGAGGAAAGAAACGTCTAGTAAGTGGTGAAGCTGGGATTTGAACACAGATTTGTCTTACTCCAAAGTCTGTGCTCAGTCCATTATACTCTGTACCCTCTTAGGAAGGTAATGGTACTTTTGGAGAAAGGGGCTATTTCAAGTCCTTTTCACGAAAGGGTACTACCTCCCCAGCAGCAGCCCAAAGTCCTGCGTGCCTCTAGGACAAAATAAAGAGTTTTGATAAATTTGCGTTTAGATGAACACAAACCAAATGGGTGCTTGGCTAAGCTACAGGCAAGAACAGAGATAATGAAATTAAAAATTTCTCAGAGCACCTGCCCTAAAAGGAGTTCTATCACTCAGATTAATTTCATTTTCCTGGACACAGTATGGGCAAGACATCAGCTGAACAGCTGACGAGCTGAATGAATATGGGAAACTAGTCACTGTGGGATGCCCCCTTAAGACTATCAATGAGTATCCTCAGAAAGTTCTCTGCACTACACAGTCTTGACTTCTGGGTGTACTGTAAAGAGGAAGGTCCAACAGAGAGTCCGGGGGCAAGACAAAGGAAATCAAAGCTCCCTCCTACTTGGCACACAAAGGCTACACATATCTGTCAATCCAAGAAACTTACTGTGCAAGCAACCGGGTGGGTTGTTCATCGGGCAACCCTTGATCTTGGAGGAAGATATGAAAGCAGAGAAGAGAAAGAACAATAGTTTACTTCTCAGTAGGAAGACAGGCTTAGGGAAGAGATGCTGATTTCTGATTGAGTTCTCAGGGAGTACTTCCATGCCACAGAATTTTCTTTCCTTCTCTTCTCTCCAAAGGAAGCTTCTTCAACTGTCTTCTCTCTCTGAGAATTAACTTCCCTTGGTCTGGCGAGACCACTCCACACATACCATTGTTCCCTGCCCTTATGCCTGAGTTCAAACAGATAAGCCGCCAACAAGGCTTTAATGGAGGAAGGGAGGGAGTCTCTCAAGGGAACTCTGCTTACTAAGGGGAAAGAGACTCTTATAGTAGCAAATGGCACACACTGCCTTTCCTCAGTGATCTCAGAGGAATCTACGTACAAAGGCTACAGTTAGAGAGGGAAGAGACAGAAGGAAGGGAAAGAGAGGGAGCCCATGAACAGAGAGGTCTAAAGTCCCACAGGAACACTGTGAGGACAAGGAAAAGGCCGCCTTGTCACGAGGACAAAATTAAACAGACCCATGTGATTATGACGGAGAGAAGGAGGGTCCTGGGTTAATGACTGGGAGCAGAAGCGTACAGACCACTGCATACATGGGGGAATGTAAGAGACAGGTATTGCAAAGCCGATGACGAGGCAGACAGGAAACTTACACGTCCTTGCTGACAGGGAAGAAAGAGTAATATTTTGGGTCATCTCTCATCTGCAGGATTTCTAATAGGCGACTCAAGTTCATCCTCTTCCCAAGGATGTGCTGACAGCTGGGAATACTGCCCTTCAGGTCAGGCAGGGCAGGGATCTAGACCTCTGCAGAAGTTCACAAAGAAGTTCAGTAAGGACTCAAACCACGATCAAAAACACAAATGGGACTGCCATTTCCTGTTGGGTTTCCATGCTGTAAAAAAGTAGGGGAGAAATGCCAACTACAAAGTGCTCTGTCTTCTGTGGAAAATGGAGTATGCAATGTATCCGGTTCCAGGTTCTGACTTGTAAATCTAAGTGAGAACTAGTTGCTAGCTGCTAGAGGATTATAGTGTTAAAGAGACATTCCACCAGCAAATCTGCCAGCCTTTCTAAGCTCACTGTCCGTGGACTTCTAGGGAGCTGATGACAAAATTGTCTTGGGCCTCTGTAGGAAGGGCGGCCTTAGGCTTTGGCAGCTCCTTCTGGACCCCAGTTCACTGTCCTGTGTTCTTAAATAGCTCTGATGGAACAAGCCATCTGTGAAGGTTATTTAGCTTGGAACTGGAAAAGGGTGAGGATGTGGAAAAAATAAACTGAGCAGTCAAAGGATGGGGCCAGAAAGAGAAGGCAGGTGGCATGTTCATGGGACGATATGCCAGGGCGGAGAGTGGGATGGGACTGCAGAAAGGAAGCATGCCGACAGGAGGCCCACATGGGAAGCGCTGCGATGCCCAGGACAGCATGGTTTTGTTTCCAAAGTGGTGCTTTACTGTGTCCCTTCAAGGGCTCACAAATCCTCACTTGAGAGTTTCCATTATAGGGATAATGGAACTATACGCACATCTGTTTTGCCTCCTAAAAACTACCTAATTTCTTGTTGGGCCTGAATTTCAGCCTAAAAGGTAAATCTAACAGGTTTTCCACATCTAAAGTCACTAGATAATAGTAACAGCTGAAAGGGCAGAAAATGAAGATGGTGGAGAATCTGAGAAAATCCTCATGAATTACAGAAAACAGCAAGAGAAACTACAGGATAATCTGGGAAGACATATGGGAATCTGGTGCAGGACTGGACTGGTAACTGGTTGTTTCTTTGGAGTCTTTGTAACTGCCCCCTCCACTCACTATGAAGAACATATATATTGAGAGAGACTTTTATTTTTATAATCTAGACATTTTCACTTATGTTATCTCATTTAACCCTTACTGAAATTTTATGAAGGGACGACTGTCATCCCCATTTCAGAGAGTAAACTCAAGCCCAGACAGAACGAAGAATTTATATGGAGTTGTCTTATGACCAGAACAGAGCATAATGAAGACTATGGCTTTTATTTAGATCAGGGAGATGTATTTTTCTGCAGGTCTTTTTGGCAAAATGGCATTAAGAGTTGTTGGTATCTCATCTGATCCATTCCTGGTCACTGAGCCTATGAAGCACATCCTCACAGGATTTGAAAAAAACACAAAAAACCTGCTGTTAGAATATACTTCTGATTGTTTGCAAAATCTTTCCATGTTATTAGACTAGAAACAGATGTAGAGATGGCAAGTTGGTAGCTATAAATGCTGTTTCCCTACTTTCAAAGCACCCACGTAAAAGACATGCAACAGTGATAGTCCTTCCTTATCCACGGTTTCACTTCCTGAAGTTTCAGTTAGCCGTGGTCAACCGTGGACCGAAAATATTAAATGGAAAATTCCACAAATAAGCAATTCCTAAGTTTTCAATTGTGCGTTGTTCTGAGTAGCATGTGAAATCTCACGCGTGCCCGCCTGGGGCGTGAACCATACCTTTGCCCAGCATATGCATGCCATACACCAGGGGTGTCCAAACTGCAGCCCACGGGCCAACTGCGGCCCGCAATCCATTGTTAATTGGCCCGCAGCAAATTCCAAATATATATTTAGTTTACTTAAATAAACCAGGTGAGGCAATACGTACTTCACCTCGAGTGAGTGGCCCGGCTGTTTGTGTGTTTTACCGCATGTGGCCCTTGGTGAAAACCGTTGAAAAAACTTTGGACACCCCTGCCATACACTCCACCTGCCGTTACTCAATAGCTGTCTGGGTATCACCGTGGTAACCCTTATCTTACTGAATAATAACCCCAAGTGCAAGAGTTGTTTAAACTTGATCACAGGTATGTAAGTACAGGAAAAAATATAGTATATATAGAGTTCGGTACGATGTGCACATTCAGTCATCCACTAGGCTCTTGTATGAATCCCCCACGAATAATGGGGACCACTGCATAAACTAGCTTCAAGTACAGTTTCAGTGCTTCATACTGATAAGAGAGAGAAAACTTCTGTACCTGCCTGTACTAGGGAAGCCTACACACAGCCTAAACTTTTTTTTTTATTGACTGCAGAGATAAAAGGTGACACTGAATGCTGTTATTTAGGCTAAAGCCACTCTTGCTGCTGACAAAGCAGAAAAGTTCAATCGCCAGCATCTCCTCCGGGAGGCACTGAAGTATATGGTGGCATCTTGGCTTCAAGCACCAGGCCAAACCGAAGCTGCTTAGTAATGTGTAGTGTAAACACACAGCACTATGGTACAAACAAACAAACAAATAAAGAGAAGACTGAATTTTAAGAACAAAATCTTCCCACGCCTGGTTTCTAGGACCGCTGATCCCCAGCCTTGCTGCCAGTTTATGGTGTGTCCTTCAGAGTGCTTCATGCATATACTGCCATATAGGGCACCATGGGTTCTCCTAGACCTTTTATAAACATATTTGTATCAATGGTGATACACTTGCAATTCTTTAAAACCTGAGCATCTTAGGGATCATCAACACGGTTTGTGAATCACATCTCATACCAGATGCTAAACGTCATCAACAATAAGGTTCTGGAACAGACCCAGAAAACCTAATGTGTTTATTGCAACCAAGTTTCTCTTACTGGGAGGACAGGAAGACCTAGCAAAGGCCTCACAGGAAAAGCAGAGAGGAGAAAATCCCTGTTCATCAGTCAAATCCATCCCTCATCATCAAGTCCAACACGCCTGGGAGTGGTCAGCAACAACAGACCCCCCAACCAGGCAGGGTCTCAGATGACAAAAAGCTGGGCAAGTGGAACTGCATTTACGTATCAGAAAAGAACGTGAAAAGTGTATGTATGTGCCCCAGTCTGCATGCTACCCAGAAAGAGCTCCCACACCAGAGGGTCTTCAACAAATCTGAAGGCCAGAAACAAACACTACAACATTTTCTTTACTGTGAAAATTAGACTGTGTTAATTCCATCGCTATGTGTAAGCCAGGTGTTATCACAAGCAGCAGCTTGGACAGCTGAAGGCTTAGGCACTGCCTACAAGTGCCAGTCTCCCTCTCCGGGACCATATGCAGCTACCATGAGGCGTTTTCGGTTTCTCTCACTGTCGGAAGCTCTACTGTGTAACAGCACTCTATTCTAAGGCGGGGTATAACTCTTTGCATCCTAGCCTGTACTCCTGAAACATTTTAAGGTATTCTGTTGAATTCATTCAACAAATATTTATTAAGCACCTGCTATGTCTGGCAGGCCTTATTTAAGGCACTAAAATAAAGCAATCAATACAACAATGTTCCTGCTGTCTTGGAGCTTAACATTCTTGTGAGATTGAGGAATAAATAAGCAAATAAATACAGGACAAGTAGTGGGAAGTGCTATGAAAAAAATAAAGTAGGGTAACGGGACAGAGAGTAACAGGGTGGGGAGAGTATTGCTATTTTATACAAGATCGACAGGGAAAGGCTCCTGGATAAGCTGCCGTTTGACCAGACGTGACAGAGTGAGCTACAAAGGAGAGGGCCTTAGAGCAGGCTTGTTCAGTGGGTAACCAGAGTGCCAGAAGTCCCTTCTCTCCTAGAAGGGGCTGCCAGCTATGCAGTATGAAGAAAGGAGAAGAGACTCTTCTAGCCCAGCAGGGTGAGAGGAGAGGCCTTTGAGAATTTATGCAGCTTGCATGGCCTCCATTCAGTTTCTGGGTAGTTTCCATCACAGATTGAGAGTTTTATGTTGAATTTTAAGTTGACCACAAATATTTAACTTCCCTGGACCACAAATGCTGTATCTTCTCTGTGGTTTAGCTGGCACCAAGTACATATTTACGAATCTCTATATGTCTGCCTGTTATTTAAATTTCGTACAGAAGTGCCAAGGTCTTTAGTTGTGATTTATCCCCTCCCACTCCGTATTAGAGGGTCTGAACCCTGATCAGGGCTAATTCTTAGAGAAAGGAGGTATCTTTACATTTGAAGCTTGGGGGTCTTCCTAGTTAAATTTCGTATTAAAAAAATATCAATTGAGGGTCTGTTCTAAGTTCTTGTATTTTAATTACTATGTAAAAATTTTAAAAATTCTGTGTTTTCCCCACTAGAGAACAAAGAATAAAACTTAGTACATATACATACTTTAGCTATATTAGAAAGCAAAACAAATTTAAAAAGCCAGGTGTAATAAACCCCATACATCTAAATGTGTACTCTTATTTACTCCTTACCAATTCCTGAGAATTGTAACCAGCACTGGAGTTACAAAGAAACAGTCCCTGTTACCCAGCTCAGTCTTCAACAAGCCGGCTTGGGAAAGGACTCTGGCTCAACAAGGGCATAAAATTCTGAATCCTCCCTAATCCTAGGGTCAGTTTCTCTTACCCAGTGGCAAGAGAGCCACGTAGCATTTTAGCATTTTTATCAAATAAAGGCATACAGGCAGATCTCTGAAACTCGTGAGTTTCAAAACAATCATTGCTACCCCATTCTGGATATCATTTACTATCTTATCTTTCTCAGTGCAGCTTATTGGACCTTTGGGCCATGGTTCTACTCATATTTAGGCTGCTGGCGTTGGGGAGGGAGAGATACCAAGCTACAGAGTTGAGACTTGAGGGTAATTTCATGAGCACAGATTGTTCCTTCCTGAGTTTACAGGCAAGTAGCAGAGCTACTTGTTAGGAAGTAACAAGTCGCACACGTGTAAATCCATGAAAGTGCATTTTAAGAACAATGCTCACCTTAATAAGGTGTTTATTAAAATGAACAATGACCATCAATGTAGTCAACTTGGAAGGCTAGACACTCATTTTTAAAAAACTATCACTGACTTGTAATTAGAATGGCTTTAAGTATATGCTTCTAGCTATTCTGTCCACCCTTCCAGTTTTCCACTGAAATGAATGGGGGAAAATGAAGAAAGCATATACCAGTACTAGGCAATCACATACCAGAAACTAAGGAATTTTCTGCAGGACAAACTGCAGATGGGACCGGAATGAGGAAAAGGACAACTCGTGTTCAATCCTTTGCCTGCCTGGTAAGTATGTAGATGAGACCTTAGCAGCAGTACCCCACTAATGCTCTTATCTTGGAGCAACTAAGACAAGAGCCAAAGGGGATTGTGGTACACTTAGAAGGGCACAACCTGGGTTCCCACCAGGGTATCAGAAGAAACTTAGCGTTTGCTGGCTTACAATTGGTATGGTAGAAGAAAAGATAAAGCTGAGGCTGGATTCTAAAAGAAGCAAGATCCTCAGAATGAGAACATCTGAGTTGAGAAACTTGGTCTACTCCAGCAAAGAGGGTGTAGCGCCTTGCCATGACTATCTCTAGCTCCTAGTTTCCTTTCAACGCTCCTCTAGGAGAGTTTAACACCAGCAGTACAAATCAGATGTTCCTCTTGTCAATTAATCTGCACCTGAAAATCTTAACAGACACATCTAAGCTCTCAATATGAACAAGTATGATTGCTCCAATAAGGATGAAAAGACATCATCTAATATATGAAAAGGTATTACAATTAAACCTCAGAATACCAATCTAAGGAATAAGTAGCTATTTCTCTGGGAGAGTCATTGTGAAAAGTTTGGAAACTTTTAAACTAATATTCAACATTAATAGCCTAAGGACAGATAAATGTCTAGAAACAGACCCAAGCGTGTATAAATCATCTGCCTTATGACAAGGTACCACTGCAGTTCATTAGGTAAATTGATCTTTGAATAGTGTTTGATCAACTGGGTATCTATATGGGAAAAAAAACCCTGACCTTGCCTCTACTTAAAACAGTAGTTTACATTACTTTATGAAGATTAAACCTGAATAAAAAAGTAAAAAAAAAAAAAAAAAGCCCAACCATAGTAAATTGCATTTCAATCTCGATTAGGCAGTCATATGAGGAAATGATCAAGAAAAACTACAGGTAAGGCAGTAGGCGGCAGTTAAATACAAAAGACAACTGAATTAGTGAAATAGATGACTTACTTGACCTTCTTCTACAACACAATAAAAACAGATGAAAACAATGAAATTTAAAAAAGCAAAGAAATGTAAAAATAGAATCCTTTATCTTTAAAAGCTTTTCCAGAAAGATCAAAACTGATAGAAGAGCAATAATTTTTAAAAAATGAGAAAGGAAGAAAAAACAAGGAAAGGGAAACTTTCCTGAGTGAAAAAGAGATTTAAAGCCAGAACTTTCAAAGGGCATGCTAAGAAACTTAATATCAAGAGACCAACACCTTCATTATGGATAGCAAAAAGGTGTGGTTTTGTTTTTTATTTTTTTTGGGGGGGAAAGGGTTTTATTTTTTTTTTAAGGGAAAGTAAGGCTTCATTTGCATTCAGTGGGAAAAAGTGCTGTACTCAATTAGTAATGCATAGATTGTCTTTTGCATAGAATGAATGCATACCTACCTACCAGACAATTGCTGTCCTTGACCCAGTTATCTTGGTTCAGTCTTTAATTTCCAAGGATAATGAGAAACAATAATCCTATAAACCATTTACACACACACACACACACACACAATTGGCCTCAGACTTTTCTGCCCCCAAACTAGGTAGCCATTCATGTGGAAAGGCAAAAGTCATTTTCAGATAAACTAAGACTCAGAAAGATAATAAAAGATAAAAAAGATAAAAAATATTTTTCAGAAAAAATATTACTTAAATATGTATCCCAGTAGAACAAGGTATTAGTAAAAACAAAACAAAACAAAAAGGGCAAGAACATTGTTTAAAAAAAACAATCAAGAACATCCTCAACAAATAAATGACATAAGAAAAGAGAGGTGGAAATTGTTATACATTAAACGAGTCTTAAGAGACATCAACCAAATACAAAGTATGGAATTTGCTTAGATCTTAATTCTGACAAATTCACTGAGAAACGACATTTTTTAGATAGTCTGAAAAATTTAAAAATGGACTATATGTATTAACAAGTTATTAATTTTGACATGTGTAATCATGTTATGGAGGTTATGCTAGGGGAAAAAGCCTTACAAGTTAGGAGATACCTACTAAAGTATTTTCAGTATGACGAATGGAATTTGATTTAAAACCTCCAAGAACAAAAATCTGGCTGGGGGACAAGGATAATGATTGAAACAAAATATTGGCAAAACGTTGATCACTGCTCAAGCTACATGGTGATTCATTACACTAGTTTCTTTACTTTTCTTGTATGTTTGAAAATTCCAACAGTAAAAACAAACAATAATATAAAACCTAAAAAAAAAAAAAAACAACAAAAACTAAATGACGAAAAGCAAAAGGAGTAAAAGATATTTAATTCTATATAAGTGATGTTAATAGAATTCTGAAACAGTGCCAATGTGAAAAATTATTCTTCAAAGAAAAGACAGACAACGTACACACCACAATGAAAAAACATTTAATGACAATAGGGGTCAGAGTGTATAGTGGTTAATATGGACCCTACAGCATGGGTTTGAATTACTGGATGTGTGACTTTAAAGTGCTTAATCTTTCTGGGTCTTAGTTTCTTTATCTGTAAAATGGGGATAATAGTACTTACCCCAGGTAGGGTTGTTGTGAAGATTAAATACTGGCATGTTGTAAGCATTTAATAAATAGCTACTACTGTGTTTCCCCGAAAATAAGACCTAATCGGAAAATAAGCCCTAGCATGATTTTTCAGGATGACATCCCCTGAACATAAGCCCTAATGCGTCTTTTGGAACAAAACTTAATACAAGACCCGGTCTTATTTTCGGAGAAACACGGTATTACCTAACATCTTACTGATAGCTATAAAAACTAAGAAATTGGAGGAGAGGAGAGAAGAGGAAGTAGAGTATCCTACATGATGCATGGGAGGTGTGGCAGAAACTACTTGTTTCCCATTATCTGTTCTTCTCTCCTTCTATAATAGAACTCTTGATTTTAGCTGTGTCCATGGCTACCCAGAATAAAAATATTTCCCAGTCTACACTGAAGCTAGGTTTGGCCACATGACTCAGTTCTGGCCAAGAAAATATAGACCGGAAGTATGTATGAACTCCCAGGATAGATACTTAAAGGGAGAGGTGTCTTTTAAATAAATAAATAAATACATACATACATATATGTATTTTTTTTAATTGCATTCCTTGTTTTAACTGTTTCTACTCCCCACAGGCTTGTATGCTGGTTAAAATGACTGGCATTCCAACAGCCATCTTACACGTTGGGGGTGGGGAGTGGTCCTTGGAAATGAAAGACATGTACAGCTGAGCAACAAAACAGAGAGAACCTTGGTCTGTGACACCATGGAGTGTCAAACCAGAAAACCTCTGGGCTTCTTCAGTTTGACAGGGAAATCTATTTCTATCTTATTTTAGTTACTGTTATTTTGGGGTTTTCTGTTTCTAGCAGCTGAACATAATCTTAACTAATGTGAGACCCTATTATAGTCTGTTTAATTCTTCTAGATAAGCAGAGAAAAATAATCAAAGTATTTTATTTTAATAATTAAAGATAAATGAGTGGAATTAAAATACAATGAGTATCACGGTGATAATTGCACAACATTGTGAATGTTCTAAATGCCACTGAATTGTTCACTTTAAATGGTTAATTTCATATCTAATAAAACTTTTTAAAAATGCAATGTGTAGATACAGTTTAGAAGAGACATAGTTAAGACAATGAGATTTTTTAAAAAGCTGGAGGGGTGGTATTAGGCCAAAATCTATCAAGCAAAGACAAGCACCAAAACAAGACACAACACTAAAGTAGGATTCAAGTCAAGAATGAACTGAAATAAAAATATAAAAAGTAAAAACCTTTGAAATACAAGGAGAAACTGACAAAACCAGAATTGTAGTGGCATAATACCATTTTAACTTTTAATATATCAAGCAGGTAAAGATGATAATATAAGCAATAAGAATAGTATAATAATGATGGTTCAACAGCTATATATATTGAATTTTGTATACAACAAAAATACATTCTCAAAATTCTTCAAACTTTAAAAAAAAATTATTAGGTCATAGAATTTTTTTTAAATACCCCAAAGTAGAAATTAATAACAAAAGTTTAAGAATTTCTACTTCAAAAAGCAAAACTCTCCCTAAAACCATTAGAATCAAAGTGATAATCAAAGACTATTTAGAAAATGATCATCAGAATAATACACATATAAATGGATTAGAATGTGGCCAAAGTATTAGTAATGGCATATTCAAAGCCATAGTTTTTAAAGTAAACTAATCAAAACAAATGAACACAGAAGATCCAACACAAGTAGAACAAAACAAGCCTAAGAAAAAGAAAAGAAAGTTAAAAATAAAAATTAATAATTTACAAAACAATAATTACAAAAGCCAGTTTTTGAAAACTAAAAAACGCAAGTTGCTAACAAATTTAAGAAAAACATAAAAAAACAAAAACCAAATAAAATTAGGAATGGAAAGTAGATGTAATAATATATCCCTAACTTATAGTTAGTTGAAAGATTTAAAAATGTGAAGATTGTAGAAAAATTAATGATTCTTCTGGATAATATAACAAAATTGACACAAGAAGTGATGGAAATGTTCCATTCATGTGATAGGACTGCTGAGAGATTGAAGGTAGAGTCTGAGAGAGTCAAGAATGACTCTTCAAGTGATAGACACTTTTCAGGTCACAGAAAAAGAAAAGCTGCTTCCCATTTCTTTTTATAAAGTCAGCACACCGTAATACTCAAATACTAAAAGGAAAAACAGCAAAGACAGCAAAGAGAGGCCAGGCCCACTATGGAAATGCATGTAAACACCCTAAGTAAAATAACAGCAAATCAAATTGAGCAGACCATTAAAATACAACTAGACTAAGTCCAAATAGGGTTTATCCCACTAAGTCAACTTTTTCAACACGTCACATAAATCAAAGAAAGAAATAATTATTTTAATAGTTGCTGAAAAGACATCTGTTAAAACTTCAACATGTGTTATTCTAAGAAGCTCAGAAAATTAAAATAGACAGTTCCTTAATATGCTAACTATGCCTTTTTAAACAACAGAAACATTATGTAAATGTTTAAAATACTAAAGTATTCCTATTAAAATAAAAAAGAATTCCTACTTTTAGCATTATTATTTAATGCTTTTAAAAGTTTCAGTTAATGAGATGAGGTAGAAATCAGAAAATGAGATGTATGACTATTGAAAAGAGATTACACTGTCATTATTGAAGTAAATATACTTAGAAAATCCAAAGTGATCAGCTAAAAAATTTAGAATTAACAAGAAAATTTGATGTGATGGCTAGATATAAATAAATAAGTTAGCTTTTCCCAAGTACTATTTAGAAGGTATAATGGGAAAAAAATCCCATTACAATGATAGCAAGAAAATTAATGAAAAAATGTGAGAGACATAAAAGAACTGATATGCAGAGAATACATTATGAATTCAACTCCAATAAAATACCACGAGGAGTAGACACTTCTGCAGCACATATACTAACACTGGAAATGATACCGAGAAAATCAGCAATGTGCTACACAAGTATGACACTCACAATTTGTGAACATCCCATATTTTTTACTGTATATTTGAAAATTGCTAAGAGAGTTAGATTTTAAAAGTTTTCATCACAAAGAAAAAAAATTGTAACTGTGTGGTGATAATTGTTAACTAGACTTATTGTGGCTGATCATTTTGCAACATATATATTAGGTTAGTGCAAAAGTAATAGCGGTTTTTGCAATTATTTTTAACTTTTTAAACTGCAATTGCTTTTGCATCAACCTATAAAATCACTGTGTTGTATTACTTGAAGCTAATATAAAGTTATATGTCAATTACATCTCAATAAAAAAATACCAGGAGGATTTCTTATTTTGGGGGGGGGTAGATAAAGGGACTTAAAATTACTTTGAAGTTTGCATAAAGCATAAATAGGTGGGGAAAGTCACAGGTAAGTTGCAATAAAACATATAAAGGGGTATGTGTAAACTCACATCACTAGTATTAAAACATAACCCAAAGCTACAGTAACTAAAACAATGTTTCAAGAATAGACAAACATAAAAAAAAGGCCCAGAAACAGATAATAGTATGCATCTATATCTATCTACAATATATTCTAGTATAGCATGAATATATTGTATGTATATCTGGTATATGATAAAACTTAACTCTTAGTTAATAGGAGCAGAATAAATTATTCAATAAATTATTTTAAGACTGCTTGTAACTATTTTAGAAAAATTAAATTAGCTCTCTACCTCACATCATACAGCAAAAGAAATTCCAGATGCAAGCTTTAATAATTTTTCAAAAAGTAAAATAACAGAAAATATACAAAATAATAGCAAATAATAGAAAAATCTGATTTTATGTTAGGAAGACTTTTCTAAGCATAGAAACAAATTTCATAAAGGGAAAATGGAAAGACTTGACTACACAAAATTTAAAATCATTTGCATTTGGGAAAATTCCATAGACAATGGAAGGTAAGTGACAAATTGTATAAAATATTTTCAATATAAATTATTGGAAAAGGGTTACAACCCTTACTATTAATAGAAAGGCCTTTTAAAAAAACAAGTGAAACATATTCCAATAAAAAATGGGCAAAGGACATGAGAAGGTAATTCACTAAGATATACAAAATGTCTATGCTCAGAAGTGCCTGAAAACTCCTCTTTTAAACATTTTCAAAATCAGTTTATTAGTCATAGTGATAATACTCATTATTTCAAAGACCCAATTTATTTTCGACCCTAAAAAGGAGTAATTCAATTTGCTCACTGTATTTATGGTTCAGTAGAAAATATATTTACTATTCTGGATTCCAAGTGTTATTCTGGCTATAAAAAAAATCAAAGCTAGACTTAAAGTCTCAAGATTTGACATCCTTACAGGTATCTAAAGAATGTCTCATGGGTCCAGAAAATAAATGTCTACAAATTCTTAAGTTAGCCAGTGCAGGAGTTCTGCTTCCAATATGACCAAGTAAGCTCCTAGACAAAATATTAGTAAAGGCATAGAAGACCTGAACAACACCATTGGCCACTTTGACCTAGTTGATATTTATAAAATGAGAGGCCCAACAACTACAGAATACATTCTTTTCAAGTGTATACAGTTACGATCTTTAAGACAGACATGTGTTAAGCCACAAAACAATTCTCAATACATTTAAAAGGACTGAAATAGTGTAGAGTATGCTCTCTGATCACAATGGAATTAAATCAGGAATCAATTAACAATAAGCTATCTAGGAAAACCCCAAATATTTGGAAATTAAACACACTTCTAAATAATCCTACAGTCATCAAAACGATAGTAAGAAATTATTATGAACCACTTTATGCCAATAAGTTTGACAACTTACATGAAACGAACAAATTCCTTGAAAACTAAAGCTTACCCAAATTCACACAAGATAAAAACAGAAAATATGAATAACTACACAGTATATTAAATAACCTGAATTTCATTATCAAAAAGTTCCCCACAGAAACTCTAGGCCAAGATGGTTTTACCAGTAAATTCTATCAAATATTTAAGTAAGAATTAACACTAATATTACACAAATTCAGAAGATGGAGGAAGAGGTTACACTTCCCAAGTCATTTAGTGAGGTAAGCATTACTCTACTGCCAAAACCTGACAAGCTATAATGATAAAATTATAAATATCCCTCATGAACACAAAGATTCTTACCAAAATATTGGCAAATCTAATACAGCAAATAGGGTTTATTCAAGTAATGCAATGTTGTTGCTGTTTTTTTAAATTTATTGGGGTGACAATTGTTAGTAAAATTACATAGATTTCAGGTGTACAATTCTGTATTACATCATCTATAAATCCCATTGTGTGTTCACCACCCAGAGTCAGTTCTCCTTCCATCACCATATATTTGATCCCCCTTACTCTCATCTCCCACCCCCCACCCTGCAATGTTGTTTTAACATTTAAAAATCAATCAGTGATTCAAATCTTAATAAAACAAACAATCCAATTAAAAAATGGGCAAAAGATCTAGATACCTCACTGAACTAGATATACAGGTGGCAAATAAGCATATGAAAAAATGCTCACCATCATAGGTCATTAAGGAATTGCAAATTGAAACAATGAGTTACCACTACACACCTATTAGAATGGCTAAAATCCAAAACACAGACACCACCAAATGCCAGTGAGGATGTGGAGTAACACAGTCATTCATTGAACGTAGGATGCAAAAATGGTACAGCCACTTTGAAGGCAGGCTGGCAGTTTCATACAAGGCTAAACATGGCCTTACCATACGATCTAGCAACTTCAGTTATTGGTATTTACCCAAATGAACTGAAAACTTATGTCCACACAAAAATCTGCACACAAATGTTTATAGCAGCTTTATTCATAATTCCCTAAACTTGGAAGCAACCAAGATGTCCTTCAATTAACAAACTGTGGTGTATCCATGCAAGGGAATATTATTCAAAAATAAAAAGGAGCTATCAAATCACAAAAACAATCTTAAATGCATATTGCTAAGTGAAAACAAAAAACAATCTGAAAAGGCTATATACTGTATGATTCAACTATATGATATTATGGAAAAGGCAAAACCATAGACAGTAATAAGATCAGTGGTTGCCACGGGCTAGAGAAGATGTCCATGGATGGCACAGGTGGTGGAGCTCTGGGTATTTTTAGGGCAATGAAACTATTCTGTACGACACTATAATGATGCATACACCTCATTATACGTTTGTCAAAATCAATAGAACTGTACAACATAAAGCGTGAACCCCAGTGTAAACTATGGACTTTAGTTAGTGTAATAATGTACCATATCCGCTCACCAGCTGTAACAACTGTACCACACTAACGCAAGATGTTAACAGTAGGGGAAGCTGCAGGGGTGGCGGCGGCGGGGGAGACGAGTGCAATGACTTGGGTTGTTCAGCTCTCCTAAAGTAATAGCCATAAAAGAAAAACCGGATGAATTAGATTTCATCAAAATTAAAAACTTCAGCTCACCAAGACTGTTAAAAAAATAAACAGGCGAGCCATGGACTGAGTAACAATATTCACAAAACATATATCTGACAAAATACTTATATTCAGGATATATAAAGAAATCTTATAACCCAAAAACAAGAAAACAGACAACTCAAAAAAAATGGGCATAAGAGCTGAATAGACCCTTCATAAAGATATACAAACGGCCAGTAAGCACATGAAAAAGTATTACTAGTCTAATAATATTAGTCTAATATTATTCTATTGTTAAGTCATCATGAAAATACAAATTAAAACCCAAATGATAGATCACTGGAAAAATCTAGATATCCATCAATCGATCAACTGGAGAATGAACAAACTGTGACATTTTCATAAAATGGTATAGTACTCAGCAACAAAAAAGAATAAACTACTGATAAATGTAACAACATAGAGGAATCTCAAAAGTACAATTAATATTTTTCCATTTCATTGTACATAAATTTAACCTCAAAAGAAAAAGCCATAAACATACTGAACTCTAGTTAATGATACGTATGTAGACTGATTTACAGAAATTGTATTGATGACATAGATCAAAAATAAATCGATGGATGGAGAGAGAGATGGATAGATACATGATAAAGCAAATACAGTAAAATGAGAGAATATAGATGCTGAGGATAAGTGAGCTTACTGTAAAATTCTTCAAACTTTGCAGTATAATAAAATGTTGGAAATCAATTATATCACTAAAAAATAAAAAGAAAATGTACATTTGGATGCAGTGGACAAGGTTGTCTGGATTTAAAAAAGAAATATGTATCTCTCTTGCCTTTACTAAATGGCCGTCTTACTAGCTATTAAGGAAAATACGGTAATTGTCAGAATGCTGGTTTTGCCACCTAAAAGAAGTCTCCAATCATTTGTGTCATAACATTGGCTCTTATGTAAATTCCAAAATTCTAAAGCTAGAAATCTGCAAATGTAGAGGCAGGATTGGGAACTGAGAGATAAAAATGTGGCTCTGTCCCTGGGTGGGAGTGGGGCCACAGCTAAGCTCAGTTAGAAGTGGCTGGTCAGTGAGAGCCTCTCAAGCTCCAGAAGTTCTGTGTCTGGACATCAGCCCCACATACTGGCTTAAAATCTCAAGAAACTAGAAGATCTCACCAGTGGGATCAGCCAGAGCAGCTGAAACACGTCCTTGTAAACAATAAATGTTTATCTGGGCAGATAACCTGGCAGATAGCCACATCCTGATCTCAGGCAACTTGAAACCCCACCACAGGAGGCTGAGCACAGAAGAGCCCTTTGCCACACGGGTAGGAAGGCAGAGATGGAAGGTGGTCCTGGCTCCTAATACAAGAGAGGCAGCAGGAAGCCATTCTGCAAATGCCAGCTTCTTCTCTACTGGGCGATGGCCAGATTCCCCTAAACACAGAGGGTGGGGACAGAGAAGTCAAGTCAACCAACACTAAACAATGCCACCGCATAAAGCTGGCTGTTACACCACAGCCCTGAAGGTATGAGGAGCTCTGGCGTGTTTGGCTGCTGCCACAGGAACCACACTGGCTGAGGGCTTCCCCAGGCCTGGGTGGGAGGCTCGTCACTGACTCCGGCCACACACACAGGCTCAGTCGCCACCTCAGTCAGTGGCAAACAGCTGCTGAGAAGGGAGGGGCAGACCCAGGGGTGCTGTGCACAGCAAAATCTGCCACTTTAGGAGATTCCAGACAAGATTCTAAGAGACAGACGACTTAAACCCCATGGACGTACCAGGTGAAAGGGCTCTACAGGGAAGAGGCAGCTGGAAGAAAGGAATGGAGGTGTGTTGATGGAAGAAACTCCTTTCATTGACAATTGTCTCTGCAAATAATTGTATTACTAGTTTTGAAAAGCCCACTCCCTAATTGAAGGATTAAATCTTGGCACTGGTTATCCCTCCCATTTATATGCCTCTGCCCACATTCCTCTAGGGAGGGGAGAGGACAGGGAAGTAGAACCCACAGTTTGCCTAAAGGGAAAGTTCAGCTCTCGTTCAGCAGACTAGGGCTGAGCTCTCTTCCAGGGAAGAGAATGGAGATAGTTTAACAAAGGTTCTTTGCTCTGAAACAGTACCAAAGTGAAGCCCGGCAGAACAATAAGGGTGTAAATCTGGGATGGAACCTAAAAGAGGAGTGTAGGGGAGAGGGAGGGAGGGAGGGGGGGAGGGAGGGAGGGAGAGAGAGAGAGAGAGAGAGAGAGAGAGAGAGAGAGACACACAGAGAACAGAGAGAGAGAGAGAGAGAGATATTGAGAGATTTCATCTGTTTTTGGGGGGAGGGGGAATGGGGTGATGCCAATCTATTCTTTTGACTTAATTCGCACTTACAGCTGCTTTATAATCATTTCCTGAAAACACAGTAGGAAGAGTGGGATTTGCTCACCCCACCCTGCATCTAACATTGCCCCAGCGATCCAACTATGTGTTTTAAACAGAGAAGAGGCCAGCTTTTTGCCTTTGGCAGCACTGACGGCCAGACATTACCAGCAGTCCTGTGAACAGCTCAATGCTCCACCCAAGTAAGACTGCACACACTGAAACCCAAGAGGGATATCATCCCAGCACAACAACCCAGGAGACAAACAGGAGAGCTGAGGAGGCGCTGTGACAGTTGGGACACTTCTAAGTTCTGACACCAGAACACCTAAGTGGTTAGCACAGATATTTTGGTGGAGTGGTGACAGACCAACTCTTGTGTGGGTAAACCCAAACGCTACATAATATACTAAGTGAGTTATCGCCATACAAGGAGAAGGGTGAGGGTGAGGGCGGGGTAGGCTACCGGGCAGTAAGGTGGAGAAATAGTTTTCAGAGAACTATGTAGCTGCTGGGCTAGTCCAATTCTGAATATACAAGGGAGGCTGCAGCTTCTTCTTAGCAGAGGCTGACGTCAAGTGGCGACGGCAGGCCAGGACATACAAGTCCCACTTCTGGCCTAGAAGCTGACTGGAAGGCTCCTCTGCAGGGCCGTCGTAACAGAATGTTTATAGAAAACACCACAAACCCACTGCTCCTGGCTGTCCAAGGCGAACGGCATATTCTTCCTGGAAAGCCGCGTGTGAGCCTCTAGGCGCTAAAACTCCCCATCTTATTTATTAAGTTTTCCTGTTTGCTCTGAGAAGCGCTGCAAATCTCCCTGGGGAGTGTTTGGAGAGATGCCAGGGAAGGGGGCGGCAGGAACACTGCTGTGAACAGTACTAAGGACACAGCTCTGTGCCCTATATGACTTTTTACCTGGTTAAGAAAGTGAGACTGGACATGAAAAGAGAGTTTCCTAGTTTAATTCATTAATTAAGGAAGTAAGCTTAATGTGCTTCCTTTACTTGTTCACTTCTGATGTGCAGGGATCTCTCAGACTCTTGATCCTCAGGTAAATGGAATCAGGAGTACAACAATTCTTGGCACCTAAGGGCACGTTTTGTTATTTCCATGAGAGCAGCATCAGACCGATAAAGTGTCAGCGCTTTAAAATAATCTCCATCTTCTGTTAGAGAGGGAATTTCTTTTAAAACACTTGCCCCATGTTGAGCACCATGGTCTCTGCTTATGCAAAAACCGGAAAAGGCAAAAGGAGGTCCATTTCAGCCAGAGGCACTCTGTCTTTTGCTAATCTTTTGAAAGCAATAGGTTCTCTTTGGTTCTGGAGGAAGCCAGCCATTTCCAAAAGGAAACAGGGTCTGGTGCTGCACGACTTGCATCTCATTTGGGGGGTATAGGAGGGAGAGGGAGAGAGGGGAGAGAAAACACAGAGGAAGAGAGACATCGCCTGGAGGACTTAAGCCCTCCGATATGCAGGTCTGTCTAACTATACTTTCCATGCGGTGCAGTCATCCTGAGACCAATGAGGATTCAGGCCTCTGCAGATGTCACCACAGTCCATTGTTTAGAAAGGAAAGCAAATCTGAGGATGCTTCTCTAGGGCTGTGCTGTCCAATACGGCAGTCATCAGCGACATGTGACTATTTAAACTTCAATTACCTAAAATTAAATGTAATTAAAAATTCAGTTCCAATAAACAGAAAGACACCCCATGTTCATGGATTGAAAGACTTAATATTGTTAAGATGACAATATTACCCAGTGATCTACAGATTCAGCGTAATCCTCATCAAAGTTCCAATGGCGTTTTTTGTATAAACAGGAAAATAGACCCTAAAATTCAATGAAATCTGAAATAGCCAAGACAAACTTGAAAAAAGAAGAATAAAATTGGAGGACTCCCATTTCCCAATTTTAAAACTTAATACAAAGCTACAGTAATCAAAACAGTGTGGCATTGGCGTAAGGACATACAAATTAGTAGAACAGAACAGAGCACCCAGAAATAAACTTTTACATATATGGTCTCATTCAACAAGGGTGTCAAGACCATTTAGTGAGGAAAGGACAGTCTTCAACAAATGGTTTTGGTAAAACTGGATATCCCCATGCAAAAGAATGGAGTTGGACCTTTACCTTTCAACATATTAAAAAATTAACTTCAAAATGGATCAAAGACCTAAATGTCACAGCTCAAACTAGAAAACTCTCAGAAGAAAACATAGGGAAATCTTCATGTTTCCAACCTCAAACATGTATCCCCAAGGGCTTCCTTTTTTCTGACTTTCCCATTTTAATCAACAGCAGCTCAAATTTTCTAGCTATTTAGTCTTCAAAAATTTGTAAAAACACTCAGTTCTTCCCTCCTTTACCCAATTTATGTTTCAAGAAATACCAAGTCATACTGTAATCCGTCCTTTCCTTTTCATTACTGCTGCTGCTAGTCTGAGCTAGATTCTCATCACCACAATCTGAGCTATTACCCTGCTCTCTAACTGGCTCTTGTTTTTACTGTTTCTTCCCTCCTACACACAGCCACCAGATTAGTGCTCTGTATCTCCAGTTCTGTCATATTATTCTCTAACATTTTATTTATCATATAAAAATATAATGTATTTTTTAATACTTTAAACATTTATTTCCCACAGTTGTCCTTTTAGCATATAGCATACTCAGATCTGATTCCAGGTTTCTCCTTCCGTATTTCCCCACCACAATTAATGGTAAAAACACAGCTGTTGCTCAAATATTATATACAGAAAGAATAAGTGGCATGCAGGCAGCAGAATAAAAACATTTAAGAAAATAAGTGAAAAACAAGATGTATCTCCCACGAAATAAGAATGGTCAAGAACACACACGTGTATGTTCATTTTGGGGGTAGGAGAGTAAGGATAAAAACACACTGCGCTATTTTAGGAAGGAAATGATAGTTCCACATTAGAAATTTATGAATGTATATCTCCATATTAACAGGTCAAAAAAGAAAGACCACATGATCATCAACATATGGAGAAAAAATATTTAATAAAATTTAACCCTCATTTATTTATGATTAAAAATAATTCAGCAAACCAAGAATAGAAGGGACCATCCTTAACCTGAAAAAAGATATTTATCAGACATCTATGGCAAACAGATCTAATGATACAACTTTGGAAGCATTGCTGTTAAAGAAATAAAAGGGTAAGAACTGCTGTTATTATCACTAGTATTAGAACTAATCATAGTAGGGTTGGTAGATGGAAGATCAATAGATAAAATAGTACTCATATTTATACCATTAATAGTTAACTAGAAAACACAGTATTCAAATTAGCAGTAAGAGCTGTGCAAGGCTTTTACAGAAAAGATTACAAAACATCTTCAAAGGACATAAAAGAAGACCAGTGTATCACATTCATGGATGGGAAGACTCAATTATCGCAAATATGGCCATTGTCCCCAAATTAATCTTTGAATTGTTTGTACAATTATAAACAAAATCCCCACAGAGTTTTTGGTGGAACTTGAAAAGTTGAACTCATCTGGGAGAAGGACTAGGAAGAGTCAAGCCATTTCTGCAAAACAATAAGGTGGGGAGACTTGCCCTACGAGTTTTAACGACTTACAAACCAGAATTGTGCTACTGGCTGGCCCACTGGATCAGTGGAAGAGAAAAGAGAACTAAGAAACTGATCCACATATAAGGATTTTGATTTACAAAAACAAATTCCAGACAGATCAAAGACATAAATGTATAAAGTAAACTAAAACTTTTAGAAGAATAAAACAAAAAAAGGTAATTATGTATATGGTCCTTGAGACCTCAGGGTAGATAAGGCTTTCTTTTTTTCTTTTTCAGGTAGAATTGCAATTCTTTTTGGTACATGTTTTGTGTGTGTGGTTTTCTAACTTTAATTTTTTCACATTAAATTTACTGGACTGACAGTGTCTTCTTGATACATTTTCACCTAACAAAAAAGTGGTTAGAAAAAGATCAAATGATAAAATCTTACATGGAGATAAAAGAAATCCTTTTACCCACCAAATTATGAGCTTTGGCTTCTTATTAGGGCAATTGCTTTTTATATACAATAAATTAGTACATTTGCTACCAAATGCATTCCAGTGGACTTGTTTTAATTAAACACTGTATTTTATTATGGAAAATTTCAAACACAAGGTTGCCAGTTCAATTCCTCGAGTCCCGCAAGGGATGGTGGGCTCTGCCCCCTGCAACTAAAACTGAACACGGCACCTTGAGCTGAGCTGCCGCTGAGCTCCCGGATGGCTCAGTTGGTTGGAGCGTGTCCTCTCAACCACAAGGTTGCCGGTTCGACTCCCGCAAGGGATGGTGGGCTGTGCCCACTGCAACTAGCAACGGCAACTGGACCTGGAGCTGAGCTGCGCCCTCCACAACTAAGACTGAAAGAACAACAACTTGAAGCTGAACAGAACCCTCCACAACTAAGATTGAAAGGACAACAATTTGACCATTGTTCCCCAATAAAGTCCTGTTCCCTTTCCCCAATAAAAAAAAAATAAAAAAGAAAAAAAAGAAAAGGAGATGCCATGTGTAAACATGCAAAATAATACTACGTAGTTTATGGGTATATATGTTTAAAAGATACATAGATAATCAGGAATTCAGGATAGTGATTGCCTTTAGGGAAGGAGAAAGAGAAATGGGATCCCCAACAGGGATACAGAAGGAGTTTCAACTGTACCTATAATGCATTACTTCTCTTAATGCTGGGTGGAATGTACCCAGGTGTTTGTTAACTATTCTATTTTTCTTTATGTAAGCATCATTTCTTTAAAAACAAAATAAAACAAAACAAAACAAAAAACCCCAAACAACTGGGTAGAGATTAGGATCATTACCAAGACTGTTCTAATTTGCACAAGGGTGGAGTTCAGCCTCCGTTTATGACCCTTCACTCACAGTCAGGTCTTCTAGTTTAATGGCGGTAAAACTGTAGCTCAAAGTAGGTGGTACTGGAACAAGGTTATGTGACTAAATCAACTCCCACAGTTAGTTTCTTATCGAATGGCCCTCTTTATTTCCCTTCGTGGTATTTAACGCAAGTTGAATTTATTTTGCTTATTTCTTTCCTTGTTTACTGCCTGTCTCCCTTTAACTAGAACATAAGGTCCATGAGGTAAGAGGCTGTGTCTGCCTCACTCACCGCAGAATTCCTAGCACTGCAAATAGTAAATGCTCAATAAATATGTAATGTTAAACGAATGCCAGAAGTCAAGTCTACCAGAGTAAATTAAGGGGTGAAGTCTAACCTGTGCGGAGAGCTCAGGCTACACACTGACTGCAAGTTCAAGCACCAGTCTCTGTGAGTTGTCCATGGGAAAGAGGCAGGGAATGAATGATATATGGGTGGTGCACTTACCAGCTACCGCTAGAACTGGGACACTGGAGCAGGGGGAGTGGGAGTGAAGAAAAAATAAAAATTACATTTGGAAACAACATTTCTATTAACAAGATATAGAAACTTTGAACCTCGGAATTCTCTACCTACACCTAATTAATTACCTAGCATAACCTTCTCATTCAAGTTCCAACATGAGTTCTGGGATATGAACTTTCGAAAAACCTAAAGCATGTCATTTCTTAAATAAAATATAAAGCATAAAGGAAACAGATGATAAATTTATCAGAGAAAGAATTTTTTATACAAATGAAAACACGATATATAAATAAATTTAAAAGATAAACTGTAGAATGGGAGAACTTTTTCCCCAGCGCCTCAGGTTTGGGAAAAGGATTGAAGCAAGAACATAGGGGATGGAAAAACAGGAAGACACATCAAATACATTGCTTTAACACAGCTTCTGAATAATCCTGAGGAGAACGGCATGCCCGTAGGGAGATGTCTGGAAAAGCTCTTCCCTTGGGCCATGGCAAAGGCCATCAACATTTAGGCAATCACAGCACTTCCCCGCAAGTCTGTGTAAAGTAGCAGTGGTTCAGAGGATGGAATCTGGGGCAAGACCTCCCGGGCTTGAACTCTGTCTGACTCAACTATTTACTACCTGTGTAAACTGGGCAAGTCACTTAATGGTTCTGTATCTCAGTTTCCTTAAATATAAAATGGAGGTTAATAATGGCACCTACTGCATAAAGTTGTTGTAAGGATGAAATATTTTAATATATGTAAAGCTCTTAGAATAATACCTAGGATATAGCAAGTCCTCAATAAATGGTAGCTTTTATTGTAACCATTCATCTGGGAGAGAGAGAAATTACGTTTAATTCTTTGGAGAAACTGCTAGCCCTGGAGGCTTGGAAGACTAAATCATTAGCTAATGAAGCAAAGACAACATGAAACAGTGGGAAAGTACCAGACCAAAAATCAAACCATCTGTTTGGGCAGAGATTACCAGTTATCTCCCAATACCCAGTCTCCTCTTTAGTAAGAGAACTTTTTAGCTGGGTACATTACTGTCTAACTAGGAGACTGTACTTCTAGACTTTTCTGCAGCTAGAATAGCCATGTGACTGAACTGTAAGAAGTTTTATGTAAAACCTCAAAGAAATCTTTTTAAAAGTGCGAGGGGGACCTTTTCTGTCCTCTTCTTCCATTCTGCTGCCTGCTGATGCTCTAGCAGCCGTCCTGGGATGGGGCCACATCCTAGAATGTATAAGTAGTGAGATGAAAGAGGCCGCAGTACCTGCCAACTAACTTGGTGGAATCCTCACACTAGCCTTGGACTGCCTACTTCTGGATACCGATGTGAAAGAATAAAACCTTCTGTGGTTAGGTCTCTGTAGTTGGGGTTCATATTCACTCAAACTTAATACTTAATGATATAAATATATGTGGTCTAGCCTATTACTATTATATGATCTCTGACAAATTAGTTTTTCTAAATCTTCGTTTTCTCACCTGAAAAATATGGGTAATACCTCACAGAATTGTTGTGGGAATCATGTGAAAAAACTTGTAACAGCTCTGTAGAATGTTACAATTTTTATCAATGTTAATACAGTTTTTATCAATGAAAACACGAGAGACTCAGAAAGGAAAAGCAGGTGATAATGACAGGGGCACAAAGATAAAGACAAAGAAAGGATTAGGAAAAGAGCACGGGAGAAAGACACTGTGCTTGTAAGAGTAGAAAAATTTCTTACAGACATCATAAAAATTGATCACTTAGGCAAGGTAAAATACCCTGTATCTTGAATCCTGCTTAAAGACATTACTAAATTATCTCAGTAAGAATCTCCTAATTTCCCACTTTTTGGAGTCCACTATCTCTGATGTTGACTCATTCTTAATTAGATGGCTTTTGCCATTCAAATCCCAGTGTCTCCCTCTCTACATCCTTCCTGTCATTACCCCCAACCTTAAAAATCAAGTCATACTTCTTGACTTTACCACAAAGTAGAGCTGTCCAACGGAACTTCTAGTGATGAGGGAAGTCTTCTATATCTACTCTTGACAATATGGTAGCCGTTAGTCACATATGGCTATTAATTACTTGAACTATGGCTAGTGTGACTGAGAACTGAATTTATGTTTAATTTTAATTTAAATAGACACACACAGCTAATTGCTACTGTTATTGGACAGTATGGCCTATCGAGTGAGCTCTAGGAAAGAGAAGTAAATTGTATGTCATTTCCTCATCCTATTTGATTTATCCCATTTATTGTTAATAGCTATGCTAAAATGCTTTCCCTTAGCCTCCCCCTGATATGGCCCTAAATCCTTGGGGAGTCCCCATTTCCCTATTTGGGATTTGGGCTTATTATCTTCTTTCCAGAGGAATAGACATTATTTGTTCAGCACGCATACATGGTCCTGAGTGAGACAATCTTAGGGCAAAGCTTTACTGAATACACTAGAATAACTGGATTCATGGAATTCACCAGACAAATGCACCAAAGATGATTAATTCACTGAAAAGGCCAACTGCTTTTTTGGCTTTTTGGTCTAAAGACATCAGAAGTTCAATTATTCTTCTTGATCAGTCCTTATGCATCCAACGTAAGTTTAGTATGCTCTTTTAATTAAATAAAACAGGGAGAAACAGGCAAGTTCTGCTATTAAGAGAAGATCAAACTAAAAGAAATGGCCTGAAGCAAAGTTACTGACCATGGAAAGCTTGGTATAGTAAGTAAAGCTGTCAAAATAAACAATCTGTCAATTTGAGGAATTAGTATCTTCATGATGGGGATGGGAGGTTGGTTAAAATAATACTGCAGGTGATTTACCCCCCAATGAAAGGCGGATGCCTCTCAACAATGTTACCCTCTCAACAACCAGTCATCAATTCACTGGCCTGCTTCACCTGCCTGGACAACCGCAGACACTTGAACTTGCAGGTTATTTCAGCTCAGGACCGGACAATTTCCATTAGGTGTCTTCTATGCGGCTGACAGGCAGGACAGAGAACAAGCTCCAGGAAGAAGAGGGTACCAGAGGTGCTGGTAATACAGACAAATGTTTTTCAAGCTCCAAATACACTCTAGAACAAATACCCTGACCCGATGACCCCTCCAAGCTGCTACTCAGGTGCTCAGGTTTTAGATGTGAGCAAAAGTCTAATTCCTTCAAAAACTCCTTGATGTGAATCCAAGAAATGATCTGACAGTACTTGCTGCAGATTTCCCTTAGAGGCATACCAGTATGACCTTTTTCAAATGCAAATTGGCTTACTCATTATAGCTGTCAGGTTTCTTGGGGAGGAGTTTATAAAATAAGGCAATGCTCCCCTCTGACTGATCTGATGAGGATGGCTGCCCTTGATTAAGTGACAACGAGGGACAAAGGACACCTGGAGAATGACCTCTGTGGGCAGAAGGCTCCCCAGGACTGGCCCAGACAGAACTTGATGGGAAATGGAAATCTCTGGCTTTGCAGACTCTTGCTTGAGTTGGACCACTTTGATTTCAGCAGCCCCCTCCCTCCTGATCTGAGTACAGAATTGAAAAGTCCTCTAGACCACCAAGTCAGATCTCCCTTGTTTTCAGGTCAGGAGTGCCTATAAGCCGTGACATCAGCGATGTCCCACTGGCTCTTACTCCCACAGGAAGTATTCATCAAGTCCTCATGAGATCAGCACCACCACACTGGACACTTGGGAATGTTTGTAAGAGAGTACCTTCAAGGAGCGTACAATCTAAGGGTCCATGTGTAGTCTTAAAGGCAGATACAGGCAGAAAGGTGTGAGAGATGACCCAGGAGAACTGAATCTACACTCAGAAGATACTTCCGGTCTTTCTCGGGGTTGTTCTATCACAACATGGAAACTGAGTTATTTAGTAGGGGGTAGAGAAATAGAAACGTTGTGATTTCAGAAATGAGAGAAAAAATGTGGGGTAAAGGCAGGTAGTAGTTGGGATTAGTGAAAATGACAGAGTGGAAGCTTTGGGCTCTCTCAAATAGAAAGGCCAGGGAAGGGAGGCCTGGAAATTCAAACATGCCTAGATTAAGGAGCCTGTCCCAAACTACAGGAAGTTTATCCCCAAAATCTAAATAGTCATGTTTTAAAATCAACAAGTTTGCTGGTTTTCAGCTGCCACTGACCGGAACCCCCAGTGGCTCTGGCCCGCAGTGTAGACAGACTGTGCCCAGCCGGACTAGATGAAGACATGCAGCCGGAAGTCAGTCAGCCAGCCTGACCCCGCCCAGCTTCGGGAGGAGTTTGAGCAAAATGCTACTCAGCTACATTAGTAGACAAGATGGTTTAACCCTAGCAACACAAGGCTATACCAAGGACCCTGTATCTCAATCAGCAGATTCAGAGAGTAAGTGGTCTAGGACCCAGGGGGACCCCAACAATGAGAACAGAAACTTATCAGCAAGTTCAACAGGACCTTTGGTCCCCCACTGCTCTCCCTCCTTGTCCACTGTAGTTGCATATTCACGTTCACCGTCACATATTTAAAAAATCTGATATAATTATCTCCTAGAAATTACTGTATGTAGCCTCTTGGGATCTAAAGCAATTAAGTGAAGATAAATTTCTTTCATGGAGCAAGCTGTCAAAGGATGAAGCAATTTCATTCCCCATTTGAAGTGGAAGCTTTGGGTCATGCATGGTTTATTTGAAACAATGCCATCACCTAAAGCTGCTGATCTTATCTCTAACTCCGTTCTCCATTTCAAGCTGCTGGAGATATGTAGCGTGGCACTGCCTGAAGTTATGACATCTGGCTCAAGGCCAGCAACCGAACAAGCCAGCTCCTCTCCAAGGTTTCAAGCATAAGAAGACAAAAATCATATTAAAATAAGATAACTATATAGGTGAAGCCTGTTAAACCCTAAAAAGTAGAGATGTCCTCTGGGCACCTATGGAGGAACCCTAACAATGGGGAAGTGGTACAAGAGTGGGCAGAAATGCCCCCCAAAGTGTGTAGGGCAAAATAAATGCCAAGGAATACATGTCAGATTTTTCTCTTCTGAGACACGAAATCAAACAAACAGTGGGGCCTATTTCATGAAACAGCCTGATGGATGGAAAGCATACCAGGCTGAGAATCAAAAGCCCAGGGTTCTAATTCCAGCACTACAAGACTGTATGTGAGATTTAGGGGATCTCATTAACTCTTTTCATTTTGAACTGTGGTTGGCACTTTATTTAACAACAAAAAAAAATTCTTCAAAGCCATATTTATTTTATAAAATATAGTCAATGTGCTACCTAGGTAGCAGTATTCAAACTTTTTTTTAAAGCCATTCAAACTTTCTTCAGATGAAATCCATGCACGTCAGACCATGTCTGAGCACTGCTTTTAACAGAACCTTGAAGAACTAGAAATGGCTTTCAAGTGCCAGGGCACTGCAATCACTAGAAGAGCTTGTTAAAAGAGACTGCTGGGCTCCACCCTTATAGGTCTGGAGTAGGGCCGAAGGCATTACATACCTAACATGCTTCCAGGTGAATCTGCTGGGCCCAGTACCACAATGTGAGAACCAGTGGTACAGAAGAATCTGGCCAGGAGCATGATCTAGAATTGGAGTGTCTAATATAGTAGCGTCTAGCCATAGGTGGATATTTAAATTTAATTGAAATTAAAATTTCTGTTTCCCAGTCACACTTGCCACATTTCAAGTACTCAACAATCACATGTGGCTGCCATCTAAGATGGTATAGAAATAGAAAATTTTCATCATCAAAGAAAGTTCTATTTGATAGCGCTGGTCAAGAACCTATTTAATTGTGCTGGTGAACGTTTACCTTAGAGAACAGTAAACTTAAGGAGAATTTCAAGTATACTAAGATGTGTCAGGTATAAGAAAAATAAAGACTTTGTGACTCTTAGAGAATCTCTCTAAAACCAGTAAGTGGGATTACAGAAAGGCAGACTGTGTTCAGTTTCAGAAAGAACTGTTTAATAGTGACCGTTTCATGACATAGTCAACTCTGGGAAGTATCTGAAGCAGAGGCTATGAGGACACTGGGAGACTATTTTGTAATTAGGTAGAAGACCAACTGTGATGTCTTCTAAGGGCCTCCCAACTTCTTGATTCTTTCATAATCAATCTGATCCAAAATTATAATTACTATCACAACAAACAATCCCTTCCTACATCTGGGATAGTTTTCTAAAGTATGTAGGTACCTCAGGTAGAAGGAACTTCTTTCGTAAGGGTGTCCTGGTGATAAACTTTCCCAGTTTCTACTGTTTAAAAATGTCTTCGCAACACTGACGTACAAATAACAAAAGAAAAAACACACACAGATAAATTGGATTTCATTAAAAATTCAAGAAAATGAAAAAGCTATCAACCTCCAGAATGGGAGAAAATATCTGCATATCATATATTTGTTAATGGACTTTCACCAGAATATATAAGGAATTCCTACAACTCAACAATAAAAAGACAAATAATCCAATTTTTAAACAGGCAAACTATCTGAACACACATTTCTCCACTTTTGTAAAATCTTTACAAAGTAGTTTCACAGACCTGATCTCCTTTTATCTTTACAACAGCTCTTTTAGTTGGATAGGGCAGTTATAAATTTTCTAGTTTTATTGGAAAAGAACTGAAGCCTAGAGAGGCTTATGAATTGTCCAAGGTAGCACAACCAGCATATACCAGAGTCAGGATCAGAGCACATCTGACACTTTCTTTTATTCCATCCTGCCTTCCTTTGCCTCAGAGGGAAAAAGTTAATGCTTAGGCATCCTAAAGCCAATCAAATAGAAAAGTAAAAACTATATATTTTAAATGTACAGTAAGCACGTGAAAAGATGCTCAACATTAATATTAGTTACTAGGGAAATGCCAATCTAAACCACAATGAGATATCACTTCACACTCATGAGGATGGCTATTTAAAAAACAACAACAACAAAAAAAACCCACAGAAAACAACAAGTGTTGGTGAAGATATGGAGTAATCAGAGCCCTTGTGCATTGCTGGTGGGAATGTAAAATGGTACAGCCGTTGTGCAAAGCAGTATGGCAATTCCTTAAAAAATTAAACACAGAATTACCCCATGATCCAGCAATTCCACTTCTGGATATATATCCCCAAGAAATGAACGCATGGACTTGAACAGATATTTGTACACCCACGTTCATAGCAGCATTATTCACAATAGCCAAAGGTGGAAGCAACCCAAGTGTCCTCCATCTATGGATGAATGGATAAACAAAATGTGGTGTGTGTGTGTGTATATATATATATATATATATATACACACACACACACACACACACACACACACAATGGAATATTATTCAACTTTAAAAAGAAAAAAAATTTTGACATGTACTACAACAGAATGAATCTTTAAGATGTTATACTAAGTAAAATAAGCCAGTCACAACAAGACAAATATTATATGATTCCACTCATATGAGGTTCATAGAGTAGTCAAATTCAGAGACAGAAAGTAAAATGGTAGTTGCCAGAGGCTGTGGGGAAGGCAGAAAACAGGGAGTTAGTGTTTTATGGGTACAGAATTTCAGTTGGGGAAGACGAAAAGTACTGTGTAGATCGATGGTGGTGATGGTTGCAAAACAGTGTGAATATACTTAATGCCACAGAACTGCACACTTAAAAACTGTAAAAAGTTATGCGTATTTCCACAATTACAATTTTAAAAAGTGGAATGAACCTGTTTTAAAGAATAAAACTTTCATGAGAGGAAAACCACACTTTCTGATACAGGCATTTTCCAGCTTCTAGTACTGATAACATAAGGAAGAACAGATTAAAACTATGAGTGAACCAATGGCTGCCCTGTGACCCTGGCACATTTGGTGCAAAAAGCAACCTAGGAATTCCTTGACTTCATGGTCTGATTCTCAAGGCCAAAAACTACCCTCAGCTTTGTCTGTGTGAGATTCTGAGCTAAAGGAAGGAACAACAAAGTATTTTCCTTCAGTTGTCTGCTTGTGGGCAGGGCCCTCCAGGAAACAGAGGTGACTCTTAGTTCTACAAGGGTAAAACTTGCCTTATATCAAAATGTAAGCCAGCGGCAAAGCACCAATTCCAACATTTAAGTTCTATGTCCACAGGACTTGAATGTTCCCACAGGGAGGATCCTGCTCATGTTTTGTAATCCTGAAAGGCAGAACTGCCTGTTCTTTAGTGTTCAGTTTAGCCTGAGGGCTAAAACGAATACAGGTTGGATTCTGGGAAGAAGGCCTTCTTGGGCCAACTGCATCCATACTCTTGAGCATCAAGGGCATAAGACCAGTGCATGGGACAGATGACATTAGTGTCCTTCCAGTGTGTTCATTAAGGCCCCCAAAGAACAGTTATGTCCCCACTTAGTCAGAGGTAGCTGCCTCTCACAAGGTTATGCTCTCTTGATTCTTAGATGCTTTGGAAGTGATCAGACCTTATTCTGATGGCCATCTTGAGACGTTGTTTATATCGCACTTACTGTTTCCAGAGTCAGAAAGCAGATCACCACAGATCTCTGCTGATACAACGTGTAACTGTAACTCTAATGTAATAAGACATATTTTTAAAAATCACAGATGAGTATCAGAGTAATCAGGGTACTTGGTAGTCACACCTTACACTAGGCTGTGAAACACTCTTTCCCCAACTCTTAGGCCCAAATCTTACTCGAGTGTGGAGGAGGATTTTACAAAAACATCCCTAACCCAGCTGTGACACTTCCTTCCACCTTTACCTGGACATCTGTTTCCTACAGAGTGCTGCTGCCTCAAGTGAGATGCGTGAGGCTTCTGTAGATGCTGGGGAACAAGATGGAACAAAAATGCTTCACACCTGGCTCCCAAATTACAGGAACGCTGGACTGGAGCCAACATAAGCTGGCACAGCACCAGCTGAAATGGACATCAATTAAGGAGCCTGTCATCTTTCAAGACTGCAGGCTCTTTTTTCACTCCACGATCCACAGTGCTCCACAGACCAGCCACGGCACCACTGGCAGAGTTTTCCAGATGGGATCATTTCCCTTAGATTCCACACTTGCAGATTTATTGCAGAACTTGTTTTTAACTCCTCCCTTTGTTTTGAAAGCCTGAACTATTATTCCACACTACAGTTTTATCTTTAATTGCTTTTATGTGTCCTTGGTAAAGTGAGAATTTTGTACCTATATGAGCAGAAAGAGAAAAATTTTAAGCTTGCCTAAAAGATGCTTTGTTTACAAAAAAAGGCATTCAAATAACTGAGATTAGTAAAGGGTCAGAAATTCTTCTCTGTACACATCACTCGTACTGGGGTCAGAAGCCAGAGAGCCTGACCAGAGCATTCGCCTGGAGAAACGCGGTCCTCTAGGACGAAGGCAGGCCTCTCTGACCATCCCATGCAATGCTAGCGATCCATGTCACGTGCGGAAAGAAAAGCAACTCTGCTAGTGTCTAACTAGTGGCGAATACTGTTTAAGAAAAACACGGTAAGAGTGTCAGCAATTAAAAAGTGACAAGATTGCACATACTACCTTTCCTTGACTTTTGTCCAATGAGGCAAGATACATTTTCTCCCCTGTACTTAAGTGGGCTGCCCTGTGGAAAGAATTCCATGCAACATGAAAGCGTCCCATGATAAATAAATATCTCATCCACATTTAATATATGTTCTGAAAATTGAATTCCATTGCCTCAGGGGGCTGCCTGTTGCTGCCAATTTGCTTCTCATGGCAGAATCCTGTGTGGCAGAGCCCTGACTAGCTTCTGCTGATGCTTGTTTGCAAAAGAGTCCAGCTGGAGATGAAAGAAGATCTTCAAAGTGGGTGACAACTTGGGGGCTATCACTTCAGGGCTTGGGAATGATTACTTATCAAAAACAACTTCAGTCTGGAATATACTCTGGGCAAAAAGCTGGACTGCCCTCTTGGGTATTCTATTGGAGTTTGCAGAGCTGGAGAGGCCTCAATGAGCTTGGAGTGATGGCAGAAACTGAAGAACCAGCTGAAGGTAAGAGCCCAGAACCCACATCATAGGTGGGGACAGGAGAGAGAAATTTAAAAAAGCCTCAGACATCTGTCTGCACAATTCAATCTTGGCCCACCCCTTTCCTCCCTCTTTTATTTTAAATAAACAGTTTCAAAAGGGGTGGTCCTCACATCTTTCTGCTGACTAAGGTCTCAATTTCCTTACTTTACCAGGAGAGCCTGAAACCTCTAGCTCTCAGCATTTAATCAGTCAAAACTTAGTCTCTGAAGCAAAAAGACATGTCACAGACTGAGAGAAAATATTTGCAACACATATATATTTGACAAAGGACTTGCATCCAGAATATATAAAGACCTCTCAAAACTCAGTAAGAAATCAAAACAATACAATTCAAAAACAGTCAAAAGATCTGAAGACACGTCACCAAAGATAATACAACGGCAAATAAACACATGAAAAGATGCTCAACATCATTAGCTATTAGAGAAATGCAAATTAAAATTGCAATGAGATACCTATTAGGATGACTTAAAAAAAACACACAAAAACTTCAGTACCAAGTGCTGGCAAGGATGTGGATGAACGGAAATTCTCATATACTGCTGGTGGGAATGCAAAATGGTACAGCCACTGTGGAAAACAGATTGGCAGTTTCTAACAAAGTGAAACATACACTTAACCAAATGACCCACCCATTCATTCCTAGGTACTTACACAAGAGAAATGAAAACTTAAGTTCACATAAAAACCTATACATGAATGTCTGTAGTGGTTCTATCCACAATCACCCCAAACTGCCAACAACCCAAATATTCATCAACTGGTGAACGGATAAAAAAATTGTGCTATATCCATACAATGGAGTACTAACCGCACTGCAACAAAAAAGAATGAATTACTGATATGGGCAACAATATGGATATATCTCAAATGCATTATGCTATGTGAATAAAGCCAGACTGAAAAAGCTAATTACTACATGGTTTTATTTATATGACATTTTGGAAAAGGCGAAGTCACAGGGAGGGAAAACAGATCAGAGGTTGCCAGGGCCTGGGAGTGGGGGGCGGGGGGAGTTGGTTGCATGAGAGTTTTTTTGGGTGCTAGAAATACTCTATATCTTAATGTGGTGATGGTTACGTGACTGAATGTCAAAATTCTGTAACAAAAAGTAGATGTGAATGCATGTAAATAAATAAATGAATCTTAGTCTCGGGGGAAGGGAATGAACTGGAGGAACATCCCTCCATTCTGTGAATGTGGACACTTGGAAGGCATACAGCTAGAGTAAGACAGGGATGACACAGAACCCACTTTCTCCCTGAAATTGGAAGTAACATTAAAATAGACCCAAATTTCTGCTGTAATAAAAGAACCTTTGTACCCTTTGTCTCCCAAATTTTTCATTACTGCGGAGACAATACAACCTTCTTCACGTAGATAACAAGATACCAAGTCCCAGCCTGGTTTTCCTCCTCCCCCTTTCATTTCCTGTTTCATTTGGGCAGAAGTCTCTGTTTCTACAAAGGGCAAAGTGTATGCAAGTTTAAACATCACGGGGGAAAATCAGAGGCCTAGGCTAACTGGAGTCTTCTTGGCTTGAATGGATTAATGTGCACAGAACCTAATAAAACTAAATCCGGAAACATTTAAAAAAATAATAAACAAACACCTGCTGACATCTAATTAAAAGTATTCTCCACGAAATCTCTATCATGTTGTCTGTGAGTGAGGTCAAAAAACAAAGTATACCTGTAATAATAAAATTTCTTTTAATATTATTATTATCCAATCATGAAATGATGGGGGATGGGCACTCCAAAGGTGTAGTATCTTGAAAGAAAAATTATACTTCTATAATGAGGTCACAGGACCAGAGGCAGCAAGAAGGTCGAATGAATAAAAAAGTGTGTTACAGCGGTACCTGGAGAGCTGTGAAAACAGTTAGCTTCCAAAAGACAACATATTCCCACTCTCATTTTAGTGGCTTATCTTCACACCTCTGCCTCACAGCTTAATCCTAGAACTTCCTGGGTGCTTCAAAGTGAGAGGAAGGAAATAGTACTTGTAAACTATAACTAAGCTAGAAACTCTTAGCTCCTACCTTCGAAGAGCACAAGCATGTAAGCATATGCACACATACAAATGCAGAGAAAGGGCTTTTTCATTTAAATGGAGGAAGCTGCCATGTCTACCTCTATAAGCAAAAATATTAATCATCCACCGTCTGGTTTTAATCCACACGCTCCTGATCCTGCATCTGAATGTATTGTTATCAGGGGAAGGAGCATTTCTGCTCAATCTTATTCACCAGCCAAAAATCTGAAAATGTGAAAACCACATTGGTGAAGTGCCTTCTTGGGGACCCAGAAAACTTTGAGCTGCTGCTTTTTTATTGTTTTCTTTCTTTCTTCCTTTTTTAAAAATGATGAACAAATGTGAATTTCAGAGGGTCTGGAGGGGGAAAAAAAGAAACAGCTCAAGTTACAGGTCCCTCATATCTTGGAGTGACATTATCCTCAGGGAAATTAGCACTTTCTCCTGCGCGTTTCTCAGAAGGGATCCAGCCACACAACCTGACTGACATCAGCCTGTCAGAGACAAGCTTGGGCACCCAGGTGCATCCCTTAGGAGCATTTACAAATGAAATGGCAAGCCCCAACAGCAAGTCTTTGCCTCTGGTCTCCATTCTTCTGTTTTGTGCTTTGCTAGCAGGAAAAGTAGGGACTAAAAAAGTGTCTGTATGTGTCTAAGCATGCTTCTCCCACAGTCTGTGCTGGAGACCCTCCCCTCTCCTCAGGCTCACCCAGAAAGGGTCTCCAAGCCAGTACGTGGGCTTGAGGGCCTTCAAAACCATTAGTCACCACCCATGCTGTCTCACTCCGGACTGCGAATGGGGCCACCCGTGACACAAAAACTCTGGCAAGATTAGGGGATAGCAACAGCAGAAGAAACCACAATACGCCTGAGACTCCCAGGAGAACAATGACTAGGGCTGGTAGGGAACAGACTGACAGACAGAGCAGACAGACTGTAACCAGGCCTTGCTCTGTTTTTGATGCAACACAAATGTTTTCCATTAGAAGTTCCCTGCCCCACAAACACTCATACAAGCAGCTATGAAATCCACATACTTAACTTCTGCTTTTTGGCACCCTGACCCATCTACCTCTCCTGCTCCTCTGGAACAGAGCAAAGTTGAGAGCAAAGAGATTCCAGTACCCCCAGCATAAAGGGAAGAGAATGAGGATCAGAGCATGCTTACTAAATAAGTACCATCTAATATGAGTGCAACTGCGTAGGCTAAACGGAAGAAGAGAGAAAACAAGGACTTTTCTTCTGCCAAGAAAGAAACAAGTACTGTATAGCTCTGGCTCTAACTGGTTGGCTCCTATGCGTTCAGCTTAAAGTTTGGCTTTACTTTCTAGTAAAGTCTGCAGCTGATCTTCATCAGGAGGTGTCAGTCGTCATTAAAAGCAAAACAGGCAAAAACCTCAAAAAACTCATTATAAAGTCTGCAAAATTCCAGTACTGTACTAAAAAAATCAGGGAACGCTGGCTGATCAGTAATCCATATTTCAAACACTCAGAACCAGCTGAGTATTGCAATTATGAGAAGCTGAACTAGAAATCCTTAAAACATCAACAACCATCCGCTGTAGAACCTGGCCCAGGTTCATGTCTAATCACAATCACAGAGGTGGGGACATGTGATTGTCTGGCTAATTAATCTCTTTCCTTAAAAAAAAAACAACACGCAAAAAAGAAAACCACAAATAAGAATTCAAAGGAATTTAAAAAAAAGAACAAATATTAAAAAGAAGGGAAAACGTGAATTTTTAAAACGGCATGTAAGGAATAAAAGGAAATCCCCTATTCAGGCAGCTCTGGAGTTCCCTAATTGCACAAGAGCAAAGGACACCCCCCCCCCCCCATGTGTATGCCTTGTTAAGCAATTGCTCAACCTACACTCATTGTGCAATTCCAACCTTCCAAAGCTTTTTGCTGCACATATGCAAACCACGTTTTCCACTGTACTCTAGAATTAAGAACAGTTTCTCATTTTTCTCTTCTTCACTTTAGAGGGGGCTGTGTGCATGAGGAAAAAAAAATCTATTGCTAGATAAGCATTCACTACAAATGAGGTTTTCCATTATTTCATCTGGTTATTTCTAAGTTTACTAGTAGTCAAGAAACATTTGGATTTACTCTTAGGCAGCTAAAGATTAGTTTTTCCTGTCACTGACAATAATGATATCACAGAAAATTGTCCACAAAAACATCAAACTTTCAAAAGCCTTTGTTCCAAATGATTGCAATTTTGGAATATGTGGAGCACTTAAAAGTGGCAGTCCGGACTTTACAGCCAAAACTCCAGTGGAAGTCTGGGTAAATCACAGTGTATCCTGTTAATTATATACCTTTCTTTTTAGAGAAATCAAGTTAAACAATCAGCAAGAACAATAGGTTTATGCAAAGATGAGGAAAGTATGACAAGAAAACCTAAATGTCATATAGGAAAAGACAGATTTGACTACAAAAATCTTAAGTTGTGCACTGTAAAAAGTATAAACAAGAATATAAAACAAGCTACAAACCAGGAGAAAACTATCTGCAACATATAAAATAAAATATATCTACAGTATATAAAGAATGCTTACATAGCAGTAAGAATAATAAATAACAATATAAAAATGGCAAGGCCATAAATATGCAAGTCAGAGAGGAAGAATATAAATACACAATAAATATACAGAAAGATCCTTTATTCTGCTAGTAAACAAATGCAACTTAAAATGAGATTTTTTTTAACCCACAAAATTAGCAGAAATTGAAACTATCAATAATAATACACAGAATTGGTGAGAGTATAAAGAACCAGACACTTACATACTATTAATGAGAATGTAATTGGTATGATCATTTTGGAGGGCAATTTGGCAGTATTTGTCAAAATAGCAAACATGTATATCTTTTGACAAAACAATTCCACTTGTAGGAATCTATTCTACAGAAACAGTCGTGTAAGTATACAAAGATTTAAGTACTTGTAGGAACAAGGAAGTTCATTTCAGCACTGTTTATAGTAACAAAAATTGGACATAACTAAATATCACCTAAAAGACAGATGGATAAATTACGTCTGTACAATGGAATATGATGTAACTTGAAAAAGAATGGTATAGATTTATATGTACTGATTTAGAAACAGTTCCAAGGTATAACAAGCAAAAAAAAAAAAGTAACGTATATATAGCATGCATTTTAATTTTATTAGAAAAATTAATGCTCTGTGTATATATGTCTGCAAGAATGTTTACCAAACTGATAACAAAAATCATCTTTGGAAGGGAGGGACTTGTACTCTTATATTCTATAGTTCTATATTATTTTAATATTATTGTAGAGAGCCTGCATTAATTTTGTAATTAAAAAGTAAATTACTTTTGGAATTAAAAAGTCCACCTTCTGTTTCTGACCATGATGGAGTAACTGGTACAGGACTAGTCCTCCCACCATAAACAGCTTTAAAATACATAAGACAACTGTTTGAGGTGGTGCGCAACAGGCAGTGCAAGACTGTGACCCCTGACAGCAATGAGCCTGTGATCACACAGTCCTCTGCTTGGCAATCATTTTCCAACCATGACACAGAAAGCTGAATCCCAAGAAAATTATGGTGGTCCTGCCGAGCTGAGGAGGCAGACAGCAGAATTTGAGGCAGCTGAAAGGGCTGAAATCTGTCAGTAAGGAAATGGACAGGAAGAAACTGCCAAGGAAGGGCATGGATACATGTAAGAACCCTCAGGAAATAAGGGGGTGAAAGCTGGCCTGAACATAGGCAGGCCAAGACCATCAAGGGTTGAGAGTGGCACACAGAGGTATCAGAGGTAGAGCAGAGCTGGGGGTATAGCACAGGGTGCCTAGGGACTGGGGGAGGTGGAGTTCCAACACTGCCAGAGTGAAGAGATTTTAATACCTCTTGAGTTAAAATCTGAGACCTCAGAGAGGCCACACCGTAGAGTTAGACCTAATCTAAATCTGCGCTAATAGATCCTAAAACCCAAAACAAAATCTGCAGGGGAGACAGGGCTTGGAGGTTGACTATCACCAAGTTACTGGGGCTTGGGAAACATCCTAGATTTCCAAAACCATGCCTACACAAGTTCAAGATAATCAAGCAATAATTTAACTGTCTGTTAAAATAAAATAAAAAATACTCTCTAGAGAGGAAGGTAACAAGCTCCAGAGTCTCTCTAACAAATTATCCACAATGTCCAGTGATTTTAAACAAAAATCTCTAGATACAACGAAACAGGAAAATGCAATCCATATTTAGTAGAAATCAAATGTGAGATGGCCCAGATGTTGGAACTGGCAGGCAAATACTTTAAGCAGCTATTATAAATATGTCCAAAATATTAATGGGAAAGATGTTCAAAGAATTATAGGAAAATATGATCTGAATGAGCAAACAAATAGGAAATGACAGCAGAGGAAAGAAAATTATAAAAAAGAACCAAGTAGAAATTCTTGAACTGAAAAGCAAAATAATGAAATAAAAAATTTAAGAATAAATTTAAAAGTATATTGGAAATGGCAGAAAAGTCAATGAACTTGCAGACAGATCAATAGAAACCAAATAATCTGAAAACCAGAGAGAAAAAACACTTAAGATAAATGGAGCCTCACAAATCTGTGGGATTGTATCAAAATATCTCACATACACATAATTGGAATTCCAGAAAGAAGAGAGGGTAACTGGGGCAGAAAAAAGAATCAAGTCTGAAAGACACCTCAAATTTAATGAAGAACATCAACTTACAAATCCAAAATGATCAGTGAACATCAAGCAGGATAAATGTAAAAAGAACCACACCTATGCACATCCCAATCAAATTTCTGAAAAGCAAAGGTAAAAAGAAAATATTCAGAGCAGCCCCTACAAAATGATACATTACTTAGAGAGACATAAGAACGCTGGTTTCTCATGAGAAGTGGGGGCCAGGTAAAAATATTAGGTTGGTGCAAAAGTAATTGTGGTTTAAAAGGTTAAAAACAATTGTAAAAACCGCAATTACTTTTGCACCAACTTAATAGAACCACATCTTGAAGATGCTGAAAGAAAAAATCTTCCATCTAGAATTCTGTATCTAGTAAAAAAAAATCCTTAAAAACCAAAGATACAAAGAAACAGAGACATTTTTAGATAAACAAAGGCTATGGGAATTTATCACCAGCCAACCTGCTTATGTACTATAGGCTCAAAATAAAGGATACCAGATGGAAACTCAGACCTACTGAAAAGAATGAAAAGCACTAGTAAACAGATAAATATAAAAGTATGTATTTTCTTTTTGTTTGTAATTTACTTGAACTAAGTAGCAATAAAAATATCGTACAGTAGGGTTTATAACATATAAAAAGTAAAAGGTAAGACAACTGCACAAAACAAGAGCGAATGGGTAAATGGAATGATATTGTTTTAAGGTTACTACATTTGTAAAATGTGAAGCAGGAAATAGGAAGTATAAGATGTAAAGTGTAACATACAATACTGACCCTAAATGTATTCTGAAAAGTTAAGGATACAGATTGTTAGCCCTAGAAAAACTACTTGGAAAGAAATTAAAAAGGGTGTACACACACACACACACACACACTCTTAAGAAGACAAAAGCAAAGATTTCTTAAGACAGAGAAAGGCACTAATCATACAGGGAAATTTTGAAACACTGTGACTTTATCACACACTGCAAGAAAACAGTCACAGGATATACATCTGACAAGGGTTTGTGTCCAGAATATATAAAGAACTTTTACAACTAAATAAGACAACATCACTATCCCAATTTTTTAAAAATGGGTGACAGGTATGGACACCTTCCAAACAAGGCACATGAAAGGATATTATGAATTACTAACAAACACATGAGAAGATGCTCATCAATCAGGGAAAGGCAAATCAAAACTGAGATACCACTTCACACTTACTAGAATGGCTAAAATTATAAAGACTAGAAATACGAAGTGTTGGCAACTGGAACTCTCGTACATTACTAGTGGGAACAAGACAACTTTGGAAAATAGTTTGGTAGGTTCTTTAAAGTCAGATACATACTTATCTATATGACTGAGAAACTCTATTCCTATTTACTCCACAGAAATGGAAACATATATCCACAAAAAGACTTGTACATTAATGTACATAGCATCTTTATCCATAACAGCCCAAAATTTAAAATAACCCAAATATCCATCATCAAGTGAATAGACAAACAGACTGTGAAATATCCATGCAATGGAATACTAATCAACAAAAGGGAATGAACTACTGGAAAAACACAACACGCATGAATCCCAGAGATATTATACTGCGTGAAAGAAGAAAGACATAAAAGTACATACTGTATGATTCCATTTATATGAAATTCTAGAACAGGTAAAACTAATCTATAACAAAATTAATGAGATCAGTGGTTGCCTGGGGCAGGGAATGGGATTGGAGAGATGGAAATACTCTGTGTCTTGGTTGGGGTGGTCTTTACCTAGGTGTACACATACATCAATACATTCAAATGTATGATTTTATTATATGTAAATTGCATACAAGTTGATTAATAAAAGTAAAGATATAAACTAAAGATTAATTTTTTCAGATATCTAAAAGTTATGAAGTAAAAACATAATGCATATTCTTTTATATATAACATATTCATATATACATGGGATTATATTAGTAAAGAAAAATTTAAAAGGTGGTGCAGGTAGTACCACCGGTAGAGGTTTATGTCAATAGTTAAGTCTTTTTGCTAAAGAAGGCACATCTTCCTCTTAGTAATTTCAACTTTATTTTTCATATGGCTCATTTTATTAATTCTTGAGCCAAAGACTGTTTGCATGGCGATAGGTAGGCAGGCTTAGAGTGCTGACCGTCTGGTTTTTATGCATCAGTTACCCCCATCAGCCAACTCCCAAGAGTCACTGATCATCTTTAAGGAATCCTGTTTGCAAAGTTCAGAGTCCAGGGCATTGTCCTGATCTTCTGGTCCTTGGAAGTTACACTACCACTACTGTGCCCTTACACACACTTCCAAAGTGATGTAGATCATCCCGTGCATATACTCAGGCCCTCTTAGAACACTTTCATGGGTTTGTCAAAAATAAATCAAGCTCTTTTTCCAAAGACTTATATTCTAGACCGAGTATCTGGACCCAGGGTATTCCAAGAGTTGAAGAACATTCAACCCAGAGAAAGAAGCAGGTAAATTCAATCTGATCATCCATTCCCCTCATATAAACTTTTACTTCTTTGTTCATCCTCAGGAATTACGACCTAAACCAGATCAACAGCTCCCAAGATCCTGGTGAGAAATCAAGCTCCCAGTGAAAATAACTGTCAAAGCTGAGAAGAGAACTGGACGTACTAAGCAATATGTTTGTTCAGCCACTCTATTACTATATTTATATTGAATTTTTATTTACTTTAAGTGTGTTTTTCCGGGACTCATCAGCTCCAAGTAGTTGTTTCAATCTAGTTGTGGAGGGCGCAGCTCACAGTGGCCCATGAAGGGATCGAACCAGCAACCTTGTTAAGAGCACCGCGCTCTAAACAACTGAGCTAACCGGCCACCCCACTATATTTGTATTCAATTAAGGCTGTGTGCTCTCGATTTTGAATTGCTCAGATTTGATTCCTTTATTCTCAGCTGTGTCATCCTGGGCACGTTCGGCCCTATAATTCAAATTCCCATAGGGCTTTTGTGAAATTTAAATGAGATAATGTAAAACATTAAACCAGTGCCTACCAGATGATAAGCACTCACTAAAAGTCTGCTGTTTTGCTGAGGCTCTTTTTGGGAAAGGAGACCCAGACATGTAACTCTTCATATATATTTAGGAAAAAATGTATTTATAGCATTCTGAACATAACTTCATTCTGAAGGACTCAGAAAGCTGTTGGGCAAAATGGAGGTAAAATATATGAACTCTCAGGTAATATGCTCTACATTCCAACGTTAAAGATAAAATTAGGAAGATTACTTATACCAGAAATCTTTATTACTTTTACCTGGGCCAAAACCTTTGTCTGATGGCTGCAACCCTGGCAGCCCCCAAATTCCTAAAAACAGTGGGTCTCAAAGTGTGGAACCCAGACCACTGGCATCACCTGGGAAGTTGTTAGAAATGCAATTTTTTAGTCTCTCCTCCTTCTGACTAATCAGAAACTCTTGGGGTGGGACCCAGAACGGTTGTTTAACACATCTTCCAGGTGATTTTGATGATTATTAAAGTGTGAGAATTACTATCATAGAACAAAAAGAACCCTAGTGATTGATCTATATCCACAGCAAGGGCATAAAGATAACTGAGTTCAACAGGGTCCATTTGGGGAATTAGATTTATACATTAGGCAGTAACTTATACAATCAGGGATTGGAATAAGTGGTAATCAGTAATTTTATATATTTATAAACAATTTTATAAATTTATAAACAAAGAGGTGAGAGAGCACTAAAAAGGTGAGGGAGGGCAACAATGAGATAGGAAGAGAGAAACGTAGCCCATCAAGGTATTCACTCACCTAAAGTGAGAAGAGGGGGGAAAAAATCTAAATTCATAATGTTTTCTAAATATAAACCAGAGGACTTGCCAAAAACACTGTGACAACTATTACTAAGTTTATACCCATATTAAGGGCTCCTTCGATTAGGCAAGCAAAATAGAGAAGGAAATAGATACAGTCCATAGTTCATTTCTAAATATCTGGCTGGAAATGATTTTTCCTTAGATATCTGTGGACTGATAGAGGGAGGTGTAAGGAGAAACTAAACGAAAGGGTGAAAACAAAAGATCTTACCTAGCATGATGTGACAGAGGAACACACATATTCTTATTGCCTAAAAAGTAGAGTGCTACACCCTTCCCTTCCAAGATTCCAAAAGTTCTCATCTCATTCAATATAAAAATAAAACACGTCTTGTACAAAGGTAACCGAAGAAAGTTCAAAAGTTATTTATAAATAGCTTTTACAAATCATTAAGGAAAAAAGGATGTCAAATACACAGTGATGGAAGGAGAACTGACTGGGTGGTGAGCACACAATGTGATACACAGATGATGTATTACTGAATGGTACACCTGAAATCTATGTAACTTTACTAACAATCGTCACCCCAATAAACTTTAATTAAAAAAAAAAAGAAAAACAGGATGAGCATCTCAATGGTAAAATAGGCAAAGAACTTAAGGCAATACATGATAAATATAATTATACATATAACCAATGAGCATAATACTTTTTAAAAAATCAACCCTATTAATAATCAAAAAATGAAAATCAAAACAATGAGATGCCATTTTTGTCCATCTCTCGCAAAGCTGCAAAAAAATTAAACCATTTAGGATTGGTGAGAATGCTAGAAAACAGATATTCTCAACATTCTGCAGTTTAAATGGCTATAACTTTTTTGGAGGGCTATTTGGTATTATTTGTTGAAAGTGTTAAAAATGTGTATACCCCCTTTGACCTAATAATTCCACTTTGCAAATTTACCCTGTGAACTAATAAAAGATTTATGTAAAGATTTCTGTATAAGATTGCTTGAGATAGCATCATTTATAAACTGAAAAATTAGTAATTTCCTAAAAAGTTTAATGACTGGGGACTAAACATTATGGTATATACATGTAAGTTGATATAACGTAGCCATTAAACTTCATGTTATAGGTGAACATGAAATATGTTCAGGATATATTTATTGCTAAATGAACAAAGTAGATTAGAAAACAGTATATACAATTTGATTCTGTTTGTTAAAAAGAAAAAGACTTCACATTTATCCACCTATCTGTCCAGCGATCCGATCAGTATAGAAGGATCAAGGACTCTTTATTTCCCTTATTGCTAACCTTGACTTCCCTAGCATTTCTAAAATTAACATCTATTTCATAATACAAAGAAAGATTATTTTTATAATAAAAAATGTAAAAAGCATTGACTTCTGAGTTAAATAATTCTACTTTCAATATCCCAACTGAAATAACCAAACTGAATACACAGAGTATATCCCCCATGCCCCATGAGTCCTCCTTTGTTTACTGTGTTCACTCCTATGGCTGTGGTATCCTCCAGAATGGTGCCTGATGCATAGCAGACAGTCAATAGCTGTTACTGGGAAATGCCATCCATCTGCCATCAACCATAAGAATTACTGTCAGATGGACAGAGGATAGCAAGAAGGTCATTAAGAGCCAATTCACAGCTTCCCTTCCTAGGAAAGCAACTTTTTAAAAAACATCATTTTGTTTGATGTTAGTTCGCAGACATGGATTAATTTTTCGTATACTGACTTTATATCCAGCAACTGTTAAATTCACTTATTAATTTTAATAATTTATCCTTATTTTCTTTAGGTTTTCTAAGCATGTATCACATTATTTGCAAATAATGACAGCTTTATTTTTTTTCCTTTCCAATTATCTTTTTTAAGACTTTGTTTCTTTTCCTTGTCTTACTGTACTGGCTAGGACCTCCAACAAAGCTGAATAGAACTGGTAATTAATCACCCTTGTCTTGCTCTATTTCTTGACCTGCTTGGTGGTTATACAGTTGCTCACTTTGTGATGAGTCTTTGATTTATGCATTTCCATATTTGTATTTCATAATTAAAACGGTTAAAAAAGAAAGAGAAAAAGAAAGCAGCAGGAGAAGTTAATGAAGAGCCTGGCAAAATTCTCCAGTTTGGAAGGATGTATTAGTTTCCTACTGCTGATGTAACAAATTACCACAAATTTAATGGCTTAAAACAATACAATTTATTATCTTACAGTTCTGGAGGCCAGAATTCCTAAAACCAAGGTGCTGACAGGGCTATGTCCTTTTGGAGGCTCTATAGAAGAATCTGTTTCCTTGCTTTTTCTAGCATTTAGAGATCTGCATTCCTTGGCTAATGGCCCCTTCCTGCATCTTCAAGGCCAGCAGCATGCTATCTCCAAATCTCTCTCTCTCTCTCTCTCTCTCTCTGTGACCTCTGGTTTTATCATCACATCTCCCTTTTCTGACTCTGACACTCCTGCCTCCTCATAAGGACCCTTATGATTACATTAAGCCCTCCTGGATAATCCCAGGCACATCTCCCCATCTCAAGATCCTTAATTTAATCACATCTGCAAAGCTCCTTTTGCATTGTAAGGTAACATATTTAACAGGTTTCGGGGATTAAGACGAGGGCCACCTTTGGTCTACCTACCACAAAGTCTGAGGACACATGCAGAACACTACTTGGAAGCCTTTTCACTGCTACAAAGCAGTACTACTTACAATCAGAGAGGGCCCAAGATAAGTGGCCAGAGGGTAGAATTTCTTCTTGAAAATGGTAGGCCAGCTCCAGGAAGGAGGTCAGAAAGTGCCATTATCATTTATGTGAAACAAAGACTGGACAGAGGAAACTAGCTTTGGTATAGCAGCTCCACTATAAACAGAAGAGAAAATGTAAAAACTAAATTCATTTATTGAGATTGTACCACCTGGCCTCCTGCCCACTCCCTTCAGAGTGGTGACTTGGTATTTCAAACTTGTATCAACCACCTTTAGACTTGAGAAGGAGATTCTAAATAATATTTGGAGACAAAGAAGGCATCCAGTGAGACTCTACTTAACCTGTTCTGGACCAATTATCAGACCTGGGTAAATCTTTCTTTGTTTGAAGAAATATAAATGGCCAGAATCAGATTGTAGAAATCCAAGTTGGGGCCTATGAAAAGAGTTTGCAACATAAAAAAAGGGAGATCATAGCATGCAAAGAGACAGAAAGACAAAACATATATTTTTTTTAGGAAAAAAATGTTAGATGAAGAAGACAGTGTCTGTCTTATTCTTACAATTGAATTTTTAAAATCACAGAAACTGTGAAGTATGCTAAAAGATGAATGATAAAACAAAGACAGATAAAAGGGATCTGAATGAAAGGCAAAAAGTATAAAGGTTACAGGATAAGAGAGAGAAATAATATAAAGGAGCAAATAATGTAATAACAGATTTAAAAACTGAATTAGGGGCCAGCCCGGTGGCTCAGGTGGTTGGAGCGCTGTGCCCCTAACGCCATGGTCACGGTTCGATTCCCACATGGGCCAGCAAGCTGCGCCCTCTGCAGCAAAGATTGTGAACAATGGCTCTCCCTGGGGCTAGGCTGCCGTGAGCAGCTGGAGGTGGGTGTGAGCTGCTGTGTGCTGCCGCGGGCTGCTGTGTGCTGTCGTGGGCTATAGTGTGCTGCCAAGAGCAGCTAGTGGCCAGTGTGAGTGGTCATGGGCTACCATGTGTTGCCAGTGGCCAGCGTGAGTGGCTGGTAGCCAGCGTGAGTGGCCAGCAGCCAGTGTGAGCAGACGGCAGCTGGTGAGAGCTGCTGTGCGCTGCTGTGAGTGGCCAACCGACTGCCTCAGCCAGGAGGGAGTGCAAGGCTGGTAACACCAGCATGGGCCAGGGAGCTGTGTCCTACACAACTAGACTGAGAAACAATGACTTGAACCAAAGTCAGGGGGTGGGGGGGGAAGAGGAGGGAAGTCGGAAGAAGGGGAAAAAACCCCCACTGAATTAGAAGCATTAAAGAGTAGAATCAGCACTATAAAAATCTGAATCAATTATAGAGAAGACAAACTTGAAAAGCCCTCTGAGAATGTAGAGGCAAAGCAGTATGTGATGAAAATGATGACAGAAAAAGAGATGTAGAGGACAAAGAATGGAGATCCAATCTATTAGGACAAAAGAACTTAAACAGACCATTAGCAATCAAGGACATAAGAGATGAAAACTTTTTTGGTCCAAAGACAGAACTGGATTTGCAAATTAAAAAAGCTCATTAGGTACCATGAAAAATTAAAGTACAGAGCCCAACATTAAACAAATCTTCACACGATTTGAAATTCAAGGTTAGAAAAAATTATGTTACCCATGCTGGGCTAAAATAGTTTACCTACAAAACAAGAAAAATCAGACTTTCCTCCAATTTTTTCTAATTATTAATGCAATGGAATAATATCTATAGTTTTAAGGGGGAAAAAGTTAACCTGAGCTAAGGGCCTTTTCATGTGGAAGGACAAAGTAGGAACAATTTCAAGACACAAATGTTCAAAAACTAGTCATGATGAATGTCCTTAATATATTGTTTAACGCAAAGAGCAAAGTAAGGAAGAGAATGTACACCACACTATCACTTTGATCACCTGTATATATGTGTATAAATATGTTTCAATGGGCACATAAGTGGTCTAAACAGACATATATCAAATTGCTAGTAGCGGTTATCCCTGGAGGATGGCTTTTGACGACTTTACATATTTTTGTGAATTGTTTGATTGTTTTGCATAATAAATATGTGTATCACTACTGTATTTTACAAGTCATCTTAATTTAAAAAAAGCATCCATGACATCTTTGCTGAAAAAAATTCCTCCATGCTGCATTTGAAGAACAGATGAATCAAAATAAACACAAAAATGGGAAGCCATAGAATAATAAGACAGATGGTAAGCTCTGAAAACACTTAATATAAATTAATTCTTAATAATTAAATTTAGAAACATAATGCAATTGGGTGAAAAAGAAAATGCATATTGTAAACTGTCCTAATTTTCACAACCTAAATATGGGATAGTCAACAGCTTTTTTTTTTTTTTCATTCTTGATGTTGATACTTTGAGAACAGAGGATCAAATATGCTTTTCAAAAAATTAGTCACTGGTAGCACTTACAATAAATATTTTCCAGACCACCAAATACCAAAGACATTTACCCCCAAACTGCAACTATAAAACAAGGGTATATAAAAAACATAAAACAAGAACAAAGCATATATTGTATGGTCCCAATTTTAAGAAAGGAAAAGAATAAGGACACACATATAGCATGGTGGGAAAAAGACAGGAAGGGCATATACTAAACTATTAACACTGGTTAATTTTAGGTGGCAGCTTATAGGTGATTTTTATTTTTTTGTGCTCTTCTATATTTTTTATTTAAAACATTTTTGGTAATTATATGAACAAACAACATGCCAAAAATGTCATTTAACAAATTGACAAGCCAGTAGTTCCAAAGGCTGGACAATTTAAGCCTCATCTTTAACCTCAATTATATATTTTATGAATGACAAAGCTTCCTGGGATCCTATATCCAGACAGAAAGCAAAGATGACTATAAAAATAAATGGGATGTGACATGAGACTTATAACATGACTTTATATCATGACTTGTAATGTATTCCCTAATCTAGCCAGAGTGGCCCTGGCATTAGCCTGTTCGGAGGTTCTTCACTTAGTTGTCATATGGAGGAAGACAAAGAACATCACACAGATTAATCTACCTTGGGATGCTAGAATGAGGATTGCTCATATCTGCTTATGAAATAAATGCTTTGGTATCCACTAAATAACTAGTGCTTTAGAGCCTAAGGAAAGGGCCTGTCACTGAATAGATCCTTGTTTAGTATCACCTATAGCTATATAGTCACACGCATATATTTTGAAGATGATTAATTAAGCTTTTTTTATATTGACTAAGACACAACATGAATTCATTATCTTTCTTCTAAAACAGTTTCCTTTCTATGACTTGTCCTATCTGCCTACAGGGTTGTTGGGGTATTGATGAGAAAATGCACGTAAAGAGCTTAGCACTGTGCCTAGAACATCATTAGTGACTGCAAGAGCTTAATTTTATTATTATTATGGTTTGATTACTTTTTCAATCACTTATGTACTATAATGTGGCAGGAAGGACACAAAGTTTTATTCATTTTGCTTTCAGGATGGCTATTTATTACTCCTTTTAAAAACTGTTATTATGAACAATACACACATATACAAAAGTAGAATACTATAATGAACTCAATGTACCCGTTTTTCAGATTTAGTAATAACGATCAATATTTAATCAATAATAATAATGATCGATATTTAATAAAGATCAGTATTTGGCCTTCTTTTCAGTTATACTCCTATCTGCCCACTTCCCTCTCCAGGGTACGGTGAAGCAAATCCTAGACATCAAATCACTCATCAGAGCGTGAAGTTCCGAAGTGATACAGACAAGGGTTCTAATCTTATGCTTCCTTCCTAGCGACGTGACCTCGGGTGGGCTACTTAACCTCTGGATTTAGGTGCCTAGCAGCCACTCAATGAACCTATGATCACTTCCTTTTTCCTGGTTGGCTCTAATTGGCTTCAACATCTGTGATGTTTCTCTCAAAATGTAACCAGCTCCACTCTATTGCTTTTACCAGAATCTGTACTCCTTACCTTACTTCTGAATAATCCCAATAGCAACCTGGTTTCTCACCTCTTGCTCATCCCATGCCTGGGTTTTCTACTGTGATTTGTTTATTTTAGGCAGATCACTAATCCTGCAAGATTTTACTCACAGTAAATCAAAAAGATCAAGGGTAAAAACAAATATGGGAAAGACTGCAAAGCCTCTCCTTCTTACAATGTACACTATATAAAAAAACACCACGAAGTCTGCAGTACTAGGTCCTGTTTTACACTACTTTACTCTAATTTATATGATCATAAAACTTTCACCCAACAGTCAAGAACCTACAAAACTAGAATTCCATAGAACGTGCTTGGGAAATACAGTGCTATGTTAACGTCAAATCAGTACTCCTTAAGCAACACCTTCAGGGGGATACTATCAACTCAACAAAATTTCAAGAGTTCCTCCTTAATTATAGGTTCAAATTAACTTACGTTTCTTCTCACGTTTATATATGCCACAAACTGCCTCCCAAATTAGGGTGATCTTTGTCTTATATGTCTGGATCTCTCATGTGTGTGTGCAAGACATTCTCAGTAATTATCTGTTGAACGATCATCAAGGCTGGACTGAACATGTGATTAATCTTGACCAGCAATAAAATTGCTCATGTTGCTGCTACTATCAAGTCCTTGAGATATTTTACATTTCTTAGGAGTGAACACTAGAAACTGGAGAAAATGTCTATCTTTTTCCTGTTTCTAAAAGGTCAAGAGTTCCTAAAGATTCCCTCTGACACATTCATAGTAATCTTCTAGGTCAGTCATGGAGAAATGAGTTTCTCATCATTCTTCACCCTTCTCTTGAGCCTCAGTCATCTCTTTTAAAAAATGAAAGTACTCATACCTAATTGACAGGCTTATTGTAAGGACTTAATAAAATAGCTAGTCCAGGGACTGATACGTGCTAGATATTCAAGAGATGTTAATTTTTCCCTGCCGTGGAGAATAAAGCAGAATAAAAGGAAATGAAAGGCAAGTAACACCTTATACAGGATAGCTAGGGAAGACCTCTCTAACAAGGTGACATTTAGAAGGAATGGGAGAGCCACATAGTCATCTGGGGACAGACTGTTTCTTCCTGGTGGAGAGGAAAGCAAGTGCAAAGACCCTTACGTAGGAGTGCGTGCCTTATTTGAGGAACAGTAAGGATGCCAATGTGCCTAGAGCTTATTGGGTACGAGGAGAGCAGTAGGAGCTGAGGTCAGAGAGTTAAGAGGGTGTAGGTGACATCAAGTCATTGCGGGCACTGTAGGCTGTTGTGAAAACTTTGGCTTTTATTCTAAGTGAGAGGAACAGCCGTCAGAAGGTTTTGAACAGAGACGTGACATGATCTTATTGATGTTTTAAAAAGATCATTCCAGTTGCGGTGCTAAAAATAGACTGGGGAGTAAGAGGAGGGAGGAACGAGAGAAACCAGTCAGAAGGCATTTTGATGAATTGAACTAGGGTGTGGTATTAAGAAAGAATTGTATCTGCATTTATTTTGAGAGTGAAGAAGACATAAATTGCTGATGGATTAGTTATGGAGATGTGAGAAAAACAGAAGAACCAAGAATAACCCCAAGAATTTTGACATGAGTAACCCAAAAGTCAAAGTTGCCATTTACCAAGATGGGAAGACTGAAGAAAGATCAGGTTGGGGGTGGGGGGAGACATTCAGGAGTTTGGATTTAGATATGTTATATTTGGCACACCGATTTCATAGTCCTTGAAGTGGAGCCCTACCTCAGTCTCAATGAGCTGTAACTGCCCCGGGTAGTCGGTGAATCACTACCACAGGCTGTGGGCTCTGTTCTTCTCGGCCAGATCATATACTTACCATATATAATGTTCTATCATATACATGTATCGTATCATGTACTATCTCATACACATGTATCATACACTGACCCCGACACTGGGAGAGCTAATGAGAACACAGGGCTTAGGAAATCTGAAACTGGCTAGGACTCCTTCGCTGGTCTGCACTAAAAGGCAGCTAACCCAAAAGCCAACTCCCACAACTACCCTCAAGAGTCAAGACCACCTTGTGATCACATAAGAAGAGAACCAGGATCCCCTGACTCCAGCCATGGTCCTCCACTTTCTCTTCTAACTCTTGAACTGAACATCTTCTACAAAGTGAAAACTGTTAGCTGTCCTCAGCCTCACATACTAATCCTATTCTTATCTCCTTAAACTGGAAGAGCAAGGTTTCATTCCACCTTGCACTGGAAAAGCATAAATGAGTATCCCTCTTGCTCTCACATTCCCAAGATCCATTAGCCATTAAGTGCATCCATTAGCCATTAAGTGCATTTTGATATGTCAATGTCTAGAACCTTTACCTACTTACAGAAATGTATCCAAAGGGAATATATACCAAAATTCTGCTACAAGAAATCACTTCATTGTTGATAGTGCAAAAAATTGGGAACAGTCCCTTGGTTCAATAAAGCAAAGACTTGGCATATAAAAGAATACTAAGTGAGCATCAGCAACGATTCCATGTGAGACTACATTAAAAAGTATTGAGTAAAAGAAACAGATTACAAATATTATGTATAATATGACCCCCAGTTTTGTTTAAAAAAGTGCATGCGTATACTAGAAATTAAATATGATTATACATGATCAGCAAAAAATAACAGTGGTGTTACCTTTGGGTAGAGGAATTATACCTAAATTTTTTTTTCACTTGTCTACAATGAACTTACAGTCAGTTTGTGTACTACGAACAAGTTTTAAAATTTTTATGTTTAATATAAAACCGCTCATATTTGCAGTTTATGTTTGAAGTTTAGTTTTTACTACTTGATTTAAAAAAACAAAATCTACCTACATGTCTGTACACATACTTCATCTAGGTCAAAAGACTTCTTCCTGAGAAGCCATTTGTGGGCTCTTCCCCCAAAGCCTCTCTCCCAGGGGACATGACGCTAACAACGCCACAGAAAGCTCAGTCACAGGGTTCCCCTGCTCAGCACAGGAGACTCTGCTACTAGGGTCTGTGGGTGCTACTTCCCCAGCCTAACAACCGCTGCACGGGAATGCGAGGCAGAATGAAACGCCTTGCTCTCTGCACCTGGCCGAAGACCCAACTGTTAAGCAGAGACTAAGAGTTGCATAGTCCCCACCAGGGCAACAGGCAATGGGCTTTGTTTTCTATAAACAGACAGACAAGAAAAAAGTTCAAGTTAAAACACAGTCCTCAGAGGAAGAAAAATAGAAACCAGGCAGCGGGGAATGCTTCATATTCCTAAAAGCTTTTTTTGTAAGTTAACACATGGTGTCTGCTTCTCTCTAGTCACCTATTTATCACTCTCCTCCTTAGAGAAGGGAAAAAGCCCTGGCTGTTTTCCTAGTGCAGAGTTTTGTGGCTGGGGGGAAGGAGGAAAGGGGGGAGGAAGGAGGGTGCTTTAAGCATGATGCAAACCATTTGGAGTTGAGTGAGAGCACTGCCAACACAAGCTGGACTATTTAAACAAGTGAGGAAATGATCGTATATACAACATGCCAGCAAGCACACACACCAAAGGAAGTCGAGAGGCTTTTTTTTCAGGACACAGAGCTAGATGTCAGCGGCTAAAAGGTCGATATTTTCCCTTAACACCCTTCTCAATGACTTAATCATGTTCCGTTTGCACAGAAAACTTCCCAAGAATAAAAAAGTCTGGAGAATTAAGAGGAAGGGTGAATGGGGAGTGATGTTTGGCCTGGGGCTGACCTTATCCGAGGTTTTCTCCACGTAGCAGGGGTCCTGAGGGGCAGCCAGCAAGGGGACAAAGCCCGAGAGAAGCCGATCCTCTTCCAGGATGAGAAGGGTGAGGTCATCGTCCGGGTCCTTGTACAGTGGCACCTCAGACTGATTCACCGCAGTCAGTATGTTACAGAAATCAGCCAGCATCGACCACACATCCACAGCAACCCTGTGAGAAATAAGGTAAGAAAAGAGGAGCAGCTCTAAAGAGGGACCAGTAAAGTATACTAAGCACTTGTGAGCAGGGTGGTGCTTGTGGCGAACGTTATCTACTGCAGGTATTTGCCAGGAAATCTTACCCCAAAAGCTAGGATACAAAATTGCACCCATGGCAGCAATCTGGTGAATATGTGTCCGTCTATGCAAAGTCAAAATTGATTAGGAGGAGTTTTTAATCCTAACCAGAGAGGGAAAAGAATTTAGAGAATCAGTTGCCTAATGCAGGTCCTGTCACCTTTCCAGATAGTGTGCCTGCGACACTTACTCAAACACTCTAGACACCCAGTGCCTGAGGCAGCTCCCAGAATTCCCCCACTCCTGTTCAGCCAAGTATATGCCACACAGACAGCAAGCGAGTGCCAATCTCCCCTCCTCTTGCACAGCCAGAGGGAAGAGTCTGGCTGTGGAAAGAGTCATGTGGGCTCCCCCCCACCCCAATGCTTTAGAAATCTCTTCCTATATATAAGCAGGAAAACACACACACCCAACAAAAACCTCATCCCTGGCTGGCCAAGCTTCCTAAGCATCCAGCAGCTGAACCAGTATCAGTGCCGTCTCGTCTATCCTGTTCCTTCTCCTGTCCCTCCCTTGTGGAAGGTGAGATACATGGTAATCGTCCTGGTTTGCCTGGGACTGTCCCAGTTTTAGCACCGAAAGCCCCACATTCCCAGAAACACCTCAGGCCTGGGCAAACCCGGACGGATGGTCATCCTAACTGCGTATCACCAGGTCCTGGTTGAACTGAGAAGAAACCTTGAAAATGCAAAGGCCAGTTCTCCCCCGTTCAAACTCCAGGGGAGAATTATAAAAAGAAGGTTCATTTTTCTGTCACCATTTGTCAAAAATCTACTGTGGTTCAGATCCCTGCTTTGGTGGGCACTAAGGATCCCTACAGCTTTCTTTTTTCCAGCCCAGGACATACGTAGCTCAAATAGCCAAACTGTGGTCAGATCCAGAGCCTGCCAAGTCTACAGACTTGGCTGTCTTCCCCAGAGGACCACCTAACCAAGGAGTTTGGAACAGGAAGTACCCTATGGATGCTAAGCTGTACTCCAAAAAAAGTGAGACCCATAAAAGAATTACAAAGAAAAGCTTTACAACTAGGTTCAAGAGGTGGAATGGCAAGAGGCAAGAAGCAAGGGGAGCTATACGAGCGACCTACATCCTGGAATCTTCCCAGACGAGTTACTGCGCATGAGTCAAATCTACTAGGGAGGGGCCTCAGACCTAAGCAATTTGTTTCTCCTGGAGACTAGGAACCTTTGGGAAGTGGCAGAAAAGAGGGCATTCAAGGGACATACCACTGAAGGTGATGCTGGAGGAGAAAATGGAGTAGAGGTGTGGGGACTCCCTGACTGGCTCCAGGTGGAAGGAGCCTGCACTGGTTTATTTACTGTAATCACTGCGCTAGGAAAAGGCAATGAAATGAAACATCTTGTTTTCAAGAGTGTCCTGGGAACCAGGCGGAACACAGCCCCATTAATCACACAACGGCACATAATCAACACACGTGTACTGCAGAAGTAACTCGCTTCACAGGCTTTGCCCAGGAAAAAGGACATGATTGGGAAGAATCACCTGAGGGACGAGAGTTTTTTAAAGCCTCTCTCTGCACAGACACCAACAACCAGACTCATTCACAAAGCTCCATCTTTTGGCTCAGCCGGGTTTGGCTGTCAGAAATGTTTAAATATGGAAAAAAATAAACAGTTGCAACACGTTTCTGTGCAGAGATCTGCCTGAGCCCCTTTGTGATGTAATGGGAAACGCGGCATTCAGGCTACCAGCTGTAGAATAAACAGAACTTCGAGGGTTAAAAGGAACTGAACTTTCCACGACCCCATCTGCAGAGAAGAAAATAATAAGAGGAATGATGCACTGCCCCACAGCTCTGATAGTTTATCCTCCGGTCCGGCTGCAGAGACAAGCACCGGATGTGATAGGGCTGCTCGGGGCCGCCTCCGAGGTTAGCGCTGCCCATGGGAGACGCGCAGGGAGGCTCTTCCAGCTCCCCACTTCCTCCCCCAGTGCCCTGCTGGCCACTTGAGCCCACTGCCTGAGTCCGATCCCACAGCGCTGGTGAGCTCTGGCCAACAGGCACTGCTCGGCTGCAGAGCAGCAATTTGGAAAATAAACAGGAAAGACGACAGTGAGAAGGAAGAAGGTGAAAAGTCTCCCAGCTGAATTCTTGGCTTGGGGGCCTGGGTTGGTGCTATGCAGGTCAAGCCTGCTTCAGGATGCAGTTGGGGGTGGGAGGTGTGGGCAACAGCATCCCCGGCCAGGGAGAGGCAGCAGAAAATTACCCACGGCGGCCACAGTGGGAGGCCCCACATCCCTCTCTCATCCTCCCACCCCTACCATCTTGGATCCAAGATGAAGAAATATGTGGTACCATGTGGTTCTCATTACCATGCTCCCCTGTCCCTTAAGGCTCAGATAAACCAAAACTGACTCCTCCCAGAGATTGCTGGCCACCACTAGGGACCCCTGCCCACATTTGCCTTTTGCCCATTACCACCCACCTTGTGCCAAAACCTGAAGACTCACTGCAAACATGAGGTGGATGAGAGTTCCTACTTCAGTGTGGATTTTTAAGACAGCAGCTGGTGCCAAAAGACATAGGATGTGTCCTGAGTTCCCAACTCCGAAATATAAAGCTACACTGAGCAGAACCAAGGGAAGACACAAAATGCTTCAATGATAGATCATTCCTGCCCTGATCCATTCAGACTGGTCTTGTGTTGGAACTCTGATTCTGAGTAGCTGCTTTCTTCTGGTATCTCTGGATTGCCCAAGATCACTTCACATTTCATCATCAGTTGTCTCCTCCCTCAGCACCACTGACAAGAACACAGCTAACTAGGCACCCATGGCCCGTATGGTGACTCTCCCCAGAAGGCGGGGAAGAGGGGAGTGTTAGGAAAGAAATACTAAAAGGAAGAGGTACTCTGAAAAACTAGGTGAGATGCCTGAACTCAAAAGTTAAGATATTTGCAACAGGATGAGGTAATTCCTGGAACTTGGGCAACTTCACCCGGCTTTACCCCAATCAGGCCTCCGGGCCGAGAGGTCAGTTCCGTGGGTGAACACAAGGTTTCCTGAGTAGAAGGGGAAAAGCTTAGCTTTTTCCTGCTCTAGTTCCTTATCCCAGTTAGGAGTGCCTTCCAACCTTCACCCTACAGCAGCCCTTGAATACTAAGGATTCAAGGTTGGCCTGGGCTAAGGAACCCAAAGTCAAATTCTGGTGGCTATGAGCAACTTGAAACAGCTCCCAATGTTTTACAAATGCTTGGGAAATGACTCCCCAAAAGGTTTTTCAGATAATGTCAAACCACTTTTGGTTCTAAATGGACCCTCCAGAGCGGTATGGGCTCAAGCAAGTCCCTTGGGCTTGTTCTGGTCCCAAGTCATATTTTGGGGAAGCTCCCAGAGCCCACGAAATCCCACTAAAGTTAGGGTGCCTTCTTCACCTAGCAGACACAAAGCAGCCAGAGAATATGAAACTGTGTCCAATGAGTCCGTTTATGGCTCTCAGAATGGTGGCAAGGGAGCCTCTTAGCAGCTGTGATGTGATTAGTGAGCAGGGATCAGCAGTTGCAGGGTGACCCAGTGGCCCAACCCCACAGAACACACCACACACCAGGCAAGCAGACCCCTGGCTGGAGTCTGAACACCAGATCCTAGCTTGGGACAGACCAGCAGTGGCTAGTTAGAGGTATGCACTCAGGACCAAGGCTCACTCACTTCCCCACAGACATGCATTTACTTACTCCACCAGGAAAGGAAAAAAATAAGAGTTAATTTACTTTTTATTGCCTCAGAATTCCAAGGTTTAATGTAGCTGTCAGTTTGAGTGCAGTGCAGCTGCTGGCCGATACAATGCAGCCCAGGCCAGCCCAGGTGACTGGGGAAACACATTTCACAGAAATGAACCAACACACACTCTTGCTGGTTGTTTGGGGGATATTGACTTGGGGAATCAGATTAACCCTTCAGGCTGGGGTTAGTTCTGCAAACAGCATGAGAAAAACAGCTTTAGTCCAAGGAACTGAGAAGCCCTGGTGTCCGGTGGGCCAGTGGATTTCTGTGTTTCTGTAATTTTGGGAGTTTTCTCATACAAGATGTTATTCAGCTATAAGATGCTCTGAAAGATAAAGGTATGAGATATGTGAGGCAAGTAATACCACAACAATCTATCTCCTTCCTAGAACTCAGAAAAAAGGGGCAGATCTGCCAGCTTTATAGGGAAGAGGTCAGGTAGGAACCTTTCGGCAAGCTCCATCCAGGGCGGGACCAAGGGAGGAGACAGTTTGGAGAGTGGAGTATTCAGGCCCAACCAAGGCTCCGGCCATCCTTCTGGCAAGTCTAAGGAAGACTGAGCCCTCACACACCCCTTCATATTTTTACTGGGGGAACAGGCTGACTGGTGATTAATATCAAGTACAATGACCCCATGTTACAAGCCTGCAGGGGCCTGTGGAGGTGGCCATTTCCTGTGTAATACCAGCTTGTTTAAACACTAACATTCAAACTCCACAGCTGCAGAACAAACCCGGAAAGAGTTGAGTGAGAAGAAGCCCTGCATTGTGTTTCGGAGCTATGGAAGATCAGAGAAGTAGTACAGATGGGAAACGAGTTGGGTCTTTTGGTTCCTGGGGTGAGGCGCTCTGGAAATATAGCCAAGATGGCATGGAAACTATGAAGCTGAGAAAGAGAAAGCCCATGGACTATAGACACAAAGGGAAAAGATAAAAGGCCATAACAAGAGAAATGGTCTTAAGATATACAATATCCTCTTTTTAAAACTTCTTTGCCTATGGACCATTATACTTGAGCCCACAACTCTCGACATATGGTTCAATGGCCAAAATGAGACCACTGCAACCCTGGCGGACTTCCCATCCCACTGGAGAAAATTGCAGGAGGTAAGCAGAATAGCAAAAATGGTCCTGCCTCCAACAGGTCAACTTGGGCCCTTGGGAGCGTGCCCAACTTAAATTAATTCTGCCCAATGGAGCAAATCAAATTCTGAAGCTCAGTTACCCACGCCACTCCAAGAACATAAACTTCTCCATGTTCTCAGCAGTGCGGCTGGAGCTCTACGGCTAACAACAGGTCACGCTAACCTCATTCCAGGGTTTCTCAAGTACCTCTACTGTGCCTCCCTCAACCTCTATCTAGGTCAGCGCCTCATTTGATTGCAGTTCTCCCAAGCCGCACTCATATGTATATCCTGTCGCATCACTATGGTGTGTTAAACCCATCAGCCCTGTGTGTTTGGGAAAGAGCAGCCCCCAGGGGACCGCGACATCTCCACGGCATGAGTGGAGCCCTCGGCGGCCTCCCTGGTGCGGATTCTCACGGTTCCTGCCTGTCTAAATTTTGAGCTGTAACCACTCCAACACGTCTTCTTAGTTTAGCACACACTGGACCCAAATAACCTCAGCCCAGAGCTGGAAAGTACTCTCCCTGGGGTCAGCTGCTGTACCCTGCTGGGGTCAGACTGGAGCCTTAGGCCAACACCCCTTCCTCTCCCAAGGAGCCCTGTGGGAGGAGTGGGGAGGGGACAGAGGCTCCTGCCGTGGGAGCAATCACGTGTGCCCCACACTCAGCACTTGGAGGAAGAGGAACCCCCTGGTGCCAGGCTGTAGTGCTGACGCCCTAACACGGAGCCAGGGAGACTGGGTGGGGAGCCAGGGTAGCAAAGGGGCTTCCCACAGTCACCACCACTTCCTTCAGGGAAGTGCTGATGGACTATTACTTAGTGACCTCCTAAAATGCCCTTTTGGGAAGACGTATTAAGCGTCCTTGAAGGGGTGCCGATTAGACCTGGGATTGGTTATTTCAGAACTGCCCAGTGAAATAGCTGTTTTTTAACTCAAGAATTTCTATCTCATCCATAGGGTCAACACATGTAGGCTCCCTGAGGAAATGAGCTTACTGCATACTCCCTATGTATCCCTACGTCTCCCTATGTAACAGCACCTCAGAGGGCTCCCTACAAGTCTTTTCCAGCATGCTCTGTAGACTATACAAGACAAGCCATGGAAAAGCAGCAAGTCCAGGAATTTCTGGAGTTTTTTTTTTTTTTACAGTACTCCAATCCAACAGTGTGATAAATGCATCCGAGCTACAATTAGGAAGATATATAGCATCAGAATGCGAAGGTCTGGGCAGCCTGGTGAAACGCGGGCTCTCCAGAGCCCCAGCTATGTTTCCCATTATGTAACCCTGGTCATGGGCAGACAGCCAGACTCCAAATGAAAAAGAGACTCTGGCTTGGCACTGGTTCTATTTTCCTATCCTCATTCGGGGTCAGCGCAGTGTCATACAGCTGCAGAGAAAGCTCTGGGGATTAAACCTGGGAAAGCCTCCAAGACCAGGACCTGGGTTCAAGTACCAGCTGAAAGCAATAAACCAACTGCCACAGCTGGGCTAGGTTTGGATGTTCTCAAAGTCCCCTGACTCTTTCACTTACTGAGAACTAGAGATCAAGATGAGGGAAGATTTGGCTTCAGCAGAGACTATGAAATGAGGTAGGCTGTCCTACTGCCCTTGCCTTGCCAAAGGTCCTGGGATGCCAGGGGTCACTGAGCTTAGGCTCTTGGAAGACTGTTGCCCTGCTCCTCTCCATCACCTGACATTCACAACTTGACTCATGCGCACTTAGTAAAGTGGGGAATGGCTGCCTCTCCCTTCTAACAGGAGGCCTGGCACAGAAACTGTGCTCCCCCCTCCTCTCTCACACCCCACAAGTAGGTGGCCCCTCCAAACACTGTGGTCTGTTCTAAATAGACCAAAGCACTTGACACTGTCTCTCACAGTGGCCCAAGGCAACTTTCCACACCCTGCTACAATCCTCTGTACCAAAATCTCCTGGGATAGAAAGCCATCTCATTACAGCTCCTAACAGGTACAAATGGGAAGCTAACCTACTTACATGTTGACCCTGCACACAATACTTACTAAGTACCATCGTGTGGGAAGGCACAAATGGCCCTGAAATCCTGCCCCCATCACTCTGCAGTGTCAGTGATGTTCTGTCACGTCAGCCCAAGTGTCGCACAGGTGCCTAAGTGGCTCTTGCCTAAGAAAAGCAGACCTGACCAGAAAGAAGAGGAATATGGGCAAGAGGAGAGAACCAAGGAGACTGAGGGTGAGCGCTGGAATTCCCCTAGGAAACGAGGGGATGCTGTGAAACGACTCTCAAACTGTACAAGGAAGGGAGGTAACAAACTAGAGACAGGGAGAAGATTAAATAAGGGTACGAGTGTGTCAGGGAGACAATCTGGGGGTGGGGGTTTCTGGAGGAGAAGCAGGCTATCTGGCCACCTTGTCTTGGGATCACTGAGGAATCTATCTTCACAGAGAACAAATGCAGGCAAAGACCAACGCAAGCACACAATGTAGAGGCGCCAAGTGGAAGCCATTTCCTTCCTCCTCTCCTGAGAGCATTCCTGAACCCTCCAAAATGAAGATCACACAAGGACCTTGAGAGTGTCAGAGGGATTACTATTCTGACACCTACAGAACTATCTGCAGTATGTGATTCCTTATGGCCTTAAAGAAAAGGCTCCAATATATGAAAGATCAGTAGGCATAAGATGTGACTTTGAAACCCACAGAACCACCACACCTTGCCAATCTTTCAACCATAGTATTTACTCAGTAAGTGCTAGGCAGCTATATGAGAAACTAGAAAGGAGGGAGATAAATTCATATTCCTCTTTTCCAATGCTTGGATCTGAAAGCTATGAGGTAGAACCACACTCAGTGGTGGTCAGGTTAGGTCTGCTCTGTCCAACAGTGGCACCAGCCCTCAAACCACCAGGCCTTGTGGTCAGGCCCCAGGACAGTAAGGCCCCTCCTTTATGCTTAAACTTACATTCCAGAGCCAACCAGATGCTGTTCCTGATGGCAGAGAGGGACAGCTCAGAAGGGAACTCGATTCTCTACCACACTGACGTCTCTCGTCCAGGCTTCATCAGAGAGTAAGTGGTGCCCACAGCTATAGAAACTTGTTTACTGGGCAATAGGATTCAGTATACTATTTGGTCAGATTTCCTTCCCCCATGAAGAAATCTAAAAAGACGAAGCAAATTTGACTGAAGAGTCCCAACCCCCTCTGCCTCTCTGTAGCCCAGGAGGTGAAGCCCAGCTGGGGATGGCTGTAGCTCGGGACCACGTGCCCAGCTGCTGATTGAGCCCTTGCCCAAAGATGGGCAGCAGCTCGCATAAGCCGGCAACGGGCCATTTGCTACAGCATCCAAAGAGAAATCAGACTCAGCACCTCAAGCAAATGAGGCCCAGCACTTCCTGTGTGAGCTTTCCATTTCTTCAGCCAAACAAAAGCCAAAGAGAGCAAGGGAGGGAGGCGGGATGAAGGGAGACGGCTGCAGAAGAGAGTTAACAGGCCTGATAGCCCAGGATATGGGTAAACAGGGGCTGGATGGACCGTATCTAAGGGACTTGTGGTGAGGTGACCCAGGGAAAGCCCAAGCTCCAGGGACAGATGGTCTGCCTCCCCACCCCCTGAAAGGAAGGGAAGAACACTCGGTGATTCTCGCACATGCTCAGAAGCAGTGGCTTCAGATATTTGGAGAGCTGAGCCTTTCTTTGTCATTTTTCTTCCACAACTGCAAATCGCCTAGTTGGCATTATAGATTAACGGCCTGAAAAGTTTGAAGCTGTACATGTTAACTCTTTGGGGAACATGGTGGGAAACAGCTGACCCCTAGCCAGAAGATCTGTCAGTTCCTTTGTGTGGCCCCAGCTGCCTACTCAGGGCTCAACCCTGGCTCATCAGGCCTCAGCCTGGAGTGCATTTTGGAAACCTAGGAGAGTTTACAGAGGAGGATGCAGAGAACTGTTTGATGCTGTGAACATCTCTCACACGGTTCGAGTTAGAGCCGGGGGGAGAGGGGGGGGAGGGAAAGAGGGCCAAACAGTCCAGGGGCACATCTTGGGGTGACGAACAAGAAAGCTCAGTAATTGCTGGCCAGAAATCTCTGCTGTAACATTCCCTCTGTGGGGCACTCCCAAGTCCAGGGCTCACATGACTAGGCCCCAGCCCAGAGAAGCACCCCTCTGCACTCCCAAGAAGTGCCGTCTGCAGGAGCCTAGGTCTTCATACTGTATTCTCCAGTGTTTTCCCCCTCCCAGAGGAGCACTAGAGAAGAATGATGAGATGCTGGGTATGGACGCTTGTTACCAAACACACGTACATATACCCAACACAGAGCCGAAAGGAGCTCTGCGTGCACTGTACCTGCCAGAGACCACAATACAGAGAACGGAAGAGGGAGGGAGGGGAGAAAAGTAGAAGGAAAGGAGAAGCAGAGAGGCAAAGACAGAGAGACACAGAGAATCCAAGAGAGAGACGGAGATAGGAAGAGAGAGAGCGAAAGGAAGAGGGAGGGAGAGAGTTGAACAGTCAACAGAATTGACCAGAAAGGGGCACCTACATGCAAATACATTAAGACGCTACTGTGCAAACATGAACACACACACCGTGACACTAACACAGAGAAGAATGGGACACATGGGAACATGGATATAGATCAGGAGTTGGCAAACTTTTTCTGTAATGGGCTAAACAGTAAATATTTAGCTTTGTAGACCATAAGGTCTCTATCGCCACTACGACTCCTCTTTGGTGCGGTGTGAAAGCAACCACAAACAAAGCACGAACAAATAAGTATGGCTCTGTTCCAATGCGACTTCACGAACACCGAAATCGGACTTTCATATCATTTCCACAAGTAATGAAATATTCTTTTTAAAGTTTTTTTCCCCAACCATTAAAAACATGTAAACCATTTGTGGCTCATGGGCCATAGTTCACCGTTCCCTGGTATAGACACACACAAACACAGCAGAGGCAGACAGAGGCAGGCAGGCAGGGCCAGGCAGGAGGGGTAGGCAGAGGCAAGAAGGCAACAGGTGAGGCAGGCAAGAGACACAGGTGCAGCAGGGAGAGGCAGGTGGGTACAGGCAGACCCTCACACACAGAAGTCCCCCCTCCAAATGAGAGACCCAGTCATGGACAAACATAGACACAGGCGGTCTTGGACACAGACATTAAGGCACACATACAAACACACACTCCCACAGGACACAGACACACACAGAGACATGGAAAGGACCAAAGCAGACATGGGCTGACATGGGCCCAGCATCAGACACAGACACAGACGGACATGGATACGGGCACAGAGACATAGAGACACAGACACACATTGCAACAGACCCCTCATGGGGACACATGAACCCCACACATAGACCCACACAGTCAAGGACAGACAGAGACAGGTACGAACACAGCCTATGGACACATACACGACAGGCATGGACAGGTCCAAATGAAAGACCCTTCGGTGGACAGACCCCCAGAGACAGAAACACAGACCCTCACACTCAAATACAGACAGATACACAGAGACAACCAGACCCAAATAAGCACACACACAGATACAGTGCACCACAGATACACACAAGAAGCAGCCGCATGTGGTTGTGCAACAATGTGAATGTAAAGTGCCACTGAACCGTACACTTAAAATGGGTAAGACGGCAAATTTTGTTATATATATATTTTTACCATGATTAAAAAAAGAAAGAAAAAAGTCACACAAACACGCAAACAGATCTACATAGATACGCCTAGGCATACACACTAGTACCCTAGCCCAACACACGCCACACCAACAAATGCTTGGACAGACACCACACTGAAACACAGAGACAGGGAAAGAAGTGAATGAGGAAAAAGGTGCATGAGCTCCCCACTCCCCACACACTACAACGTGGTGCGAGGGAGGAAGGCAAGGAGACAGAGGGCGCAAGACAGCACGAGAAGCAGAGAGAAGTAGCCTGAAAGATGCATAGAGATAAACCACAAGTTTTAGGGGTTTTTGGGGGAGAGAAACAGACAAAGTCTCTCTCACACACATTAATATACATCCAGAGTCAAAAGGCAGCGCAGAAACAGTGAACATGAACAATATAAGTGAATGAGAGAACAAGAGCAAGAAAAAAGAACAAAACAGAGCACGCTAGGGAGAGAAAAAGAGACTGAGAGAGGAGGAGGAACAAACCAGAGAACAGGCAAAAACAACCTTCAACATCAAGGGACAAGGAAAGTGTTCAGAGAAGGGGAAAAACAAAGTTCAAATGAGGAGGAAAGAGAGAAACAAGGGGCTGTGGAGGAGAGGAAATGAAGAGGAGGACGGGGAGGGAGCTGCGGGAACGCAGGAGGGCCAAGGCCAGCGGCAGCGCTGAAGGAATGAGCAGCTGACTCACTGTGAGGGCAGGTCCAGGGATGTGGGCGGAGGATTCCAGGTGTGTGGGTAGCCGAGCATCCAGTCTGACCAGACTTTCACGCTGGGGAGCAGTTCCTTCAGGTCCGGGACGAAGGAAGACACCTTGATGTCATCTTGGTCATCCCCGTCCTCAGGAGAGGACAGCTGAGCTGCAGAGGCAAAGGGTGAGAACTGGGCCTATGTCTGCTGTGGCCCCCGAGTGAGGCCTGGGGCGCTGGGACGGCAGCAAGCTCTGAGGGAAGGGAGACCAAGTCGACAGGAAAGCTGGGCCCAGAAGCGAAGGACAAGTGCCAGCACCTAAGAGGATTCTGAAAAGCAGGACAAAGAGAGAACCAGTGCACTGGGTCTGCCCCTGCAGACAGCTGTTTCTGCTCCACCTGTGGCCTGGCTGAAGTTGCTACTCTGGCCTCTAGCAACCCCTTTTAGCTTTCTTTCCGCACAGTACTGAGATGGCACCAGAGTTCCTGCCACAGCTGCATAACCTGAATTTAATCATGAGGAAATTGATCAGAGAAACCCAAATTGTGGGACATTCTACAAAATAAATGGCCTGTACACTTAAAAATGTCAAGGTCGTAAAGCACAAAGAAAGATGGAGAAACCACTCCAGATTGAAGGAGACTAAAGAGACGTGACATCTAAATGCAAAGTGTGATCCTGGAGTAGATCCTAGACCAGACAAAAACATCTTTTTTAGGACAATTGGTACAAACTGAGTAAGGTCTGTAGATTCAATAATAGTACTATATCAGTGTTGGTTTCCTGAATTTGATAACTGTAGTGTCATGTAAGAGAATGTCCTTGTTATTAGGAAATACACAGTCAAGTATTTGGGGCTAAAGGGCTACCATGTACGCAACTTACAATCAAATGGTTCAGAAGTAAAATAGTAAGTGTAAGTCTAGTGTGTGTGTAAAAAGAGAGACAACTTGAATCAAATATGGTCAAATGTTAACAACTGGGGAATCTGGGTGAAGGGTACGAAAGAGTTCTTTGTATAGTTCTTGTAACTTTTCTATAAATTTGAAATTGTTTCAAAATTAAAAGTTACCACGACCCTCCCTCCCCAAAAAGGCAGCTGCAGAGGCTGGAGGCATTCACAAAGCTGATGTGGCAAGAGGATGAAGAGGGCCTTCACTATTCACCAATACTGATCCAGGAGCTGAAAGGAAGGTGCAATCTTCAGCCCAGCCCTGCCTTACACAGCTCAGCAATCAGGCTTGGAATTCTAAGGGCAGCCTTGAAGGACATAAGACACTGCTCAACCCAAGGGATCAAAATAGCCCCTGCTCTGGTCCAGTGAGTCTCCCAAGATAGCTGGTCCACAGCGGTTATAACACCCACCAGGTACCAGACAAAGGGGGGTATATAGAGGGGAGAAACCAAAACATCCATGATGAACAAAAAGGGAAACTCATTTTTCTGTTTTTTAAAAGTGGCAGGAACATGCAGCAGCTCATAGATACAGAAAAAATGCCAACTACGAAAGGAGAAAAGAGGGAAGGAATAGTTCCACAAGGAGGAAAGAGGGCCCCAGAGGTAATCAGACTGCAAGAGGAGGTGGGATTAGTTAGGTGGACCAAAGGAAGAGGGTAGATTGGGAAGTGGAGAGTGGAAGATGAAGACACCGAGAGTAGCGTGACATTCTGAGCTTGTCGGGATAGGGCCGAGGCAGCTGGAAGGCCAGCCAGTCAGGGGGGCCCTCATCTGCTTACCTTTGGCAGACTCCTTAAGTAAGTGGGTACAGCGCTGCACCAGGAGAGAAAACATGGCCAAGCCCAGGGCTGCGGCTTGCTCTTGGATCACAGAGCGACACTCCTCCGAGAAGCAGTCTGTGGAGAGGCAAATGACACTGCATCAGTACGCTGGGGGGCCAGGGCTACTCTTCCTGGCCTAAGTCACACCCTTGGTCACTTCACTGAGCTCCTTTTCCTCACTTTAGACTGCGGGGAGTAACGTTCCCTCTCTCGAAGGATAGTCGTAGGGCCAAATACAGTAACGCACGCAGAGCACTTACCCCGATGCCTGGTGTATGGTAACATTATTAGAGGAATCAACTGTGTACCTTCTGCATCACATCACTTCCGCAGCACCAGTTACTCCAAGCTGTGCTGTCTGAGCTGGAGCTGCAGGCTCTCTGTTTCAGTTAGCTACTGATAATGTGGAGCCATAGTAACAAGAACTCATATTTAATTAATTCAGTCTCTCTAATGTAGAGATAGCAGGAGTACAATCACCAATGAAGAACAGAAAAATACAAATGTTAAGAGTATCTTCTTGAATCACCATCCTTTGGTTCCATCCTAACCTCCTCTGTGTTCCTCTCCTAGGAGAACACATATGACACTTATAAATAATCTATTTTCACTGAATGAGTTACTATTATATAGGACAGTGCATGGTATACAACAAGCACTTAATCGTGTTAGTGTTTATTTTCACAAATTCTTTCTCCTAGGGCTACGCAATGAATCTGGCTCCTAATACTAGCACCCTTGCCTCCTTACTTTCTCAGCCTGGCTAACTTCCTTCTGGCTGCAGGTCAGTGAAAGGACCCACCGTGGTGCTGGCCAGAGCTCTTATTTGGCAAAAGCTACATGTGCACCCCGAAACCGCTGCCTCACCTTCTCCTTGTCAGTGCCCCTCCCTGGGAGCCACTTCCTCCAGACTTGAGAGGAGTCAGTGACAAACAGAAGGCAGCAGTCCAACCTGCAGCCTCAGAGGAGGAGACACCCAATACACGCAGGAGATGAAATCAGGGGCCAGGCTCACTTACTCTGGCAGCAGCTAATCTGTTAATTCCCTCTGTAATACAGGAGAACTCTCAAATCTCTGAGTGTTAAAAGGATAATTAGCCACATGTTGTGCTCTCTGTCCCTGACTGCATTTTAACCTTGACAGTCAAGGGGGAGCCCTCTTCCCTCAGTCTCCACTGACACTAGTTTTGTCAATGGGCCTAACTGAGGTCTCTACTCCAGGAGATACTACACAACCACATTTATTCCTAACCATCTTCACCACAGGCGCAAACATGATTGGAGTATACAAAGCCAGCCCCAAACCACTTTAGAAAGCCATGGGAGTGAGAAGGAGCAGGCTACTGCTCAGAAGGTCCCAACATATGAATAGCATCTTCTATTGTGGCTTTCCCACCAGCCTTCCAGATGCCCACTGGTTCCGAATGTCACCCTCTAACTCTCCAACTCAACTGCGGCAGGCAGTGAGGAAGTGGTAACAATCCATGTGATTAGAATAGATCACCACTCTCATTCTTCTGGTAAGGCCCTGAAACTCTGTTAGAGACAGAAAACAAGCATCTAAGAACCAAGAGGAAGGAGGATGGAAAGTAGGAAAGGGAAGATGTGTAAATCATCCCAAGAAAAGTTGCCAACGTCTCCCCTCCACCCCTTCGATAGGCGGCAGCACTGTCTGTACCATCCCAACTCAGCCCAGGCCCCTGCCAAGCAGTGCCAGCAGCCTGCCTCTAACTGCCAACATAGCCTGCAATGAAGGAATAAGTCTGGAACAGAGGAGGCTGTGATAGGACAAGTGGAGGCTACGTCCTGGTGGGTGACACACTGAGTACACACTGGTGTCCCCTCATCAATTAGGCATCTTAGGTAGAAGTTACCTGCACACAGAAGGCCCTTAGAAGAAATGGGTGTTTGCTCCAAGAGACTGGTATATCGAGAAGCCCAAAGCTACAACAAGACACTTATTGGCCTGGACAAGATGGGGCGGGGAAATTACTTTCACCAAGCCCATTTCTGTTTTTATGACATATAGCAATCTCTGGCTAGACTATTTCTTAGAATTCAAAGTGGGGGCTAGGGCTCAAAGCGGAGCATGAACTGCTTAAGAACAATGATACCTGTGGCCTCTGGGGAGTCCAGGCTGGCTCCTTTTTTAAGCCTCCTGCAATAGAGCCTGGGGACCAGGTGGGGGAACAACTGGCGCCTCTTTGCTGTTAGGTCTAGAAGAGCTCAGTGGCCTCTCAGAGGAGCAGCTGAAAGGCAGCTTCATGACAGCTGGTTTTTGGCCATGGTTAGATCACCTCAGCCCTTTTTCCACCTCTCACCTTCTCAGAATGGCCTGAGAGCACTCCCTGATGGGTGTCTGGTCCGACTGATGGGGAGGTACAAACCACTAAGTTTTACTGCTCTGATCAAGTGGGTGGCAATACCTCAGCTCTGTGGGGGTCAGAACGCCTAGGTTTCAGACAGCCCTCTGAATGACCACTTCATATGGAGTCCTTTCTGGAAGGCCTGCCCTTCTTCTCCATGGCTCCACGGTACCACAAGCATATCCTGTGCATCTACAATGTGCAACCCTATGCTGGGTACTGTGGAGAACACGGCTACAAATAAATCAGGGTCCCTATAACTGTGGGACATTTCAATCAGGTGAAAAAAAATAGTTATTTAACCACGTAACCATGGCAACAAAGACCCAGTGCCTCCAATAAGAAATATCTTAAGTGCTATAGTAGCTTCAGGAGATGCTCTTCCCCTCACGCGTGCTTCTGTGGGCTAGAAGCCATATGATGCCATTCTTTGAAAAGTATTCACTTTTTACAAGTAAATAGGAAAACCGTATCCAGGTTCCCAGAGTCCACCCACTTTGGGGCTAGACCTGGGAAACGGGGCCCAGTCTGATGAATGCCCATATATATCCCTGGAGTAGGGCTGGGCCAGGCCAACAAATGATGTGGGTGGGGGAGGAAAAAGCATTGTTTGCCTTGGTATTTGCCTGGGTTCCTCTGGCTTTGTGTCAGGTAGCAGGAGGCTGACATGAGCTGAGGAACTCATTAACATTGTGAGACAGCCTTTCCCCTTCTTTCCAAAAGCAGGTTTGCTCAAGGGTTTAGGGGGATGGTTCTGGCTACGGAAGTCAGATGGAAATATTTCTTACCAAGAAAGTCACCTGAGGTCTGAACTTGGTTGTGCCCTTTCCCACATGCTCTCAGATGGGCAGGTGACCATGGCTCCCACTATTCCTGCGGCCAAATACCTGCTCAGGCTGAAATACTCTTCTTGCTCCTATGTAACAGGGAGACTTTCTCATTTTTCTGAGAACATATTCATGGAAAACATAAACCAACTGTCGTCAAAGTTGTATGAAATCAGGAAATGGAGCGGCCGGGAGAAGGCTGCCATGTGGCCGGATGTTATGTATTTCTAATTAGTGCTATACATCTTTCAACAGCAAGTGTCCTTCTGCTGGGAAACACAACACACTGCCCTTGTTATTGTAACTGTCAGAGAAGTGCTTAAACAGATAATCTCCAGGAAAAGTGATAAACACGTCCCCTCTCCCACCAGTGTGTGTGCGACGGTGCTGCCAAAGCAAAGCTGTGCTTGACGGCTCCAGGATGGCAAAGCATCCTCCTGCAGGAAATGGGAGTGAGGCAGGAGGGGTGGAGAGGGAAGAGGAGGGGAGAGGCAGGCCCACCTGCTTGGACACTTTAAGCCCAGCCAAGGGACAATGGTTCAGAACCATCGCTTCTGATCAACTCCTGGGTCAGGGAGAGATTTGGAGGAAATCAGTATCAGTAGGGATGAGGTCTGGCCGGTCAAAAAAAGAAAAAAAATACACACACACACACACACACACACATCTGGCAGTAATGGAACAAGCAGAGTTCCCCGGGTGCACACAGCCAGCTTCCTGGCAAGAGGAGAAGAGTAATGAAGGGAAGACACAGGATGGATGACACATAAGTCTGATACCCTGACAGCAGCAGACGGGATTCAGAGGGCACTGGGGTCCTCCAGTCATTCCAGCAGAGAGAACCAACCAACTATTTGCCTGGCTGCTTCACTAATAGCTGGAGAAAAATGCAGGCAAGACCACTTATTCACTGATTCCCTCCCCACTGGCTCCTCCCAAAGGGAGGAAATGAATGGTCAGTCACCTCCAAACTAACACCACCTGGAGGCGATTTGTTGGCTCTTATCGTTCAGACATAAGACTGCTTTTCTCATGAGTCAGTCACCAGTCAGACACAGGGCTGGCACAGCTCCTCAGCAGCCCACCCGGACCTCCTTGTCTACAGGAAGTGGGCAGTGAGAGGCCTTTCGACTGCTGCTGTGTGAGCCAGAGTGCTCTGTGGCAGCTGCTGGCTGAAGAGAAGGTGGAGGAGGCAGTCATTGTACAGGAACCAGACAAAATCTCAGAGCAAAAACAGAGATGCCCATGCCATCAGGACATAATTTCCTTCCCTGAGGAGAATAAATGAGTCAGAAGAATCAAGCATCAATACTCCCAAACAAATTGTTTGTGTACAAAGGCAGAACACAGGCTGAGTGGAAGGCAAGCCACGACATACCCCCAAACAGGGTACAGCTGAGACAAGACAGAGGCATGTGAAGGGTAACGCTCTTACCTAAGAGTCCCTACTGTCATGCCTGCTACTCCCTTTGGATTTTCTAGGATTGTAAAACTCTTAACTTTTAGTGGGCAGATGTGGAGCAAAGGAAATCCCAACCTCCTAACAAAGTGATTGCTCCCATTATTTCCAGAAATATTTATTTGAGTGCCCAACTGTGGAGGATATAAAGGAAAATAGGATCCTGTCCATGAGAAGATGATAATCGAATGAGGAAGACAGAAAGAATAGATACCCAAATAACTGTAATTCATGACAATGCCTTACATGCCATAAGGAAGATGGAAGGAAGATGCTTTCTGTCACCAGAGGGAAAGGAAACCATTCCCAGCTAGTGTCTATCAGAGGTTTCGTGAAAGAGAGCACTTCTGAGCAGGGCCGCCTAAGGTAATGATGGGATGGGCAGGATAAAGGAGGGACTGTGTGTATTCAGGAGGCAGCAGGTGGGGACACACCAAACATGTTCCCTGATGGCAAGCACTGTGCTCAGCCTGCTCTGTACGGGGACTGCAAAGCACAGGGCCTGTGGTGCCACGGCAAGGGAGACAGACTGGACTGCACAGGCAGTGAGGAAGGCACTCGGCTCAAGGTTTCTGAACGAAGCAGAGGGATTTCATGAAGATTAATCCAGTTAAAGCATTTAGGACAGATTAGGGCAACTAGAAAAAGGTAGCAGGGACAGAGATCAGGTGGGAAGCTAAGAGGGCATGAACTTGTTTGAATTAAGAGAAATTACATGTAGAGTACTTCATAAAGCTTAGAATAGCAAATAAATGTAACATCTTTCTTACAAGAGGTGGAAGAAGGATGGGAAAGGAGTGCACAGATGTCAGAAAGGCCACAGAAAGAAAATCAAAAGAAGGTGGAGATGAGGTGGGGGAGGTAAGGGGTGAACTGGAATAGGTCAAAGACTCTCACTGCTAATCTCGGCAGGTTGCACAGCATCCTGAGACCTCCAGAAGGGTAATACCCACCAAACAAGATTCAGGAAATGGGCAGAAACTTGGGACTGCAGAACACCTGGAGGGAGGGAGGTATGCATCAAGGAGTCCCCAGGCTCCTGCCCACTTGGCTCAGGGCCAGGCCTGTCTTTCCAGAACAAAGACACTTCAGGGGGTCAGAAATACTCGAGGAAGACCTTGCATAAGGAGGCCTGGGAAGTCTGAACTGGCTCTCCCTGTGGAAGCCATTAGATATTCAGCACTTCATTTGTTTCTAATTCTTGTATGAGTGCAGCTCCAGGCTGTGGGGTGAGAGGCTCCTCTCTGACGTAATCAGGAAGCAGCTGCAAAATTAAGGAATCCCTCATGACATCATAAAAAGGGTCGATGGTTTACTGGGGAAAGTATAAAAATTAATTACATATTCCCACATGATTCCCTTCCCCTAAAGCTGTACACACCCCCTCCCACCCTCACACATTCTCTCATCAACAACATCCAGAAGCCACCTCACTAAACAGGGTACAAAAGGGCAAACAAAACCCAGGAAGAGAAAGTTCTTTGATGTACCCACTGTCTGCCCCATGCATTTGGAACTTAACAAGTGATAACCTTCTCCTTGAATTTTTATACATGTAACATGTTTCCCAACAAAATTATAAGCCCCTTAAGGAAAAGAGCTATGTCAAGGCTTCATGTCCTTGAAAATTAGCACCATGAAGGGGTTCAAGAAACGTCTGTTGTTTATAACGGTAGGTATACTTGCCTCTCTCATTTGTGAATCTTAACCATAAACAACATGATTCTACTGTGGCCAGAAATGATGATCAACATACACTGAGACCTGCATTAGGCACAAAACAGTTACATGTTATCTTAAAGCTTTACAAATGATTTGCAAAGGAGTATTAGTCTCCCTTTCTGAGAGTTGAGGAAACAGACTCAGAGAAGTTAAATGACTTGCGCAAGGTCACAGAGCCAGGAGGTGTAAGAGCTGGGATTTGAATTCGAGACTGACTGCTCTTGTATCCACAGTTTTTATACCTAGCTTTCAAATCCCTGCGATTCAAGCTTCAATCTCCAATTGCTCCGTTCTCCTTTGCTATGAACACGAAAACCTCAGACTACTCCAACCACACAAAAGCTCTGAGATACCAACTATGTGGAAACCAAAACTTAAAACACAATACCATTCACAATAATGCCAAATAAAATGAAATACTTAGGTATAGAACTAACAAAATATGTATAGGATCCCTATGCTGAAAATTAAAAAATGCTGATGAAAGAAATCAGAATAACTGGAGAGACTTACCATGTTCATGGATCGGAAGACTCAACATTGTACAGATAGCAGTTCTCCCCACATAGATCTCTATAGGCTTAATGAAATAACTACCAAAATCTCAGCAAATTTTTTTTGTACCTAAAGACAAGCTTATTCTAAAGTTTATATAAAAAGGCAAAGGACCTAGAACAGCTAAAACAATTTTGAAAAAGAACAAAGTGGGAAGAATCATTCCTCCCAAGGTTAAGTCAAAGAAAGAAGGATTGCCTTGTTAACAAATGGTGCTGGAGCAATTAGATACCCACAGGCAAAAACAACAACAACAACAACAACAAAAACTGAACCTTGACCTAATTCTCACATCTGATATAATACTTACCTGAAAATGGATCAAAGACTTAGATGTAAAACATAAGATCATAAAACCTTTAGGAAAATAATAGAAGAAAATCTTTAGGACATAGGACTAAGCAAAGAGTTCTTAGATTTGAAAAAAGTGCAAACTATAAAAGGAAAACTGATACACTGGACCTCATAAAAATTAAAAACTTAAACTCTGCAAAAGACTCTGTAAGGGGATGAGAGAGAAATTACAGACTGGGAAAATATATTTGCAAATTATACATCTTACAAAGGACTAGTGTTTAGACTATATAAAGAACTCTCAAAACTCAACAGTAAGAAAACAAACAATCCAATTAGAAAATAGACACAAGATATGAACAGACATTTTACCACAAAGATGAAATATAAGCACATGGAAAGATGTTCACTATCATTAGCTATTAGGGAAATGGAAATTAAAACTGCAATGAGATAATCACTAAACATCTACCAGAATGGCTAAAATAAAAACTAGTACCACCAAAAAGCTGGTGAGGATGCAGAGAAATTAGATCACACATACATCGCTGATCTGAATGTAAAATGGTATAGCCCTCAGGAAAACAGTTTGCCAGTTTTTTCTAACACTAAAAATGCACATATGATATGACTTAGCAGTTACACTCTTGGACATTTATTCCAGAGAAATGAAAACTTATTTTTGCAAAAAAACCCCCCAAAAAACCTGTACACAAATGTTCATAGCAGATTTATTCCTAACAGCCTAAAACTGGAAACATCTCAATGTCCTTCAATGGGTGAATGGTTAAATAAACTATGGAACATCATACCATGGAACACTACTCAGCCATAAAAAGGAAAAAAACTACTGACACGTGCAGTAATGGGATAGACTGTCAAGTTATTATGCTGAATGAAAAAGCCAATTTCAAAAGGTCACTTCCTCCATGATCCCATTTATATAATCTTTAAAAAAATTTTTTTTAAAGATTTTATTGGGAAAAGGAACAGGACTTTATTGGGGAACAGTGTGTATTTCCAGGATTTTTTTCCAAGTCAAGTTGTTGTCCTTTCAATCTTAGTTGTGGAGGGCGCAGCTCAGCTCCAGGTCCAGTTGCCATTGCTAGTTGCTGGGGGCACAGCCCACCATCCCTTGCGGGAGTTGAACTGGCAACCTTGTGGTTGAAAGGACGCGCTCCAACCAACTGAGCTATCTGGGAGCTCAGCGGAAGCTCAGCTCAAGGTGCCGTGTTCAATCTTAGCTGCAGGGGGCAGAGCCCACCATCCCTTGCGGGACACTCGAGGAGTTGAACCGGCAACCTTGTGGTGGAGAGCCCACTGGCCCATGTGGGAATCGAACCGGCAGCCTTTGGAGTTAGGAGCACAGAGCTCCAACCGACTAAGCCACCGGGCCGGCCCATATATAAGATTCTTGAAATGATGTAATTATAAAGGTGGAGAAGGAAGGTTAGGATTTGGGGATGGGAGGGGGTAGGGATGGGTCTAACGGGGTAGCATGAGCAGCTTTGTAGTGATGGGAACAGTTCTGCATCTTGACTGTGGTAGTAGTTACATGAAGCTACATGTGTGATAAAACTGCGTTGAAACTACACACACAAACACAAGCGCATGCATAACTGGTGAAATCTGAATAAAGGTCTGTGGATCGTGCCAATGTCAATTGCATGGTGTCGCTTTGCACTGAAGTTAAGCAGGACGCTGAAGTTATGGAAGGAGGGATGAAGGGTGCACAGGACCTACCAGTACATTTTTTTTTACAACTTCTTGTGAATCTATAATTATTTCAAAATAAGAAGTTTAAAATACGTAAACAAATACAAGTAACAAACAAACAAACCCCAAAAAGATCTGACACAGGATTCCAGAAACTTTTTTACTTAGAAAAGGGCTACTTAAGACATTTTGGGGACACTTTCTCCGTTCGTTGATGGCTACGTGCAGATGCTGCAGCCCCTTGTTCTCATCTTGTTCTGCCTGGCCTGAGCTGCTGGAGATGCCCAGCTGTGGGGTCCTTATCTGGACTAAGCGAAATACTGCCAGGGGCAACCAAAAGGAAAATTAAAAAAAGAAGGGAAAGTTCACTGAAGACCAAACTTCTGCCTAAAGAATAAGAAGTAAAACAAGAGAACTTCATCATCAAGGCTATGACTCATCGGATCAGTAAAATCCATGTCAAGCAGCACAAAGTGAAGGTGATGAGAAAGTGAAGAAAGATGACAAGAAGAACGAATTGCAGAAGCTAAGTGAGCTGTTTAAACATGTTCTTGCTGCTCAAAAAATAAGTAAAGGTATAAATCTCAAACCAATGGTATGTGCATTCTTTAAACAAGGGCAGTCAGGGAAAAAAACTGCTTAAAACATGAGCCTTAGCACTGTTTTCTTCATAAATGAAATTGCTTATGCATTTTCAGTGCTGCATTACTTTGGACCATTAATCAGATGGGTATTAAGAAGTTTTAAAAATTGGCAGCATCAGCTGCAATACCACGTTAAATTGCCCCTTTGCCAATAAATCTACATGTAAAGATCAAACTTTAAAAGAAATAGACTTCATTAAAATAAAAAACACTTGCTCTTCAAAAGATAAAAATGAAAAGAGAAAATTTTCTAACTGGGAATCAACAGTTGTAAAACATGTCCGACAAAGGACTCTAACCTAGAATATATAAAGAACCCTTTCAACTTAAGATAAAAAAACGAGCAAAGAAGATATATGGATGGCAAATAAGTACATGTTCGACATGCACTTATGATAAGATGCTCAACACTATTAATCATTAGGGAAATCAAAACCATAAATACAACTCCACACCCACTAGGACGGCTGTAATAAAAAAGACATAGAATAATAAGTGTTGGTGAGGATGCGAAGTAACTGGAACTCTCACACACTGCTTTGGGAATATAAAATGATACAACCACTTTAGAAAACAGTTGTGAAGTTTCTTAAGAAGTTAAAACACACATTTACCAAATGTAAGTTAGTTACCCACGAGAAATGAAAGCGTGTGTCCACACAAAGACGTACACCTGAATGTTCATGGAAGTTTTATTCATAACGGCTAAAAACTGGGAAAAACCCAAACGTCCATCAACAAGGGAATGAATAGACAAACTGTGGTGTATCTATACAATGGAAGACTACTCAGCAACAAAAAGGAAATTACCGAATCATTCAACAAATGGCTGAATGTCAAAATCATTATGGGGCACACAGACAAGCAGGGGGGTTAGAACAATCCTAGAAAACGCAAACTAATCTACAGTGCCAGGAAGCAGATCAGTTGTTGCCTGGGGACTGGGAGGAGAGGGTTAGGGAAGAATGGATTACAAGGGGACACAAGGAAACTTTTGGTGGTAAAGGATATGTTCACTATCTCCATGGTGGCGATGGTCTCACAAATGCATACATGTCAAAATTCACCACTGTATTCTTTAAATGCTTGTTGTCTAAAATACATCAATTTATCTTAATAAAACTGGTAAAAAAAATTTTTTTAAAGAGGAATGATATTCGAAAGGCTACTCTGACTCATCATTTCAGATTTTCAGAGTTCATATTAGAGGCTAACTTTATAAAGAAAACTAGACATCTACTGGGTGCCTAATACATACTGCCCTGGGTAAGGTGTTTTGCATCCTGCAAACCGGTAGTGACATTCTCCACTTTATAGATAAGGAAACTAAGCTTCAAAGAGGGTAAGTTAACTTTCTTCGTCAAGGTCACACAGATGATAAATGGCTGAGTGGACAACTCAGATCCTTGACCTGGTTGATTCCAAAGCTCTTTATAGCACTACAACACAACTGCGACCTTCTGCAGGTGAGAAAATGACCTACAGAAGTACTAGGCCTTCTCCACAGGACAGCTTGGCTTTCCCTTCTCCTTCATATGGCACTCTAGGCTCAAGAAATGTCCTGGAAGCTCTATCAATACATTTTGGCAAGACAGACAGCAAATGAGTGCTTAGCTTTTTCCAGAAAAATACCCATGCAGTTTAGAAATGGTGCTCCTATAGATTTCCTGGGAAATCAATCTACCAGTCAATCAATCAACCAATCACCAGCCAAAACACACTCTAGCCATTTCCATCTTAGCTGTGTCCCTGGATTGGTATTTTTGTCACTCAGAATTTCCTACCTCATTCCACGGTTATTCAAAAAACATGTCCTCTCTTGGGTAAACAGAGATGCTGCCAACAAAATGGCATGCTGGCAGCAGCTGAGTCCCTCAGGAATGGGGCCCAGCAGAAGAGAGCCTGGCATTCCAGCATCTCATTTGGAAGAGTTACAAGTAGACCTTGTAGGACAGAGTTTCTGCTTCTACATTGCTTGCCAGGAGTTTTGGGAAGCTTGCCTCACTCCCAATATTTGGGGGAATCAAAGGAAGAGTAAACAAGAATGGCGGCTTATCAATTACACCAGGCAGGTAAGTCCCTATGAAATTCCATCAGCAGATCTGGGGTGTCTTGTGACAGAAGTTACTTAAGGTTACAGAGGAGAATAGAAGTGAAAGAGGCTTCCTAAGAGGCAGGACCATTAGCCAACCTAGAAGGAAGCTTTTACTGCAACAGTGAGAAGGAATTAATACAGCTACATCCCTTCTGATAGAGCAGGCAGAGATTTGGCAGCTGATGCAGACAAACAGCTTGAAACCCGCCTGTACTGGTGTGAAGTTTCAGGAGCACCTAGGGCTTAAAGTAAAAGTTAATGAGAGAGAATGCCTGCAGACATCCTGATTCACAGAAAGCGCCTTTGATATGGGTGGCAGAGGGGCAGAGAAGCGCTCAGCATCCACATTGACAGATTAAATCAATTTGTTTTCACTTTATGGCTTCCTGAAGAATTTTTTTTAAAGAGTTTGACAGAATTTGCAAACAACGCCAAAAAACAAAACAAAACAAAACAAAAAACCCAAAGAAATAAACAAATAGAAACAATTTTGAGATAGGTAGGACAAAGAGGCACCCAGGATAGGAAGCATCTCTTGGACTCCTCAGAAGCTTCTAGAATGCAAAGATTAGAGCCATCAAACAAATCTTGAAGAGTCAGTACTAAAAAATGAGGCCAATGATAAGTCATAATTCTTGGGTGGATTCCTTGTGAAAACGCAGATCTGCACATTCATCTGGCTCTGCCCCAGCAACTTACCCTAAAAATTCCTCAAAGCTTCACAATCCAAGATCAATGCCCAACCTCGGGTGAGTAAGTAATGACTTCATCCAACCCCACCCACCATGTAACATGTCATTTGAAAGCAGAAAAGAGGTCAGCAGAATAATAGCTAAAGAAAGCAATTATGCCAAAGAAGAAAGTGCGAAGGGTAGGACTCAATGAAGGTGTAGAAATCCGGTGAGCGAGGCAAGAGCAGTCCTGACTTAGAAGCTTTACAAAGGATATCCCCTTTAGTAACAGCCCTTCCAAATTTGTATTCAATTTGCTGACTGGTCAGTTGTCAACAATACTTATTGAAATTTATATACGTTGTTTTAAACTAGATTTACATTTTAAAATTTAGATTTATTCTTTTATACCTATTCCACAAAAGATTTCTGACAGCTAAGGCAAAAACCACCTACAATGAAATAACATTAAAGTACATGTAGAAAATCAGGACCAAGAAACAGGGAAACACAAATATGTCAATCACAGGGGTTAGTCGTCTGCCATGAACGAACTTAAAATTTGCCTCTGATTTTCCTGGTAGTCATAGCAAAAAAGGAAACACCAATAATTGTATAGTTGTCATTATTGGAAAGAGTAAGTATATCAGTTCCTCAGGAAAAACAAATCTTTTCTCAGCACTGAGTTCTAAAAGAATTTTTTAAAATATGGACTCTATGCAAGTGATACTGTATGGAAAAAAGAACAATGATCTTGAAAAGGTCTTTATAACACATAGCCTTACACTACATATTGTTACAAGATACCCAAGAAATCATATCCTAGTTATCTGTGTGGTGAGACAAAATATGTATGTATCACAATCTAAGAATACTTTCCCAGTAACATAGATATAGGAATATTTTCTATATTAATAGGTATACAGTACTTTAAGAAAATCTTTAAAAGTTAAAATAACATTAGATGATAATTCTTATTTCAAAAGGATCCATGAAGGGTTTCTTTAAGCAGAGAATCCTGATGTGTAATGCATTTGTTTACCCAACATTCAGTATGTGACAGAGAGATTAAGGGTCAGAAAAACCAAGTGCAACTGCTATCTATATGCAGTTGATTACTAAAGACTGAAGCATTCTAAAATCTTAAGAAAATCCTAGATAAATGAGAAAATGACATACACTGTATACGATCCTTATTTAAAAAAGCCAAAAGATATATTAAAATATATATGCTATTAAGTATATACATATATAAACATAGATGTAGGGATATGAAAGGGAAATGGTCTAAACTGTAAAATTCAATTTATGAAGATTTTGGGGCTATTTCTAAAACAAAAAGTACAACAGCATGTTATAAAACAAAGAGATTTAAAAGCTAAATTTCCATTTGGGCCCTGGTACAGAGAACAAAGCTCTACAATTCTGAGATTAGCACCCCCTGCCAAACAGACAGTTTTTAAGCACCAGTTCAACTTCATTTTCTTGGTGAGATTTCCTGCATTTGGAGGGCAGAATGGATCTGCTTCTGCCTGGTTCAAAAGACCTAACAGATTTATTTATAGAGCACTGCCTTGCTTCTTAAAAAGGGCCCCCACCACAAGATAGTAAATGACAACAGCCAGGAAGAAATAAAATAGCAAGCCTGCCTCTGTGGCCCTGAATGGCCATTCTTCCACCCTCACTCTGGAAAGCCTACCTCTTTCCTCTCCATTATCTAAGTCCTTCCTTCAAGACCCGACATATATTTTTTAAGCCTGTACTGTGCTGCCTGATAGGCCTCCTTCCTCTGGTCTTGAAGTATTTCTATCTATAACATGCACCAGGCATGTGGCTCAAAGCACAGGATTTACAACCCATCAAGCTTTCCCAACGAGGCTGGAAATCCCACCAGAACAGAGTGTACAGTGCAGACTCCAGTAAACACCAAGCACTTACCAATGTGCCTGGTCACCAGAGTTGGTCTATTCTGAGTAGTACCTCACTAAGCGCTGGATCAATTCATTTCCTTATTCACATAGTCAGCCTTTACTAAACAGTTACTACATAACCTGTGCTAGGCACTTAGTGTTCAAAGATGAACCAGGTATAAACTGGACCCTCAAGGAGTTGAAATCTAATAGGATTCATGCATGTAGTTAACTATAAATCAAAGAAGAAAGTGAAAGATATCTTCAGAGATAATGTTTGAAATGATATGAACAAAGAAATTCACTGCTACATCGTATGGACAGGAAAAGCCTGCAAACAACCTAAATGTCCATGCGTAGAAGACTACTTAAATTATGGGACATACATACATTGGAACAGATAGCCATTAAAAAGGGTGAGATAATGCTATTTGTAAAAATACATGTATGTAAAAATGATATAGTAATTAAAGCTACTATCTACTGAACTCTCACTATGTGCCAAGAAGGGGAGGGGGAAGCGGGGCAAGCAATACGCAGCAAGCAGAGCAACAGAGAAGGCTTTCTTGGTTCCAATCCCTTCTGCAGGCCTGGCCATATCCTTGTCTTCACATTCCTTGCAATACATTTCCTTTCTTGTTTCAGATATTTCAAGATGGTTCTTGTTATTTTCAAATACCCCTTACATACAGGGTAAAGAAGGGAAAAAAGTGGGGTTGGCATTTGTCAAAATGTATCAAATCGAACATTTAAAATCTGGGCATTATTGTTTTATGTAAATTATACCTCAACTTAAAAATAGAACCAGTGAGGCTGAAACATACGGAGGACACTGGTACCAATAACAGATACTGTATGTAGCAGGAACAGTTCTGGTGGGGCAGCGGGTGATTTGGTGCCCGGCCCAGATCACCTCCAGGACTAAAGCACTAATTCTCCCAACTGCTCAGAGTGTTGGCGGCAATAGATCCCAGCTGATCCCTCTCCCAGACTTGCTCTCAGTTGAAGAAAACCATCTCCCCAACGCCACGCCCCCGCCCCCCCCCCCCCCAGGGTAACTCATCCATTCACTGGTTGACGGAGGGCAGGAGGTGGTATAAAGATTCAGCCCCTTTGGCCCAACTGGGGACTACACTGAAGGGTTAGCCCAGTTCCAGAGCTCCTCACAGAAGTGGCTAAGGCCTCTGTTACAGGTGCAGTGCAGTTTAACTTCGCCCTCTGCCCCATCCTGCTTCCTTCACATGCCCCTTCAGGTTGAGCTTGAGAACATTCCCCAACCAACTTCCGGGTGGGGTGTGTGTGTGTGCAAATCTCCATTTTAAGAGTTTGCATCCTGGGGAACTTGATTTGCAATATGTGAAAAACACAATGAGTCCATTTTTAATAAGCTTGAGATTCCAGGTGAAAATGTCCAACAAGAAGTTAGAAATGTGGGCTAAAGCTCAGGAAAAAGATCTGGGCAGGAAAGAGATTTGGGAACGACCCAGAGAGGTGACAGTTAAAACCATGAGATTTTACAGTACACCAATGGGGAAAGACTGAAGAGAAAAAGGCCAAGGTAATATCTTTAGTTAAGTGCTGATATTTAGGACACTGGATAAGGAAGGGAAGACCCAAGAAACGGGAGAGGAAGGGGAAAACAGAGAGAAAACAGAGTTATGATCACTGAAAGCATTTCTAGCAAGTCTGCTGTCAGCAAAGGCAAACGCTACCCAAAAAGCTAAGAAGAAACACCCAACGAATGCTTAATAAACCCGTTAACTGAACTGAGTGGGATATGTGGCCTGCAGGATACTCAACTTTTGTTGGGTTGTCTTCAGCAGCTTCTGTCTTAGAGGACAAGCACACAACCCATCTGAATGCCCTAAAGTAGACCCACTGCTAGGCTGCTCAGCAAAGAAAAGCTGAAATGGCACAGTACATAAACCTAAGTGAGCCAAGACAGAGGTCAGCTGCTTGAGCAATTTGGAAGAAACCCCCTTCTAAAAGGCTTCTTTCAAGAGAATTCCCAGGGATTATCTGAACAAACAGCTGGGATCCTTGAGAAGGATCATTCCTTACTGAGCACATTCAAACCTCAGTCAAAACCCACAGACGTTCAAACAGATAAAACTGATTCCGGGGCGGCTGGTTGGCTCAGTTGGTTAGAGCGCGTGCTCGTAACAAGCTTGACGGTTCGCTTCCCACATGGGCCAGTGAGCTGCACTGTCCACAACTAGATTGTAACTATTACTTGAGCTGAGCTGCCACTGAGCTGCAGGAGGGGCGGGCGAATGGCTCAGTTGGTTAGAGTGCCTGCTCTTGACAACAAGGTTGCCGGTTCAATTCCCGCATGGGATTGGTGGGCTGCGCCCCCTGCAACTAGATTGAAAAAAAAAACCACACGGCAATTTGTAGCTGAGCTGCGCCCTCCACAACTAGATTGAAATACAACAACTTGGAGCTGATGGGTTCTGGAAAAACACACAGTTACCCAATAAAAAATTAAAAAACAAAAACAAAAAACTGATTCCAAAACAGACGTGCACGCGCGCGCACACACACACACAGACAGTGTTTTCCCGAAAATAAGACCTAGCCAGACAATCAGCTCTAAAGCATCTTTTGACGCAAAAATTAATATAAGACCCGGTATTATATTACATTATATTATATTATTATATCATGTGATATAAGACCCAGTCTTATATTATAGTAAAATAAGACCGGGTCTTAAATTAATGTTTGCTCCAAAAGATGCATTAGAGCTGACTGTCCGGCTAGGTCTTATTTTTGGGGACATACGGGATATATATAGATAAATACATATATTTGCATCAGACCACAGGTATAAAAGGGGAGGAGTGATGTAATCACTATAGACAGTACCGACATCATCACGCTTTGAAAACAAACTGTTAGCCATGGCACCCTAAAGTAAGTGACATACCACACAGCAGGAGTTATTTGACCTACAGTCCTTGGCTGGCGTAGCCAGAAAAGAATTTACCTTCCGTGAATAGACGGAATTTATCGTCTGCTCCTGTGCCCAACACAGCTATGTAATATTCTTCAATGACTCATTGACTTTCCCTGTTTTCCTCTGGGTGTGGCGGGGGGATCCCCACATCTACATCTCTTGTCCCAACTCCTCCCGCCCAACCTGCCATCAAAGGCCAAGGCACAAAATATCGCAGACTCCCTAATGTGGCTGTATTTCCCACAGAGATCTGAAAACCTGTTAGAGTTTCTAAAGTCAGCACCAATTTCAAATCTGATCAGCATCTCTGAAAGTCACAGTTACCATACAGCTGAATAAAATATTTTTTCATAAATTTAACGCCAGCGTGTCTGTGTTTGGAAACTTTGAAAATAACATGTTGTATGGTTTACTGCACTGGAAAAGGTGCCAACAGAGTTTCAAAGGAAGGGAAGTGTATAACTGTTTCCTTTCAAATGCATTTTCCAATGGGATCCATTCAGGGAAAAGGCTGGAACTAACTAAAACATTATTAAAAACTGTTATGGAAAGAGACAGGGAGATGGAAAAAGATAGACCCAAAAAAGTGAAATACATAACCAAGAGTGAGACAGACATACAAGGAAAAAGAAAGGGGATCTGGGCAGAGAGACAGGTTGGACAGGGAAATGGGGTGAGATGAAGTTTTGTCTGGCAGTTGCTGTTCGTGGTCTCATATTGTTGCAGATCAATCGATCAGGGCTGCAGTGCTGCTGGCCCAGTGGCACAAGACAAACCACAGAGTTGGCTTTAAGTTCGGCAGTTGCGAACTGCTGACCTTCAGTTTTCAAACCAAAAATATTCTTTGGGAAACAGTAATACCAGGTTCAGCCCAACCAGCCAAGCAAAAACAAGGACTACTAACCTGAAGTAACACCCTATTCAGTTACATCAGGCACCAACCCTTCACAGCCATCAACGGGGAAGTCTACAAACCTGAAACCACACCCCACCAAAAACTAACTCCAGGTTCTGACTCAACCAACTAGGCAATGATAACTAGAAATGCTAAAACAAGTGACATGGTGTTTCAAAGTTGGCTTTACCAGGACCTACCCAAACAAGAAGGCCAGTCCTCACTCCCAGCGCCAGAGATAAAGCAATTCCTCCTCAGGTCACATGTGCATGACTCCAGTGGAATCCGCATGCAACGCTTAGGGCAGGGCTTGGCGCTAACTTACAAAGCCATTACATTTCTAGACAAAGAATTAACATGTTGTAGTGAGTGAGGTTTTTTCCTTTGGGTTTTTTTTGTGTGTGCTAAATTCATGTAAGCTAGGGTGATGCTAAAATTGATCTCCTAAACTGAAATACTTGTGAGAATGAAAGGGCGTGCTATTAGTAACTCATAAACAGGGTCTATCCCTGGGCAAACCAGGGCTTACCTTCACCCTAGTCTAAGCCACAGCAGTTTTTCTTCTCCTTGGGTCAGGATTATAAAAATTTAGCTCAGAACAATCTTTTTAAAAAGCCAAGACTGTTCCTGATTAGTGCCAAGGCACTTTCTTTTTGAGCTCCTCCAATGGAGAGGTAAACAAATCAATTAAGTTAACTGCAAAACTAACAAGAAAGACCGAGTTGACAATCAGGATTGTGGAGGAGCTAGAAATTCCAGGCAGCAGCTTCAGGGGGGAAGGAAAATCTGCTGTAGATGGAGCAGCTGAGGCTGATCCACCAGGCCTCTCAGCGCTAGGCCCTGATGCCTCGGCCAGCTTCAAACAGGGAAGGGCGGGCAGACCTTGGTGCAAGTTTGCTGAGTTCCAGGCCATCATTCTTGAGGGTGTAATAACCATGGGCTGTCGCACACATGTTGAGGGATGAGGGAAAAAAATAAACAGAGAGACAAAAGAATGAGGATGCACTGCCAATTTCAATTGTGCAGCTTTTATTTTTAAATGCTTATCAAGCTGAGAGAGAGCAGAGTTCTTGGAAAACAAGGTTTCCTTTTTTCCAATGCCAGCGTAAAACACCCTCAAGGACGGGCACTGCACGGGCTGTAACAACAAGGACCGGGCTCTGCATCCTCCCAGCAGCACAGCCCGCCATGGGTCTCACGCTGCTCTGATTTCGGCTCAGCTGAGAACTGGAAATAACAGGCCCACTGCCTCTGGTAAAAACTGCTCTTTTTAAATTTTTTATTAATCTCCAAACTGGCTGTGTTAGAATTACAGCCCATTACCTACCAACTCTCTTCACTAATAAAATAAATTTGTAAAAGGCCTAATTACTACTTTTACTAAACTACACTGCCTGGGGATCAAGTACAGGAAGCCGAGGGCTCAAACAGTTGTCAGCTAGGGGATGATGGGGAGGGGGTTGGGGGAGGACCTAGAGTCACCAGTGGGAGAGAACATGAGGTCCACAGACAAGTCTCAGAGCCCGTGCCCAAAAAGAAACAAAAGGGCACTCACCCTGTTTTTGGTCTCAGCAGTACCATGCGGACCCAGGCCATCATGGCATTTGGGGAGGCCTGTCACGAGTTACACAGGCCATGCTGCCCACGCCCCAGCTCAGCAGAAAAAAAGTACTTGCAGTCCAAGACTGATGGATCCCGGCTGGGCTCTCAGCAGAGCCTGGAGAGTCTGACCAGTAAGGAAACAGACAACCATCCTTCCCACCTATCCCACTCTCTCCTTCCACCCCAATCCAGGCCCCCAAAGAGGAAAAACAACAACAACAACACATGCAGACAACTGCACAACAGCTGTATCACGAAGGTGAGGCCGACTGCAGCAACTTCTGGGCTGTGCCCTGCACCCCACCCCAGAACGCTGATTACTAACGCTGGAAACGTTACTCACACACTGAGCCAGTCAGCCCCTCATCCAGGGCTGGTGCTGAGAAGTCTGATTAGGAACCAGCAGTCAACTCCAACACACTCATTTATAATAAAAGGTGTGTATTAAACAAACTAGTCCAACCTTAGGCACAACGTAAGGAGAAAATAGGACTGTCATTCTTAATTGTTCACGAATAACCCTCCTAGCAAATCCCATGCATCTCTTGGACTTGGACAAACGGTATTTCTCCTCCAGAGAACACCATTGCCAAAGAATATCTTTCTTAAAGAATCCTGCTAAGAAACCCTGTTATAGCAGGTGAGCTAAACCTGTGGAGACATCCCTTTTTGGGGATGACCGGACTGGAACATGGCATTTCACCGAGGCAGAGGTCTGCAGTTACTCTCTGCATGCCACATGTTTAACCCTAAAGAACTGAGGAATGCTCTCAACGGGAAAAACACAGCAGCAAATGCTGTGATACCAAAGCCACAATTCCATGGGCCCCTGGAGTCTCTCAAACTAAGCTGCCAGCTAGGGAGCTAACACTAGCTTTGGATAAAATGCAGCTCTGGTAGAGTAATTAATTTTTTTCTTAACTGGGATTACATTAATTTTCAAGGACTAATGGAGTCCAGCTGTAATGGGAAGAGCGGCTGCTGATGCACAAAGGCACTTGTGCGTACAACATTATAAACACACACATACACACACACACACAGGCCTATAAAAAGGATCCACTATAACAGGATATTTTTAGTTTCTACAATGCTGCACTAAAAATACAGCCCCGGCTGATACATCATGGCAGAACTATTCTCTCTGTCCCTTCAGGAACAGTTTAAAACATTTATTTTTGTTTCCTTTTGCAATGGTCAGAGTAGAGAGAGAAAATAGCAACTCATTGATAAGAGGAAACGAGAGAGACATGAAAAATTGAAAACTACCTAAAAACTCATGGAGAGGTTTATTTTATTAGTTCTTAATAAATATCTTGCAGATTTCCTCAGGAAATACACCAGATCACATGTAAAATAGTTTGATACTGATGTCAACTGCATCAACATATGAAGTCTATTAGGGTGAAGCCGCAGCAGGGTGATCAGCGTGCTGAAAAACTCCACAGTACTTGGGGGCAGGGAGGGGGGGATCTCACGGCCTTCCAAATTCTTCGAGAGGTAAAAAAGTCAGCCAAGACGCAGAGAGAGAGAGAAAGAGAGAGAGGGAGAGAGAGAGAGAGAGAGAGAGGAAAAAAAAATCCCACATCCTGCTTTCAGCTGCCAGCAATGTGAAGTGCCCAGAGATTAATTCTACGTCTGGCCTGGAAATGTGACTTTAAAGCATGAGGGAGGGGAGGTGGGGGTGGGGGTGGGGGTGGGGGGTGAGGAGGAAAGAGGAAAGAGAAGGGCAGGCTAACTGAGGCTGGCAGCAGGCCACTAACCCCCTCCCAAGCCATGTTTCAATGCAGACAGAAGTAAACCCCAATAGACAGCAGCGCCTCAGCCTGCCAGGGCCTTACACCAGCTGCAGCGCATCTAGCTCTCTCCACTCAGCCCCAGTGCAGATGTTCCCTACAGCATCACTTCCGCTAGACTTTCTTTTAAAGAAATAGCACACATATGTGGAGGCCTTTCTACCACGTCCCAATACAACTTTCTTTGCCTTTAAGGGCCTCAAAGCAAGGGTGAAACTCTGACAGCAGGTACCACACGGCTGAAGGAGCTGTTCCAGCCTCCTCTGGAAAGGAGCATCCGTGGGATAAAGAGCCATTAGTTAATTAATAGGAAGTTCTTTACAAGTCTGGCTTCCTATTATCTTCAGAGGGAGAAAGAGGCCCCCATAGTTTGGGGCTAAGAAAAAAAAGGGGGGAAAGTATATCTAAGATTTTAATCCTGGTTTCTCAAAGCAGGCGATTGTAGTATTATCACCACAAAGGGGTTCTGGTGGCTTTATCCTCATGGAGCGAGCTCGCATAAGGTAGTCTTAAAAGAATTTTTTAAAAAGCACATTAATATTTTACCGAGCACAATTACTTAGCTGCAAGAAAGACATAGATTTTAAAGAAATAAAGCTTGTTACTTTCTTATATGCCTAAACTCATTTTATACAATCCCAGACCCTGATTAAGTTAATCAATCAATCACTGATTAAGGACCTAATTTTGAAGTCAGTCTTGAACACTGTTAGGGATTTGATAAAATATCATAGTCTCTTGTCTTCATGGAGTGCATACTCTAGTTGAGGGATCTGTGCATTTTATGAAGCTAAAATAATGGCATTTTTTAGAATAGCTGCATAATTCTCAGGTTGTTTGTTCTTCTGGAATGAAAGAAGAGAGAAGAATCAGTAATGTCAAAAGAAAACAAAACAGTTGGTAAGCCCTCAAAACCAAAGTTGTTTTGGTTGAAATTCAAGTTCAAGAGAGCAAACAGAATCTTCCCTTAAGGGAAGGAGAGAAATGCTGGCAATCAGTAGCAAACATACTATGGTGAGGTTTAATTCAACAAATATTTATTAATTGATTTTTATGTAGAAGACACTAGATGTAGAAAGTACAGATATAGAAGTGGTTAAGTAATTTGCATGATACAGCAAATAACACAACCAGACTTAGAACCTAGTTTTACCTAACTTCAAATAGTTTTTGGTCATTACAATTTCTAAAAATACATTTCTTATTATAAAAATTTTGTGATCATTACAGAAAACTACAAAAATACAGAGAAAACAGAAGAAAATTAAAAACACTCATAATTCCACAATCATAGAGACTCATGATTAAGTTTTGATCAATATCCATCAGCCTATTTATGAATGTATGTGTAATATGTATAATTTTATAAAAATGTGATCAACTGCAAAGTTTATAACCATGGAACCACATGACCTTCAGAGAAAGGGGACACCACATTTTTAGTCGCTGACCCCGCCCCAAGAGTCAATCACCTAGAAAACAGAAACATCGTAACCTGGTTCCCCATACTAGGCAGCAGCCATCTGTTCCATCCCTATACCTCTCTCTGAGTTCCCTAAAGCAAAGAAATTTCCAAGATATCTCATTATACTCTATCCTCCTGTACATCCTTCAGTCCAAGATAGGTATGCGGACTCACTCAGAAGAAATACTGCCCTCCATACACAGTGCTTCCAAAGCCAAGACTAACCAATGAAAAAGGCCGTCAGAGATTATGGGAAAACTTGTATCCAAATGTCTCTGGCTGAGTATGGTCCCATGAGCTGGTGGCTCATGGGCCCCTAATTGCCACAGCCTTACTCCCTTGCTGTTCAGCTCAATAGATGGTTTAAGCCTAGAGCTTTTATTCTAAAATAAATATGGACTTCCCCCATAGCATTCTGTTATGCACAGACGATTCATTCGTTAGTGAAAACTAGAAGAGCCACAAAGGCAACCGTGCCCCTTCCTCTCAGAAATGGCAAGACCACACGACCACTCACCTACATGCCCATGTTATTTTCCAAGCTTCAACTATTCCCAGCTGGCAAGTTTTCACCTATAGTAAGATGAGGTGAAAGGTCTGACCCTGACAATCAGTCCATGATGACTCCAACTGTACGTACCTCACTCAAAAGAATGCATAGAAATGGACTGATCTGTTGGTTGGGAACTTTTATATCTGATGCAAAAGATTTACTCTCACAACATGCTGCATTATTTAATTATGTAGGGTTCCTCACATCTCTTACCTAACAAATGGTGCTGGAATTCCCTCCAGCTGAAGCAAATGAAAATATAGTTGCAGAACTAGTTAAAAATTTCTCCAGTGGAAAGACCTTAAGGTCAAGAGCAATGGAATTAATCACAAAGGAAAACAAAATGGCATTTTAAACTAAATAAAATTAAAAAAACTTTTATACATTAAAAAACATAAACATCATTGAAAATCAAATACAAATAAATTACCAATGAGTATAGAAAGGACTTGCTATATGTACTATCTGGAAAGCTCAAATAAATTGATACAAAAGACAGTAGGCTGGGGCGGTCAGGTAGCTCAGTTGGTTAGAGCGCAAGCTCTGAATGACAGGGTTGCTGGTTCGATTCCCACATGGGCCAGTGAGCTGCACCCTCCACAACTAGATTGAAGACAACGAGCTGCCGCTGAGCTTCCAGAGGGGCGGCCTGATGGCTCACTTGGTTAGAGTGTGAGCTCTCAACAACAAGGTTACCGGTTCAATTCCCGCATGGGATGGTGGGCTGTGCCCCCTGCAACTAAAGATTGAAGGCAGCAACTGGACTTGGAGCTGAGCTGCGCCCTCTACAACTAGATTGAAGGACAATGACTTGGAGCTGATGGGCCTTGGAGAAATACACTGTTCCCCAATATAATGTATTAAAAAAAAAAATACTAGGCTGAAATAGAAAAATGAGCCTAGAGGCAAGACTACACATAAACGGTTAATAAAACATCGGAAAAAATGTTCATTCTCACTACCAATCAAAGAAATGCTATTTAAAACAAGATAGGATGGAAGACGATTTAGCTGTTTCTTACAAAACTAAACATAGCCTTACTGTATGATCTAGCAATTGCACTCTTTTACCTAAAGGAGTTGAAAACTTATGTCCACACAAAATCTGCACACACGTTTATAGCCGCTTTATTCATAATTGCCAAAACTGAGAAGCAACCAAGATGTCCTTCAGCAAGTTAATGGATAAACAATGAAACATTATTCAAACAATGAAATATTATTCAGCATTAAAAAGAAATGAGCTATCAAGCCATGAAAAGACATGGAGGAATCTTAAATGCATATGACTAAATGAAAGAAGCCAATCTGAAAAAGCTACATACTGTGTGATTCCAGCTATATGACATTCTGGAAAAGACAAAACGATGGAGACAATAAAAGATCAGTGTTGCCAGAAATTAGGGGGAGGGAGAAATGAACAGGCAGAGTACAAGGATTTTTAGGGCAATGAAACTATTCTGGACGATACCATGATGGTGATACATGTCAATACACATTTGTCCAAACCCACAGAATTTACAACGAAAGTGAACCTCAATGTAAACTATGGACTTTAAGTAAAAATGATGTGTCAGAATAGGTTCATTAATTGTAACAAATGTACCACTCTAGTTCTGGATATTGATAGTGGGCAAGGTTGAGTATGTTTGGGGCAGGAGATACATGGTAACTCTGTACTTTCCACTCAATTTTGCTATGAACCTAAAATTTCTCTAAAAATTAAAGCCCACTGAAAAAATGATAGGTTTTATTCCATTATTTACTCAACAAATATATGAATACTTACATTGTGCCAGGGACTATAAAACATTAAAACTACTCACTGCTAACAAGAGGTGGTGGCTGGGTATTCTCAAACACTGCTGCTAAGAGTATAAACTGGCACAACCTCTTAAGAAAGTAATCCAGCATCACGTATGAAAAGTGTTAAGACTTCAAATCCTTTAACCCAAAATCTGAGCTTCTAAAAATATATTCTAGTAAAACAATATGAAATGCAGACAAAGGTTTTAAGTACAAAGATGTTAATTATAGTATTATTTACAATACTAGAAAAGTGGGGAAACAGGCTAATGATTAAATGATGCTAAAATATTCATGAGAATGTTATTTAGCCATTAAACATGTTTACAAAGAATTTTATAACTGAATACTTATAGTAAGTGAAAACAGTAGAATCAAACATTTTATATTCAGTATCCTTTCAACTATGTAAAAAACACTTGAATATTCATACATAGATACAGGAAGAAACATCATTGCTGGGAAGTTGGTTTACAGGTGGTTTCCACCCTTTTTATTATTTTTTAGTACTCTCAACAAAACCCAAAATGTTAAGTCTTTTTAAAAAAAATCTAGTTTTCATAAACAGGACAGTCACTCTAGTACGGTGAGAGTAAAAATATGGTAAATGAGTACAGAAGGAGAAATAAAAGAATATTTATGGGCAAGAAGAAAGGACAGAGAATAAATGATGAAAGATTTAGGAGACCAGAAAAAACCAGAACCTACGCTGTTCTCAAAGAAATTTTGCTTTCCAGAGCCCTGAAGACATTGACACCAGGATTAACACTAAATACAAAGGCATATTTAATGTATTTTAATTTAATACCAGGATACAAACCATGCATTTAGAAATTACACTTTCAGAAATGTCATCTACACAAAAAAACAAGGAAAGACAGCAAGATTATGAGCAATGACCCAGATAACAAATATCCCTGGCCTTGCTATTCAATCTTCATTGCCCAGACTGACTTGCTGACAAACTTTATTCTTGAGTTGAACTCAATTAAAAACATACTTATTGAGAACTTATGGCACACTAGGCAGTTCTAGATGCTCACAATACATCAGCGAATAAAACAGGTCAAGGATCCCTATCTGCAGGGAACTTACATTCTTGCAGAGAAGCAGTAGGGGAAAACAGGTTAATAAACACATGCACAAAATTAAGTTATCTAGCAGTTATAAAATAAGGGTTATGAAAAAAGAAAGTAGAGGGCAGCCAGATGGCTCATTTGGTTAGAGCACGAGCTCTTAATAACAGGGTTGCCAGTTCGAGTCCCACATGGGCCAGTGAGCTGCGCCCTCCACAACTAGACTGAAGACAACGAGGGCTGGATGGCTCAGTTGGTTAGAGCACGAGCTCTCAACAACAAGGCTGCCGGTTCGATTCCTGCACGGGATGGTGGGCTGTGCCCCCTGGAACTAAGATTGAAAACGGCGACTGGACTTGGAGCTGAGCTGCGCCCTCCACAACTAGATTGCAGGACAACGACTTGGAGCTGATGGGCCCTGGAGAAAAACACTGTTCCCCAATATTCCTTAATACAAAAAAAAAATTTAAAGAGCAGGATAAGAGAGATTGGGAGTACAGGGTGGGAGTGCAACAGTGTTAATAGGATCTTGAGGGTAGGCCTCATGGAGGTAATATTTAAGCAAAGACTTATAGGAGGTAAGGTTATTTGCCATGCAGATAGCTGGAGGCAGAGCATTCCAAGTAGAGAAAACTGCTAATGCAAAGGCCCAAAGGTGGGAGAAGCCCTAGCTTATCAGAGGAGCTGCAAGGCCAGTGTGGCTGAAGGAATAAGTAAAGTAAGACAGAAGAACAGTAGGGAACGAGGTCAGAGAGAGGCAACGTGGGGAGTGGGGTGTTTCATATAGGAAGACCTTACAAAGACTGTGGCTTTTACTCTGAGTGAAATGGGAAGCTGGTAGAGGATTCTGAATAGTGACATGATCCTGATGCTTTTAAAAGAACCACTCCTGTATAGAGAGCAGGCTAGTGTGTGCGTGCGTGTGTGCAAGCACATGTTTTTTTTGGGGGGGGACACAGGGGTAACAAAGAGATTACTTAGGACTTTCAAGTCTTGGTGAATTGTCTTTCTCTTCATGTTTAAAAATAAGTTTTCTCCACAAAGGGTATCCAAGCCATGTTTGCAAAGAGGGTTTTCTCTTCCAATGTGGAATCTTGAAGAATGTGTCAATGGCCTGCAATTGTGTCCTTAGCAGGCATCTCAAAATAATGATTACCAAACATTTCTCTCTGCTCATTGCCCTGACACGAGTTCTGGGCATCACCCTCTCTCAGGGGAGAGGTGAAAGGAAGTTATGCAGAACAAGGAGTGATAACAGGATGACGTCACAGGTGTGCCTCAAAGAAGCCCCCAGTGAGTTCGGCTCATAACCATTCTACAGTGATTTACTCTACCCTGCCAACGCCAGCTGGAAAAGGGATGCAGAAAGCTGACACAGCCTTAAGCCCTGGGCAGGCATTATAAGATCCTTCTCCCTCCAGTCCCCTGCCAGCCCCTCCCCTCTTCAACCGCTGATCCTTGCTTCAGAAGCCAAAGTGTGAACAGCACGTGTCTGGATTTCAGAAACCTGCCCAGCAGTTGGAAATTCCCTGCAGCGTGTCAATTGCTGCATCTGCTGTTGGCACTTGGGGCAAGGGATCACATGGGCATTTTCTGAAATAACCTTCAAGATGGGAGTCTGATGTCTGAAGAGAGGACTAAAGAAGCCAGAAAACCCCAATTATAGTAAATAAATTGCTAGTACTGCCTTCTAAAAATGAAACTGAGACATACAAGCAAACCAAACAGCTCTAAGAACAGAAGTAGTCAAGAACAAAAGCACAGAGCACCCTGACTAATGGAAAGGATTTTATGGGCCAACAGGGTTCACCAGATATGTAATGTAATGTGGCTGAAATGAGAAAGCGCTCTTTTCCAGATCTCTAGCTCATACCCTTTTAGTAAGAAATAGCTTCTATCATTTCGGCTGCAGGCCTCCCTCCCACCTCCCTTTGCCCAATTAGTCCCCTAAATAGTCTATAACTTGAATACCTCTTGGAAATTTTAAAACATATGAGCCCAGTAACACCGCCTGCCATAAACTAGGCGGGAGGAGCTGAAAAAGGAGCTACCCTTTGAAAGAGCAGCTTCCATGCCCTTGCCACCCTAGATGCAGGTGCTCCAGTCACACCGCTCATAGGCAGAGCTCAAAAACTGCTCGAGTCTGACGGCAAAAAGAAAAAAGGAATCATAGCATTTCTCCTAGTAATAGGGCCGGCAGTTTAAGTACCTAGATCTACTCTCTCAAGGAAACAACTAATTATCCTACAAAAAGTATTTTAAAAATGTTTTTAAAAAGCATTGATGAGTTAGTAAATTAAAAAGGAATTTGTTGGTCAGGGATTGGATAAAGACGGGAAACTAGAGATTCAAGTGTGGAACGTAGCCAGCCTTTACCCTAAGAACATTTGCTACCTGATGAACGTGAGCTTTGGTTTCCAAAGCTTCCTGGTACTGCCAACATCAGAAGATGCCCAAGATCTCTACCATAAAGCTGGGATCTGACAGAACTAAATCCAAAGAATAGGGGTGAATCAGAAATATCCCTCAGCCTCTTGAGAAGACAGCTGGAAAACTGACTACCTCCAACTCTGGGGCTGACTGGAAGAGAAAAAATATGGCACTGAAAATATGGATTATACACTAGCCCTCACAGGGGTGTATAGTCTGAATTCACATTACCTCGGTGGTCTGAAAAGCTTCAAGCAGATATTTTAAGTTAGAGTAATTATTTCAGACTGCTACACCAGGCTGTGGACAAAAGCAAACTCAAATCCTTTTCCTATTTTCACCCTAGGTCTCCAGGAATTCTCACTAATGAAACCCCACAGAAAATAAGCCGATTACTGAAAAAATTTTAAATGACACCTGAAAAAATTTAAAAGGCACATGAGCAACAACCAGCAGAAACAAGAGATTAGCAGAAACTCACATAAAAGGACCCCTTCATCAATCTCTAAAATAAATAACCATGTTTAATATATTTTAAAGAACTAAAAGACAAGCTCACAAATATGTTCAGGGAACAAGAAACTATAAAGAAGGAGCAGATTTGAGGGGAAAAAGAACATCTGGAAATAAAAATTTATAACGAAAATATAAAGCTCAGTGGGGCATATTTAGCAGATTAGATATAGCCAAGGAAAGATTCAGTGAACTGAAAGACAGAGCTATGGAAATTATCTGGAATGCAGCACACACACACACACACACACACACACACACACACACACACACAGAGAGTCGGAAAAATGAAAGAGAAGTTTAAAAGATATTAAGACTGAGTAAGGTCTAATATATGTCTAATCAGTCACAGAGAAGAGAAAGCATGGGAAGATGTAGTATCTTTTTTTAAAAAGATGTAGCTGCTAAGAATTTCCCAAAACTGCTGAAATCAACTCATAGATACATGAAGTCAAAAAAATCTTTAGCAGAAAAAATAAAAAATAAATCAGACAAATCATTAAACTGCAAAACATCAAAAAGTTTTTGAAAAGACCTACAAATCACCCAGAGAAAAAAGATAGATTACTTTTAAAAGAGAAACAATTAGACTCATAACTAACTTTTAATCAGCAACAGTGAAAGCCCAAAGACAGACAGTCAAGTATCTTAAATGGGCTAAAGGAAAAGAACCGTTAACGCAGAGTTCTATTACCAGCGCGTACCAATAAAAGATCTTTTAGGAATAGGGAAAACAAAGCCTTTTTTCAGGCAAGTGAAAAATAAAAGTTTGTTATCAAAAGAATTTCACTAAATAAATTCTAAGGAATATACTTAAGGCAGAAAGAAAATGATCCCAGGTAGGTCTGAAATGCAAAATGGAATGAAAAGAAAGTAATAAATATATGCGTGAGTCTAAACAAACACCATCAAAATAATAATAACAACAACAACTGAAACAAAAACAATTACTTTGTCTTGTAGGGTTTAAAAGGAAAAGAAGAATTGAAATATATGACAGCAGCAGCATATAATTGGGCCAATAAACTGCAAAGAGAATGAATAGAATTTAAGCATTCTATGGTCTGTGTATTATTTAGGAGGAAAGTGAAAATGCTGAATGCCTTTTGGCAAGGTAAGTATGCATGCTTTAATTCCTAGGGTAACCACTAAAAGAAAAAAAGGATCTAGTGGGGGGGCAGATGAGGAGGGAGAGAAGAAGGGAAAAAGAAATCCCAAAGAAAGTAAGAAAGGAGCAGAAGAGAAACAGAATGGGTAGGAGAATGGGAAAGCACGGGGAGAAAATATGTACAAAACATTTATCTGATAGGGGTCTTATATCCAAATTACATAAAGAACTCTCAAAGCTTAATACAGATAAACAACTTGATTTTTAAAATGGGGAAAAGAGTTGAACAGACACTTGCCAAAAAAGATATACAAATGGCAAATAAGCACATGAAAAGTCACTCATCATCCTTAGTTATCTAAGAAACACAAATTAAAACTAAAATGAAAAAGCACTGTACATCCATTAGAATAGCTAAAGTAAAAAAGACGGATAATACCACGTGTTAACAAGGATGCAAAGAAACTGGAAATATCACATACTGCTGGAGGGAATGTAAAATGGTTCAAACACTGGAAAAAACAGTTTAGCAGTTTCTTATAAACACTTACTGGATGACCCAGGAAATCTATTCCTAGGTATTTACCCAGAGAGATGAAAACATATGTTCAATTCACAAAAAGATTTTCATAAAAATGTTCATGGCAATTTTATTCATAAACCCCCAAAGTGGAAACAACCTAAATATTTACTAACAGGTAACAAGATCAATACATAAAATCATAGTATATCCACACAATAGAATATTATACCGTAAGTAATATGAAGGAATAAAATACTAATAACATGTAACAACATGAACACATCTCAGAAACATTTAGCTGAGCAAAAGAAGCCAGACACAAAAGGGTTTACACTGTATGATTCTATTTACATAAAACTTTAGAAAAGACATATCCAGTGTTTCTCAGTGGTTTCCTGGGGCCAGGGCTCGGGATGAAGATCAACTGCAACGGGCACAGGGAGAACTCTATGGGATAATGGAAATGTTCTGCGTCTTGACTGTGATAATAATTACTTACTTAGGTAAAAAGTGGCCAAACTCTTTGAAATGCGTGTGTTTGAAATGCGTGCACTTAAAATGCGTGCATTTTCTTGTATGCACACTTTACATCAATGAAACTGATTTGAAAACACAGGATGGTATAGTATATAATCCAAATATACCAATAATTACAATCTTGTCAATGGACTCGATGCTCATAATAGCCCCAAAGAGAAAACTCAAACGTCCATAAACAAAAGAATGGGTAAACTATAATAAATGAATAAAATGTAGTGCTGTAGCAATGAAAATGAATACTACACACATCAACATGGACAGTACTCACAAACAATACATGGAACAAAATAAGCCAGAGAGAAAACAATATAAATAATATGATGAGCATGATTTCATTTATATGTAAGCAAAACCAAACTATGTTTTGTTTAGGGGTGTATACTTAGATGGTAACACTATAATGAAAAGCAAAGGAGTGAATTCCACAGGTCAGGATGATAATTACCTGTAAGGGCAAGGGAGAGCTCCGAGGGGGATGAAACACACAGGGAGCTTCTGAGGTACTGACAATATTGTATTTCTTAACCTGGGTGGTGGTTATATGTGTATTCCCTTAATCATTCTTTCAAATGTTTTATACTCTCATACTCCTTTCTGTATGAATGCTTTACCCACCTTCTCCCCATTTTGTCTAAGAATGACACGTGAAAGCCTCTTTTTTTAAAAAAGCAAGAAGGATACTAGAAAAGATGGTGAAAATACACAACATTCTTAAAAAGTCCCCTGCCCCCCTTTTTAAAAGACTCTACATATCCTAAAGAAATTCCCCCCACCCATGACAATAGTAAATATGGATCCCGGACAACCCTGATTTGCTCAGACCACATCCTTCTGCCAGCGTATTACCTGTGGCCCCCACTTTAGCCTCAAGCAACTTGGGAGAATTTTGACTCCCCCATCTCCCTCATCTCTACTTCAGTTCCTCTTCTAGTCTCAGATCAGATTCAAGGATTAGTTTTTCATCAAAGAATGGCAGCTGCTCAGATTTGGGGTTGGGTGGGGGGATTGTTTGCATTGTTTAGCTGTCTCAAGTCCAGAGAAGTTTTTGTGTCTTCTGATATAGAAGGCTGGACACTTGAGACCTGAGTGTAACTTACTACCCTGTTTCCCCGAAAATAAGATCTAGCCGGACAATCAGCTCCAATGCGTCTTTTGGAGCAAAAACAAACATAAGACCTGGCATTATATTATACTATATATTATATTATATAAGACCCGGTCTTACAGTAAAATAAGACTGGGTCTTAAATTAATGTTTGCTCTAAAAGATGCATTAGAGCTGATTGTCCGGCTAGGTCTTATTTTTAGGGAAGCACAGTAGCTGTGCAACATTGCTCGTCACTTAACCTTACTTATATGTTTCTCAGCTATAAAAAAGGACATGAAATATCTATCCCACCTGTCTCAAAGGGCTGACAGATCAAATGGGAATTCACATGAAGCAACTATAAAATGTCACCAGGTGTTATCAGTGTCGTAGTGTTGGCATTATTGGCCACTACCTCTGAAAGCTACACTTCTTCCCCAGACCAACATTTAGTTGGTTAGGGTCCAAAGGGCAACTTACTGCCCCTAACTTCTATCCCTAGACACACTCACTTCTCCCCGTTAATTCAGCAAACAGTACAGTGCCTCTCGGCCTCACCGCCCAAGCTACCCATTTAAAACTCTACTCCTCAGGAAAAGCTTAAAAAGAACCCCACAAAGGCAGCTGAGTGTCCCGCTGCCAACACTCCACCCAATGTCTCTTTTGCAGAATAAGTCCAATCTGGGGGGGAAATCAAATTGAGAAGCTATAAAATGGCCAAAGAAATGAGGTATCTAGCCCACATTAACTACTGGCCAACGATGGGCTATTGCAATTCTTACTCCACACCAAAGCAGCCACACCGTTAACTTGGGGCAAAAACACATTTCTTTAACTGACATGATAAGAGGCTTAATTTTATTGATATAACTGAACTGTCTCATTTCTTTAGCTTTTCATAACTGCTTCTCCCCCAGCCTAAAGTAAGAGGTTCATTCTGAAAACAACAAGGACCCTGGATTTCAGAGTTGGGAAGACAGGGTGTCCCTGGACAAGCTCACTTCTTTAACTTTTTCTTCTTTTCTGGGAAATTCTGAGGGAAGAAGTCTATGCTAAGCAGCCTGTTGATAAGTTCTATCTTCCCCCCAAAGGAACAGAGGGCATAGCTGAAGGATGCATCCTCTGGCCTGCCTTCTAAAGCCTAACTAGCCTCTTCTGACCTTTGAATCTATTTGTCACAAAATTTCTTGGCCAGTCTGGCTCTTTCTTTGTTCATTTATTCTAAAATGAGCAGTCCTAAAAATGAAGGGCAGGCAGTGCTGATTACCTGTAGAAATCTACCCATGGACCCTGGAGGAGAAAAAGCTGAAGGGCTTCTACCACCAGAGATACAGAAGGAGGAATGAGAAGGACAGTTTATTCAGCTAAACTCAAGTCTAACCCCTTATGAAAGGTGGATTTCCTGTACAACTGTTCTGACAAGCAGAGGATTAGGCACTTCATACATTCTGCTTGGGTAAGAGACTCCGACAGAAGTGAATTGCCACAAAGGAGCAAATTGCTTTACTCAAGATCTCTAAGGTGGTTGTATGCTGGAAGACAAAGCAATTTTGGTTGTGAATTGAACTTCTCAACTATAGTCAACTTGCATATACAACAATGGCAGGAAGGTGTAAGGTCCCCATCTCAAGTATCCCACACATCTGGATTAAGCTCTACCATTCCCATATAGACAGCTAAGATTCTCTGTCCCTCTGGAAGTGAACATATGGCACTCCCTCCACCTCCTGCAGCTCAGGATTACTAACAATCCATAAAAGCAAGCATAGATGATAATGAAAGGAATGCCAGGTTAACTCTGCCTCAATCTGAGCCCCTAAATGTTCCCAAAGGGCAGGAAGCACCAACTGCACACACAAGAAGTGTCTCTTGGGTGCCCTCTTGCTGCCACCAGCGCTTTTCTGCAAGGCTGAAATGGAGGCCTACTCTGCCTGTGCGCTGGTAGAGGAGGAAAAAGAGGGGGCCAGGGCATAGAAAAGGGAAGTTATTCCAGTGGTGGCCAATGAATAACATCCAATGATTTATAGGAAGTATAATCCAATAATACAGTAAAATAAAACAGTGTGTGCCTGAGATGGTTTTGATTCCAGGAATTATAAAACATATTTTTTAAAAAGAGAGAGAGCAAGAGGGGAAGAGAAAAAGGAAGGAAAAAAAGGCCAGATTGGAGCAAATTGGGCACAGATGGGGGATGCAATGGGGTTTCAGTGATGCCCTACCACAAATGTTGCTTCAATTATTCCTCTTCAAGAAACTAGAGTTTTATTTCCTTAAATTACAAAATTTTTAAAAAATTAAAATTCTTGGAGTGCTTGTGGTTTAGATCAGCAGTTCACCCTCCAGCATCACGTCAGCCAATCAGATGGCTACTGAAGTGTTAAATGCTGAGGCACGTGGAGAAGGCCCCATTTCTCCCTTCAGGCTCAGGAATGCCATAGAGATTACCAATTGTGACATCACTCTGGGAACCAACTATCACCACAACCCATCACTCACCAAAGGATAATTCTGGACACAGGCCAGGTAAGGAACACACTATTCAATGAGAGCTGGCTTGCCTTCTTCATCCATGCATTCAATAAATAATTACTGAGTGCCTAATAAATTCCAGGCACAATGGTAAGGACCCCAAACACCCCTCAAATTTATCTGTCCCCAACAACTTCAGCATAGAGTATTAGGATTCCAGACGCTCTGTATTCCCACTGATGTAGGATTTTTGTATAGGGCCCATGAGAGGAGGAAATAAAGGTCTCCCCACCAATAGCCCCGAACCCATGAGTTTTAAGATCACTCTGAGACTGGAAAATTTAGTTGGTTAAACGATGTGGCATAACTCAACTTATTTTCTCCTGTGGGCAGGAGGGCAAATCTGACCTCACAACCTCTGCCTCCCTGAGCTCTGGGGAAAATTACAAACTAGGAAAAGGGGAAAGATGCCTTTCTCTCACTCCCATCTAAGTTTTTTTCCTCCATTTTGTCTTGTGAGGTGTCCAAAGCTTTTAAAAAGTTCTCTGTCTCCCCTGACCACAAGGAAAGCACAATTGAAAAACAATCACACTGAAGTGTCGGTATCATTTCCGTCCCTGGACTATTGGTATTTTGAAAAGAGGACAGTTATACAAGGGTAGCACTGAATATACACAAAAAATGAACTAGAGGCATCACTTTTTATTTTTAGTGAGAACATGCCTGCTGCTCTCCCAAACATACTCCTTAGGGCCACATCCACAGGGAAGGCCCAGGCACAGACTGAGAGGATCCAATGCCTTAGGGGCCACAGATCACCTCTGCTTCAGGCTGGAACGTTCCTTCGCCACAGAGTCCAGAAACTGACATGTGCAAACACCCACCCAGAAGGACATGTCCAAGAAGGAATGGAAAGAAAAATGATGGCCCAGATGTTCTGTAACTTGCAGTGACTGCCAAATCTCCACAGACCCCAGCACCTGGGAGGCCAGGCAGCAGCAGGCCCTTGCTTCCTGGTGTCAGACAGCCAGGGTCCCGCGGCTGGGTGGCGACTCTGACAGCAAGCAGAGTGGCCTGGAGAGAAGCCTTTAGAAGGGCACCGGCTGACGGGACTTGGGGGCTCAACACTCAGGGCTGATTTATCACTTCCTTACTCATAAAACTGTGATTCAAACTGCTGCTGATTAGTGAAGGATTTAAATCTTTACCCTCTCCCCAGCCCCCTTCCTTCTCCACCCCCGGCACAGATGCTGCTCCTCAGCCACAACACCCCCTTCTTGCCACTGTCCGTGCAAGCACAGCACAGGGGCCCAGAGAAGATGACTCATGTGCTGGGAAATGGAAAAGTGCATCTTCCCACCAACCAGCCCGCTGAGTGCTCTGCTCACCCCTCTCCCAATGGCAGCCCACACAGTGGGGTCTGGACGGCCGCCTCAGCTGCACACCGGGTACTTGGCAGCATGTCCACAGAGCTCTCTGTCCTAGTTGAGTGTTATATCCTGTGGCCCAGTATGCCTTTCCCTGAAACACCCTTGGAGCTTCTGAGCACCTCAGCTCAGACTCTGCTGGGCCTCAGTTGCCTCAGATGAGCACCAGGACGAGGCCAGAAATGAATAGCAGGGTCTCAAGCCCAGGCTTTGACATGTCCTTCCTGGCTATGGGTCCTCATCATGACCAACCATGGAGAGGAGCCCTAGAAAAGGTACCTTGGCCTCAAGTGGGGGAACCACCTATTCCCTTCTTTCTCTGTTCTCACCATCTCACCTTCCTTTCACTCGTATTTTCTTAACCTTTACCGAACAACTGTTGCAGGAAAAGGCCACTGGTGGCCTATGAAAAGGCCAAGGTATTCCTTTTCATGGAGCAGAAGCTGCTGACAACAGATGCTTCACAGGCAAGAGTGGCAGGTCCTTTACAGTCACACCTCCCAAGACAAGTCACTTGACACTGGAACAATACCTTGGCAGAGACTGTAGCTCACTGAACTCTGTGGCTGTTGTTAGAGGGAGGCAAGAAAAGCAACAGGAGGGCACCTCGGGAGGCCCCATTTCTTGAGTCCGGTGAGCTTCCCACGTGGCAGCAGAATCACCCGAGTAATGAAGAAGAAATCAACCTCCCACCCCTTTACACTCCACAGTCTCACCAGGACAGCACTTTACAAACTTTATTTCCTCCTTCCTGGAAACCACCACTGCCCCTCAGGACTGCACGCTTCCTCAGAGCTGTTCTCAGGAATAATTAGCCAAGTTCAAAATGGCACCTAAGCCTCTGCATCTTGCCTTCTGCTGGGAATTCTAAATGGGGTAGCAGGCAGCCTGAGAGAAGGAAATCCTCTATGATTCAGATGGGACTGCAAACCCAGGCAGAACAGCAGAGCACCTTGCAGAATCCCAGGAAGAGCCGAGTTCCAAGGGAAACGGTGGCATACTTACTCACCGGGGGGTAATACCTACCCCCCACCTTCCTCCAGCAAGCTGATGCAGAAACTCCCAAATACAAATACAAACTCCACAGTGAGAGAAAGCACCAAGGAAAGGTGCAACAAGAGAACTAGTGACACTCTGTCCAGAAACGCCAGGTCTGTTACATAACAGAGTCTCCATGGGGCAATTCCCACTTCTTGGCATTTCAGACAATAACCTTTCAGCCCTGAAACCAAACTTTACTCTTGGTCAATGCCAGGAAATGATTCTTTGGCACCATGGACCAAATCTCTCTTGCAAACAAACATACAAAATAATGTCACCCCTATACTATATGTTTCCATCAAGTCAAACCACATGATCCTTACCTACACGGGGTAAAGGGAAGGGAAGGGATCCTTTGACTGTGACCTGGTCATCAGAACATTTAAAAATCCTTCCAATCAGCACTCCCCTGCCCCCCTCTCCATCAAAAAACTCCCGTGTTCAGAAAAGTATTTCAGAACGCACACCAGTATGTTAGCCAAACTCTGGGCCTGGTGATTTTTGTGCTTCCAGATTTGAGTCACCAAAGCTCATCAATTCTCTGTTCTTACTCCCTGGCAGGCTCCCACAAGGGATATCCCACAGGGAAAACTAGACTTTTCCATATTGAACAAACAGGGTACATGAGTCCAGAAACAGCTATTCCCAATCCCTGCCAAGCGTATGGTCTCTGCAATGAAACATTTCAGCAATGCCTCTCCCCTGGGAGAGGCTCTGAGGCTGCAGACTCCAAGAGGCCTTGCTGCTGCCTTTAGCACGGCCAGATGTGCAACAGCATCGCTGGGTTTGCAAATTAAGTTCTATACCCATGATTCCCTCCTTCCATCCCACCCAAGCACTGGAGAGTCATACAGATTTCAGAGAGTAAATTAAAGATCTGAGAAGCAATGGTGGGTGGGGGAGGGGGGAAGAGAGAAAGAGAGAGAGAGAGAGAGAGAGAGAGAGAGAGAGAGAGTTGGGAAGGGTGTAGTCGTATGGTAGCAAAGGAAAGAAGCTAGAGTAATCTTTATCTGTCTAGATAAAGAAACTGGACATGCCTTACCTTTCAGCTGGGAGTTGTGTACAGCAAACATGTTGATGGTCATAAGCTGCAGCATGCGGGTACTTCCGATAGGAGACGGACTATGCTGCAGCAACACCTGAAACTCCTTGAGGACTTTCTCAGCCACTGCAGGGAATGTCTCCATCCTACAAATAGAGCCAGCTCGTCAGTGAGGCACATCCCCAAGAATACTGGGTGTACGTATGCGCGCGCGCATACACACACACACACACACACACACACACACCTGTCTCTCTTGGCAAGCAGACAACTAAGGCCTAGGACGTTTCTTTGCTACTTTCACAAACCTTCCTGGTATCCTAAGGTTGTGAACAAATTTAAGAGAAAGAAGTGTGCAGGGTTCAGAGATGGAAACAACTCAATTTTGGATAAATTGCTATGAGTTATTATGCTTTGGTATGCTATTTCCTAACCCCTGGCAATAACTGGATTCATGCTGAAACAATCGGTTTTTTAAAACAGCAAACAAATTTCTTTTAAGCTCTAAGACCTACATGTTCCCCAAACATTCTGGTATGAGCACTGTATTCTAAAAAAGGTTCATTAATCTAAAGATTCTTTACTTGAGGCTTTACTTCGGGCAACCAGAACTAGTTCTGCTGTTGTCTCCTTAGGTACTATCACACTAAGTGCTCCACCCAAGGATCCCAAATTTCCCCTCGAAGAATGCCTAGATCTAGGGCCCCAGTGATCAGTTTCAGCCTTTCCCCTGTCGCTGTTCTTCCCTCTCTCACACAAGACTGCTCATCAGGGTCTGTATGTTTTCAGGCCAGTGGAAATATAATGCCCTGGCCAACTGCCACTCCCAATACAGGAAGAGCCTGTAATGTAGGGAGGTAGAAATCCAGCCAGTGACCTAGGGCTCCTAAAGAGAGGTCATTCAAACCACTGCTTGCCAAATGTGGCCACTGGATCCCAAACAGTGGTGCATGTCTGCAGTTCCTTTGGCAATAGGAACAAACCACAGCTGAAGTCCTCAGAAATAAAAGCAAATTCAAACTTGGTGCTAGAGAGAGAAACCAGGCACACTGGGCCTTAGGGCCATGCTGAACAATTCGTGGTCAGCAAAGTATCTTTTCTCCATCTTCAACTCCCCCCCCACACACACACACAACAAACTGCTTGTGGTGCCTGGAGGTGGGGTGAGGAAGAACTTCAGGCTGGATTAATAAATAGCTTCTGAAATGCCACAGGAAAGGGAATCCTTCTCAAAAGAGACAAAACAGTTTCAAATCCGAGAAAGGTGTTTCTGGCTTCACCCAAACTATGGCCCTTTCCCCACTGAGTAGTACCCTCCCCCGGTTAGAAAACTCCAGAGCTTTCTAGTATCCTGGCAATCTTCATTCCTTGCCCTTGGATGTCAACTCTATTATGGACCTTCTGGTACCCAGAAGTCATGCCACAGCTATGGGTCAGTTACAGTTTATATTCCAGTTCCATTTTCTGAAGAGCTGCCCTCATTTTCATTGGCACAAAACATGCCATGCATTTGCTTCCCCCTTCACATACTCCATTTCAAGTACCCCCCCCCACATGCCAAAAAAAAAATGTATACATACACACACACCCGAAAAACCCTCTTATTTTTTGTCTCGCTCTAAAAAGTTTCAGAACCATTAAAACTCTTGGTAGGTTTAGAATGGCAGAGTGATATGTTTGGGGCTGGACTGGATCCATTTTCCCCATGGGCTGTAACAAAGGTTTCATTTTAAATCCTGATACTGTGCAGCACTCTTTCTGGTCGGAGGTGGGGAGGGAGGTTAGCAATTCTTATTACGAGAATAGCAGAGTTCACTCTGCTTGAAAAGCAGCCACACTGGGCAAGTTTCAGAGCCATGTGTCTCCGTGTTGAAAGGCGGTAGAGAGCCAGCACAGAACGACATGACAGAATGTCATGTGGGACAGTCTTGCTTCGAAACTGTGTCTGAGGAAGCCTCTTCCCTGGGATGGGAATTGAAATAGATCCATTAACACTTCCTAGGTCAGACTGAGGTCTCAAACGAGGCCAAATGTCCACCGTCTTTTTTTTTTTAAGTTGAAAAAATAAAAAATCCTCCCTTCACCTTTGAACTAGTTTGATATGATTAAAACAAAAGAAAAAACCAAATGCGTAAGGATATAAGTTAGAATAACTTAAATTCTGAGATTATGAGGGAAGATGGATCTACTCAGACAAAATCAGCTTTGTCAGGTGATAACTGAGGAACTCACAGCACAGATAAAAGACTCTTCCTCAGAGCTCAGTAATGGGGTTTCTGGTTCCCAATTTTGTAACTAAGATGCTGTCTGATTTTGGCCTCAAATTACCTCTAAGTAGTTTTATGTCTTTCTCTTTGCTTCACCCCATATTAAAAACAAAAACTATACTAAAACTGTGATAATGACAGTATACAATTTATGTTTAGAAAAAAACCACAAAATAAAATTATGGTTTTTATGGATACATACAAGTAAGAAGGTTTGGAAGAACACATAACCTGATGCCTAGTGTTCTCTTTGGAGGGCACAGGATGGGGGAGAGTGGAAAGAAACTTTAGCATCAGCAGTAATGTTACATTTTTAATAAGGAGATTTTGTATATTACTTATGTAATAATTATAGAAGTTTTAGCCAAGAAGCAGGAGTACCAGTAGCAACAGAAGAGGAGGAGGAGAGAAAGCATAAGAGGACGGTAATTTATAACAGCAAAAAAGTGGAAGCAGCCGAAAATGCCCACTAATAGCAGGTGATTCAGACGGTCCATCTATACAACTGAATTCTATTTTTTGAAAGTTGTATCAGATTTTTAAATCATGTTTAACATACATTAAATGAAAACAGTTTTTAAGTAGTTTAATGTGATCCCTTTATATATTTGTCAAAAATAAATGTGTGTGTGGTGATATATAGAAAAAAAGATAAAATTATACATCAAGTGTTGTTATCTGTTAACAGTTAATCAGACAGTTACCTCTGGATAGTGAGAATATGGGTAATTTTTTATTTCTTCTTTTTGCTGGGTTTTCTAAATCTTTTACAATGAGGACTGCATATAATAAAGAGATTTCCCCTATAAAGAATACTTCTGGCTTTTACATAAAACATAATTTTAAAAGTAAGTCAAGACACAAACATTATATTTTTAACAATTCAAAGTCCAAAATAAATATATCAGTCTTTGACTTCCAAGAGACCTTGAAGCTGTTCAAATAGCATGACTAGGCAAGCAAGTTAAAAACTAAACTAATAACTTTAACCGAGGTAAAAATGGGAAGCAAAATTATTCTATTTGTCACAAATCAAAAGTCGACAGGCTGCCGGCTTCCCAGCCTCTCTCGGTGGAGTCCAAGCGCAGGTCTGATCTGCCTGCCTCTCAACAGGAAAGGCAGTGTCTGTCAGGAGCCATTCGGCACCCCTGACTGACTCCTCTTCCTGAGAGGATTCTGTCCCTATCCTTTAAAACTGCAGAAGATACAATCATTCTCAGGATGTGCGTTTCACTGACTGAAGTGACTACTTTCTGAAGTGATCTCTAGAGACACCTTGTCTCATTAGAATGGCAGTTTCAAGAAACCAATCTTTCATACAACACTGAGACCCAAACCTGGGAGGGACTCAGTGACTAACGACACAAGACGCAACCTCTCAGATGCTGAGCAACACAGCTGAGCTAGACAACATTCTCCTCAGAGAAGAGTCAGGCTTTCCTAAGTCTTCTCAAATTCTTAAATTTTTAAAAACTGAACAAGACAGAAGCAAGCCAGTAGCAAAAAACAAACAAATAAAAAAACCCAAAAAACAACTAATCTGTGTGACAAGCGTAGAAGTGAAAGAGAAAAAAAAACCCGTTTGTGCTACAGAACATCAGGACTGGAATGGACCTTGGATATCATCTATTTAAACTACTGATAAGGAAACCAAAGCCCACAGAGGCTTTGCCTTGTTCACTCTTGAGGCCTTGTAACTAGTTAATGTTGAAAAACAAATTCTTTTTGGCACGTGATTCCACCAAACACTCCGAGCCTCTTTTTCACTGGATGCTGAGAGTATGGAGACTTGTGCTGCCCACAGTAGGCATTCAAGAATATACTGATGCAATCTGGAACACTCAGCACAGACAAGATGAAAACTGGGAGAGCAACGTTGGGGCTTTTCTCCAAAGGCAGGCGGGACAGTGGATGTGTCTTCAGCTGCTCCCCATTACAATCTCCTCACTCTTAATTCATTTTCAACGCCTCCCACATTTCACATCTTCTTGGTAATTAGGCAACAGTCCATGTTGTTGTGTGTGGTTTGGGCTCATTGCTTTTCTAGTCTTACAGCTTCTATACTTCTTTTTTCTCGAATAGAAAAGTTATTGCTGTTTCTGCCTTCCAAAATAAATATGGGGCTCGATTCTCTTTTACCTCCAGGAGAGCATAAGAAGAACACTCATGGAGCGGCCGGAGTGCCCAGAACGTACATACGCTTCCCTCATGTGAACACCACTATAACTCATTTTTTATGAAGGTGAAGTAGACTGGCCTTATCTTTTTGCCAACAGAACATATCATATGTAGAAATGGAAGAGATACTGAAAAATAATCTGGACCACAGCAAACCACCTCTTACAAAGAGATAATCTATTCTTTTTCACAAGCTTCCAGAGAAGAAAATTCCTGAACATCTTCCCTCTGTGACTTTTTTTACACCGAACCCAAATTTCTCCAGCTGCAACACAAGCCTATTTTCTCTTGCTGTCATCCCACAGAAATCAAAAGTATCTGGTTATGACTCTTTTATATTTAAACACTGTTAGAAGAATCCACAGCTGTCTTTAAATAATTGTTCTTTTACCTTAATTTTCTTAAGATTAATTTTTCCTCTCAGAAATCATGTTCTAGCTTTTTAATCATTATTGTGGTTCTTTCCCAAACCTTCTCCAAAATACATGTATCTGAATGTGAGAATTTTAAAAGGGGGAAAAAATAAGGTTCTAACTAATGCTTAACTTGATAAAAAAAATATTATATATCCTACATATTCCTATATTCTGGACCAAGATTTAGAACTTCTTTCGTCTCTAACAGAGCTAACAAATACCTAGAGCAGTGGTTCTCAACCAGGAACAATTTTACCCCCAGGGAACACTTGACAATGTCTGGAGACATTTTTAATTGTCATGACGAGGGGAGAGGAGAAGGGATGCCACTGGCATGTATGTGGTGGGTAGAAGCCTGGGATGCTGTTAAACATCCTACAACGCACAGGACAGCTCCCTACAACACAGAAAAACATCAACAGTACAGAGGTTGAGAAATCCTGACTCAGAGCAACATGGCACATGAAAATGTAAAGAACACACTTAGGAAAAGGGAAAAAGGAGACAAAAACTGAGTGGAAAGCTAAGAATGGAAAGAAAGATTTTAAAAACGGGAACTAAGAAAGATGATGAAGAGATAAAAGAACCACAGTAGCTATTTCAAGTGCGGCTCAACAGTATGTCTTGCTATGATGTGTTATTTTATAAAACGATATTGGTATCTTGCCCACCTGTAACTGCAGCTTTACATGACTAAAGATGGGCCTGAGTTCACTGTAACCTACTAAAATACGACTGTAGATCCTTCTCTCCAGTCTGTCACAGTCTATCCATTTCCATAACGATTCACCCATTCATGCAAATACTTACTGAGCACCTACTACATGCCAGGCTCTAGGGATACAACAGTGTTAGGCAAAGACAACTGCCAGAGTAGAGCTCACACGGGGGTAGGAAGGTGGTAAGAGGGGAGCTACTGATGCACCTAGTTCACTTTTCCTAAGTGAATTGCTTCACACTTATTTCTACTAATAGAGATGCGTCTATTGGCACTACTCGAAGTTTCCCAAGTCATTTAAAAATCAAGACTACCCTTGTGATGACCATCACTGTCACTCTTGCCCACACTGACGACAAATGAATATGTAACAGGCACACTTTCTAGTTCACCATCCATGGCACAGTGTTTCTTCAAGCAGGACAAAGCGTCTCCCACTAAGGCAACCTTCTAGAGCATTACAGATAAACTTACAAGGTTATGACAGAAAGTGAAAGGGGAACACTAACAACTGGGGGACCTATAACACAAAACAAATCACCTCAAAGGGTAGCTCACAATAAAACTCCAACTCAGAAAATATTAAAATGCAGCAGAAGGCCTGTCTGCGAGCACAGCCACCGAGTTCGCTCCGAGACGGAAGCAGCACTCAGCACACGTCCGCTCTGGTGTGCGGCCACTAGTCAGGCTTGAGGGTCACCGGTTTTATGCAGTGAGGAAAAACACTGATCCAACAAAGGAACACTCAAAGGTTGATCTCTTTCCAGGGATTGAATGGGTGAAGTAACGGTTTTGTTTTGTTTTCTGCCACATCACCTTCCCTGAGATTTATGTAAATCCACCATCGATGGTGAAACCATGGAGAAGTCTTAGCATTTACCGAGCTCGGCAATATAATGCAAGAACCTGAGCGCAGAAGGAAGGGGTATGGGTCATAAGGAAGAGAAAATGTTGGAGGGAAGAAAACGTAATTCTTCTCTTTAAGAGAAAATAAGTGGGCAGTATTTTCACCAAGGAGGACCCCTGACAGCGCACCCAGGAACTGAGCATGACTTCTCTGAGGAGCTCACTAAGGGTTGAGCTGGAAGGCAGAGGAAAGAGAAACCCAGAGGGATTAGGAGTGGGGGGTTGATAAAAGACTGGGCTTAAAAGGGGGCTTTAGTAAAGGTAGAGAAAGAAGACACAGACGGATGGAGAGTCACATTCCCCAAACTTGATGAGCACAGCAGGAGACTGAGTGAAGGGAAGAGAAGGTGGAGGCCTCTCAGAATTCACACCCTGTGCCCTCAGTTACAAACACAGTCTAGTTGCTAACAATATTAAATTCCAAAATGACTTGTAATGTAGGAAAATAAAATAAACATCCTGCACACTTACCCAATCCGGGTAAACAGCTTCCCATGGGCATGGAGAAAACTGAGGATGAACCTTTTGTTCAGCTGCATGGGAAAAAGAGAGGAGAAAACAATTAAACTTTCCCCAGTTTCCTGTTACTGAACAGAGTCCCTAGTGACACAATAACCTGGCCAGGGTCTAAGGGGTGGGCACTAGGGATGGGAACCAAATGGACATGCCCAAACTTTCACACAGACCCAGGGCACATGCCCAACAGCTGCTGCTTAGCTGAGCCAAAATGACGGCAGGCTCAGTGAACGAACAGCACCCTCTGCTGGCAGCGGTGCCTGTGTGCCGGGAATGAAGCATTGAATCTCAACTAAGTTGAGTCGAAAGGAAGATGCCTGCAGTTCTCTGAGATCTGGGAGCCACTCTGGCCCCAAAATGATGGAAATGAAACACTGGCGAGGACAGGGCTGATACTCACTCTGGATATGTCCCTAATATTAGTTATGAGCTATTTTTCTATATACCTAAGAAAGCAGGACTCGTCTTTGGTAGAAAAGGGTAAGGTGACCCACCACTCATCAAATTATACGTCTCCATCTTTTAAGACTGAAGTTCAAGTTCAAGCTCAAATTCAAGTGTCCATAAGGGGCCAGGTTTGAAATAGGCTGGCTGCTGGGGACAATAGCAATCTGTCACTGGTCCACTCCCGTTCTGTTCTTTGTGGACCCAGTATTATCATTTCTTTCCTTTCCTTTTTTTTCTTTTAAAGAAAAGCTGAAAGCTGGGTTTTTATGTGAAATCCTCTGGCTTTTAAATGTTGGCTACTAATGAAAAATATTTAAACATTAGGCAAGTCAAAGACACAAATTTGCCAGCCACATCTGGCCCATGAACTAACAAATTTATAATCTCAGTTCAATGTTCTAAAAAACTTAATTCTATTAAAACTGAGGGGGAGATTCTTCTGAGCAAAACAAGGGTGGGGAAAAAATTAAACTCCAAAGAAAAAAAGTGGAGATAATAAAAGGCCAAACCTTGTTGTCCTCTTCCCTGGTCTCCTAGAAGCAATATGCTCAGAGCCCTACAGCCAGTCAAGAATCTTGATCTGAAGGGGGTGGGTAGGGCAAGAAACAGTCCAGCACTCCTGGATACTTTGAGCAACAGAAAAAAACCTTTCTGGTTTATCCCCTTGCAAAACAGAACACCAATCAAATTATGGCCATTCCATCTATTTCACGTGGAAGCTGGGTGTGGCAAAACAGCGTATGCTCATCCTAACAATGACTTCAACAGCAAACTCTGCATACAAGCTTTGGCCTTTACTTTCGCTTAAACAAATTATATTTAATCAGCAATACTACATCACACATTAAATTATGTAGTTAAAAAGCTCAGGATACTTCGGTGAAGTTAACCTGTCTCTACAGTGAGGTGAGTCAGGGCCAGGGATACTGGGTGCCATGAACAGAAGCAAAAGATGAGGAACTGCTGCAAAATAAATTGCCAATGGTTAGACCACTGTTAGTGGCAAAACCTGGGCTAGAACGCACGTCTAGCTCTACCGTGTTTCCCCGAAAATAAGACCTTAGCCGGACAATCAGCTCTAAGGTATCTTTAGGAGCAAAAACTAATATAAGACCCAGTCTTATTTTACTATAAGACTGGGTCTTTGATATATGATATGATATATGATATGATATATGATATGATACGAGGTCTTATATCAATTTTTGCTCCAAAAGACGCATTAGAGCTGACTGTCCGGCTAGGTCTTATTTTCAGGGGAAACAGGGTGCTAGTAGAGGAAGGTGGTGAAAAACATGGACTTTCTTGTCAAACCACTGTCACTTACCTGCTGTGGGACCTCAGACAACTGACCTAACCTCCCTAAGTTTTTCTTTCTATACATGGAGATAACAGTACTCATATGTTAATGGGTTGGTACATGAGATAAGCAAGTAACAGCATGCTTGAGATGTTGTAAACACTAAACTGTTAGCTGAACATTCTCTCCCAATGAATGATAAAGCAGATAATAAAATGTTAACAACTGGAGAATCTAGTGAAGGCTATATGTGAGTTCTTTGTATTCTTCTTACAACTTTTCTACAGGTAAGGAATTATTTCAAACTAAAAAGGTAAAATATATATATTCTCTCTATTCCTATTTTAACTAGAGGATCCCTTTTTCCACAGCTGTCCATCAGAAACTGGTTAACTCATCCATTACCAGGAGAAATCCTTCAGAGCTGGTTATATTTATACATACAGGATACTCTGGGAGGAACAGAAAACTACCCCCTCTCATTCAAGCCAATTATCATCCCCCAAACCCTAAGGCAGCTCAGAAACTTAAGGAACTTAAATCAGTAAATGCCAGAGTTAGAACTTGTACCCAGGTCTTCTGATTCCAAGAAGTTCTTCTCTTATGAGGCCTCTATCTCAGGAAGAGAACTAGTGAGCTTTATTCCTGAAGGGCTGATGGAGTAAGAGCAACTGAAAAACAGTTCAGTTTTACTTCTAAGTTTTCTTTACCCATTAGGTAGGAAACTCTACTGTGTGACCCACCATGCCTCCTGCAGTAAAGTGGGAGCACCAACAAGTTTCTGAATATTGTGGTTCCATCTATGCTTCCCAAAGATCCTTTCCTTAGGGTAGCAGATGAAGCCCACTTAATTACCTGAATACGCACTTGCCATTATTATATTTTACTGTATGTAGTAGAAAGTGGATTTCAATGCGTTGTATTTCTACTTGTGAGAGTGAAGGGAATCTTTAGGAACATTTTCAAACTATACACACTTTCTCTCTGACCTTGGTTAATGAGAACCACTGCTTTACTTTTAGTCTGAAAGTATCTGTCACCCTAAACACATATGTAGTTGACCCTTGAACAACATGGATTTGAACTGCATGGGTCCACTTATACAGATTTTTTAAATAAATTCTATAAATGTATTTTCTCATCCTTATGTTTTTATTAGTAAAATTTCTTTTCTCTAGCTTGCTTTATTGCAAAAATACAGTATGTAAGTATAATACATTAACATACAAAGTATGTATTATCAATTGTTTATATCATCGGTTAAGACTTCCAGTCAACAGCCGGCTATTAGTAGTTACATTTTGGGGGAGTCAAAGGTGACATGTGGATTTTTGACTGTGCAGGGGGTTGGTGCCCCTAATACCCTCGTTGTTCAAGGGTCAACTATAGTTTCTCTCTATCGTCACCAACACTTCAAGGAGGGAAGGAGCTAAAAATGTAGATGCATTCTAGAGAGGTAAGGCGTCTTATATTGAGGAAGTAGGTTTGTTACCAAGTAGGTTTGTTACCCGTTGATCAATATGGGTCTAAGCAATACCACACGTAACAATATGAAGTCCCGCTAGAACTGAGGCAGAACTTTGGGAAAAGCTAATTGACACAAAGTCCATGGTGAGGAAAGTCTGTTTGAGCTTCCTCCCTCTGCAACACAGAAAGCCTCTGGAATGGCTTTCATTTTTGCAACTTTTTGTTTTTTAACAATACACTCAGATGGTCTCCCTCTGGTAGAGAAAGAAACGTTGCTCCTGGAATGAGGAGACTATCCGTCTCCAGATCTTTCATGCACATTTATGTATTGTTCACCAGAAACTAAAAAAGCTTCTTGGGTATATCCCTGAGAGACAGTGTCAGAATTATTAAAGGGTTCCTGGCTCCTTATTTCAAGTCCAAACGCAAGTCACAATGGACTCCTGAGCTTTATTATACCATCTGAAAGCAATGACCCAAAGGGACACTAATGGCAATAGCTGGATGGCTAAGCCTCGTCCTGCCATTAACTATGGGATGATGAGTAAACTGGTTTGGGTTGTTCCTTGACTGTCACTGACATTACCTAACTCAGAGCTGAAAAGGACAAAATAAATAATACAAATTAAAGCATTTTGAGGAGTAAATGTTTTATACAAGCCCTGGTAATTATCACTCAGAACTGCCTAAGTGCTTTGCAAACTGTGGAGCAAGGAAGGAGAAGGAAGCTGCTTAGAGGCAGAAATACAATACAAGACAAGAAGATTCTAAAATATGCCCAATTTCAATTCCTAAATAGTTGCTTCTGCTTCTAAACAGTTGTGTGGAAAACTGGATTTCTAAAAAGTGAATCATTTTAAAGATAGTAAGAGGACTCAGTATTAAAAGACATGCCAATGTGCATTTTTAAAGTGTTTTAGGGAGCATAAATTATCATTCTTTAATTGGTCCATCTGGTCCTTTTATATACCACGTATTAAAATAAAAATACTTGGTGTGTTTGAAAAAGGGGGCTCTATCCTCTTGGATGTGAGACAACATAGGTGGAGACCAAATTTCAATGGCACCTGCTAGCAAATGTCCGTGACTTTCAGAGCACGCAAAGGCCACTTCTCGTCTCCCTAAAACACTGCGATCACAGGGTGGAGGAGAATCTGAGCACAAAGAGGACACTGCCACCTCCATCCCCACGCCAGGCACAGTCAAGAGCAAACCAGCAAGACAGGGTCCCCAATGCTAAGGAACTTGTAGTCCAACAAAGATAAATAACATACCAGTTTGCCAACTTCTCATTTATGCTCCAAAACCTACGAGGAGGCTTGAGGGCTACAAAGGTACCAGGGGGCAGTGTCCCTCAGCCCCGGAGACTTTGTGAGAGGTGAGATCTAAGGAGGTGATAAAGAAAGTGAGGAAGGGGGGGCTGGCACACAAAATGTGGGACCCTATCAGTAAGTCAGTAATGTAATAATCACGTAGCAGAGGACAACTTTTTTCATGAAGACTTTCAGCATTCCTCTTTCTAGGACATAAAGAACCACACGGAGGCTGAGGTGGAGCAGGAATGGTGATTACTCCTCACCTTTAGTTTCTCCACCCCTGAATTGTTCTGGGCAGGATGACAGCTCAATTAGCTCTAATTAAGCACAAGTTCCATGTGGCGATGTCCTACTTAGACTGCTGGACCTGAGCCATGTGAATTCAAGTGTAAAACATGCCTCTTAAAACCACCACTTCCAACTAATGCACCCCTTGAAACAACGGCTCTCACCCTCACACTGCAGCTTAGTGCTGCCTCAACAAAGTCTTACATTAAAGCAATTTACTGGCTATTATTTCATTATCTCTCCTACTTAAAGCCAGCAGACCGGAGGGAAATTGGGCTAAATGTCAAATCAGCAGTCAGCTCCAGAAAACCCAGCCAGCAAGCAGAGGGGCAGCAGAGCTTAGAGAACCCAGCAGGCTCTCAGGAGGGAAACTGGCACTACAGTGTTTCCCCGAAAGAAGACCGGGTCTTATATTAATTTTTGCTCCAAAAGACGCATTAGGGCTTATGTTCCGGGGATGTCATCCTGAAAAATCATGCTAGGGCTTATTTTCCATTAGGTCTTATTTTCGGGAAAACACAGTACATATACAGAAAGGAAGGAACCACAATTTTGTGACTGTTCTGTATTTATTGCTCATTTGTTTATTGGGAGGAGAAGAGAAGAGAATGGTACAAAGACCACTAACCTTAGTCAAAGACCTGGGTTCAAATTTTGGTTATGCCATTTATTTTCTATATAACTATCAGCAAGTCACGTATCTTTCTAAAGCTGTTTATTCAACTATAAAACGAGAAGGTTGAGTGAGATCAGTATCCGTGATGCTATAACTCTGAGTATGTGTGCATCACAAGAGCTCCTGTTAAAAATACAGAATCTCTAGCCCTACAGAATCAGAATCCTCAGGGATGGCGGAAGGGGACTTCTCAGCATTTTTTTTTTTTAAGTCTCCAGGTAATTCTGAAAGACAGCCAATTTGGGAACCACTGGGCTGGATCAGGGGTTAGCAAAGTGTGGCCCAACAGTCAAATCTAGCCTGCAACTGGCTTTTTGTATGGCCCATGAGCTAAGAATGGATTTTATATTTTTTAATGGTTTAAAAAAAAAAATCAAAAGACAGTTTCATGACATGTGAAATTTAAATTTCAGTGTCCATGAATAAAGTCCTATTGAAACACAGCCACACTTGTCTGATTAAATACAGAGGGTGCCAAAAAACATATTCACATTTTAAGAAAGGAATAAACTATTAAAATTGTAATACTCAATATATACTGAGAACAAAAGATAAATACAAGTCACGTGTATACATTTTTTTGGCACCCCTGGTATTGTCTGTAGGTATTTTTTCCCTACAAAGGCAGAGCTAATTAGCTACAGTGGAGAGTGGATGGCCCAAAAGACTAAAATATTCACTATCTGGCTCTTTACTGAAAAAGTCTGATCTCTGGGCTAGGTCATCTATAACACTGGTGTCTCAAAAATGTTTGTACCTGCACAACAGTTGAGGGCCACCACACACACAGGATGGAAACAGCAATGATTCTCAAGGGCTGAGCAGTGAGGCGGGGTGGTGAATAGGAGTGTGGTTTAATAGAACCCCCACCTCCTTGGAGATTCTGATACGTACCTACCTACCTCCTACCGCCTCAGGAGAATCACCAATCTACACTATTCCTTCCAATTCTAAAAGCCCACAAACGTCTAATTCTAACTAAAGCTAACCCTTCTTGCCAGCTTCTGAGCAAGCACCATCTTATTCTATGTGGTGCGCGCACGCGCACGTACACGTACACACACCCCCCCATCAAAGGTCAAAAATGCTGCTCTCAAAGCTTTTGAACTCAAATGCCCCAAAGGCTACAGAGAAATATAAACATGGTGCTCCAGGTTTTTACTTTGGAAGCTACGATGGGACTAAGTGACCAGGTAGAAAAAGAACACAACCAGCCCAAAAAGATTTCACTTAGGCCTGAGGGCCCCTGGACATCTCCCCAAACATCCCTAATCCAGGGAAAGTGCCAGTTTAAGGTTTACGAATCCTGTGCTGTAGTCTGACAACCTACAGCAACCAACTCAGAAATGTCACCGGCTTAGTACCTCCAGGTATACAGAGAAAGAGAGAAAGTTCACCCAAAGGGCAGCACTCTGCTCTGACTGTGTTGCTTTCTGAATGACTCTTCTCTCTGACTCATCTTTCTCAGTGCCTGGGAACTCTCAGCCTATCCACCTCGCTATACCCTGGGTCTGGACTGCACCAAGTGAGAGACAAGAGGAAATGGCGGACCCTCCCACTCGGCTAGCAGGTGGGCAACCAGAAAACAGTTCTCCAAAGGCACACACACAAGCTCAAACCTACCTTACAAATGAATGGGTCAACAGAGTGTGAGGACGGTGAGGTCCTTTTCACACTTTCCACCCATTCATTTATGCATTCAACAAAAACTTCCTCCCCACCTTCTATGTACACGACACTGTGCGCGAACTATGAACAAGGCAGAGATAATCCCTGCTCCGTGGGTAACACAATTATAAAGGACCGTGACTGGGGAAGTACAGGATGCTGGTATTCCCACAAGAGCATCAGAGATCTCCAGAGGAAGAGACCCTTGAGTTGAAACCTGAAGGTAGGGTAAATTAATCAATTGGTTTTGGAGGGGTATGGAGTCATACTTGTGTGTCATAAACAAAGGGAACAGTGTGTGTGACAATTCCAAGAGTGGTATATGAGAGACTGGCAAGGCCAAGTGAGTGATTCTGAAAGAGGCAGGCTGGAGAAATAGGCTGGACCAAGTTGTGGACGTCCTTGTTAAAGAGTTTGACCTTAATCAAAGCCAGGGAAGTGACGTGAGCAAACATCCATTTTTAAAAGGACATTCCAGCTACTAATTAGAAATTTTAGGTTTTTTATGGGGGGGGAGGTGGGGGGCCGACGGGGTCAAATGTGTGGAGGCCAGGAGACCAGCCCAGAAGCTGTTGCAATCATCCAATGACAATGGAGACAGATGATCATTCCACACTCAGACAATTATGATCCCTGTTCCTACCTACCAGTGGTTCCAGTTCTAATTAACTAAATTTACAGAGACCAGCAGTGGTTCAGAACCAAGTATGAGGCTTTAGAAAAAGACTCAAACTAAATGAAACACTGATTTCATTTTTAGAAGTAATATGGATGTCTTATTTTCTTTCAATAATATTTTTAAATGGCCTAGCATGGTGTTTGGTACTTAGTACATATTCAGTGACTGTTGAAACCTACTCAAATATATAGATTTTATAGTGATTAAATATATGATCCAAGAAACACAAAAACAAGAAAAATAGTACAGTACTAATATTAATGCTGTAGAAAAATAACATACTTATCACTTATTGTACGAATTTAAGTCTATCTCTTTGGGGAGGGTAATTTAGCAAAACCCAGACAAAGGTATTCAAAGGCAGACAGCGTTCTATCAGGACTTAAGGACTCGGCTCTTGAGTAACAGCAGTTCCATCTGCCCAAGAGAATGGACAGGACGACACCACAGTTAACGTCAGAATAAAGCCAAACCCTTTACAATGGCCTGCACAAGGCCAATACAATAATCATGTCCACTCCTGCGGCCTCCTGTTCCTTGAATGTGCCAAGCATGCTCCCACTTGGGGGCCTGTGTATTTACTCTCTAGCCCAGTGATCCTCAAACTTTACAGCTTCTTGGATTTGCCTGCAGATCTTTAAAAAATACATATGCCTGGCTTCCATCGCTAAATATTCTGATTTACTTGGCATGGGGGTGAGACCTGGGCATCAGGATTTTTAAAAGCTACCAGTGACTGTACTGTGCAGCAAAGTCTGAGAACCACTGCTCTACTTTATCCTGTTTTTAATAGCACTTATCAGCCATTTTTACACTCTTGTGTGCACGTGCACGCACACACACACCTTGAGAGCAAGGCTGTTGTTCACCACAGAGGGCGCAGAGAATGTAACCAACAAATACTTGAACAAATAGCCTTTCTAGCCTGGTCTTCGGCTGTTCCCCTGCCTTCTTGCTGATACAGTCTACCTTTCGACAACAAAAAATTATTCGTGGTGCCCTGAATTCACCACGTTCTTTCCACTGCCCAATCGCCATCTGATGCCTTCTCATGCACTCCCTTCTATATCCAGTCAAGTCCTACTTTCCTTGCTTAAACCTCTCCTAACCCTCTACTTCCAGGCTGAACCTCATACTTTATCCTCAAGGCTCAGAAAATATTTCATACACTTCCGTAATGGTAGGCACCACAGTACATCTTAATTATATACATATATGTTTGTCTTTAGACCAGCTCTGCCCATGGAAATTTTCCATGATCATGGAAATGTTCTTTATCTTCACTGTCCAATACAGTATAGTCACTTGCCACATGTGGGTAATGAGTATTTGAAAGGTGGTTAGTGTGACTGAGGAATTGAATTTTTGAATTTTTCATTTTAATTAACAGCCACATACAGCTAGTAACTACCATACTGGTCAGCACAGCTCTAGACTGTGATGTCCTTTAGTGAGAATGATTCTTTTTAATATCCGAGGACATAGGAATTATCAATAGGTGATGGATGAGTGGACGATGAGATGGATGGACGTGAGAGAGTTGGCTCCCAAGATTACAATATCAATACTTTTACAATTTCTAGCTTGCCATACGGTAGGAGCAAAAGACACTCTAAAATACAAAGGACTGGGAAAATCAATCAGTATTCCACTCTTCTGCTCAGATATACAATCTACACAGTGTGGGCAGTGTGGCCTAACACCTGATTTTAACTACTGGGTTGCACTTTTCAGAAGTTTGGGGGCAGCCCCCAACTAAGGACAGGCTGAATTTATAGAGCTGGCGCTGTTAGAAGTTAACAGTACGCCAAGATGCTCAAAGACACAATTCAGACATTAAAAGCTCAAGTTTTCCCTGCTGAACAAAGCAAGTGTCATACTCAACCACCTGAATAATAATAGTCAAAACTTCCACAGCACTTTCATGTGTAAGGCACTATTCTAAGCACATTATGTCTATTAACTCATTTCATCTCACAACAATCCTATGAGGTAAGTACTACTATCATTTCTATATTACAGATCAGGAAACTGAGCAGAGAGGTTGAGTGACTCGCCCAAGGTCAACCCAGATAACCTGGCGCCAGAGTCTGAGCTCTTCATCTTATAACCTTTAAAAAAGGCAACCTTTCTAGCAGAACCAAGAAAGACATGACGATGTTTATAAATGGCCAAAAGCTAAAGCAACCCCAAGCAAAAACCCACCGATGGTAACAGCTGTCAGTCACGGAGAGACCACTAGGTCAAACCAACTGAGAAGTCTTGCAGATTAAGGGAAGTAGAAACTTCCCATCCAGATCCCATCATGCAAGTCAGTGGAGGCACTTTACACCTGCATCCCAGGATAATGCCAGTCAGAAGAGAGAAAAAAGTGAGAAAAGTGAACAAACACTTGTTTTCCATAACAGTAAAACAGTAGTAATAAAACTAACAAAATAAAATCCCTAACATTTTTCTTAGGAAATCCACAATCTGCCTATTATTAAGGAAACAGTTCTTCAAGAGTCAAAGAATATATGTGCATTCAAACACTACCACCAAGGGACTGTGCACAGTTCAGAAAACAACATCTGCAAACATACCCTCCTGCCTCCTCACCTACTACAATACAGGAAAACCCCTGAATCTCTCAGGAAAGGGAGGGGTAAGAACTAATCTAAGAACCCAAAGGAGAACAAAGCTTAAGTTTAAGAAAGATGTGGTCACAAAGGTTTCACAAACCACTCTGCTGTGGGCACCAAAAAGCAAATAATCAGCATACAGAGAGCTCTGGCAACCTCGTACAAGCTTCAGATGTAAGCAAGGCACCAAATAAGGGAAGGATTCTGGCGCATCAACTCCTAGGAAAAGTGTTTCAAGTTAAAAATGGCTATTCAGGTTTGGATGTGAACTTTTGTATCTGTTCTTTATCAACAGAGGCACCTCTACCTCACTGGCAGCTCGCAGCAGAAAGAGAAGAAAACTGTTAAAATACACTGGACACTGTGACCTGGTACAGCCTGGCATTTACCTGGACCCCAAAGACAAGACCATAAACATGGCAATGCAGAGCTTGTGGAATTCCACATCCCAGCTGGACCCAAGCATCGCCAGAAGCAGGCAGGCCATGATGTCACTTTTCCCTCAACAGCTGGATAGTTCAACATTAAGGCTGAAAACCACAGCACTTTTGGTGAGAGACTCAGTTTCACTGTGACTGGAGGCAAGATCTGCTTCCATCTAGTTTTTTGTCAGTCATATCTTTTCTGTGCTGGTTCCCAGACCCAACATACCTAGTTCAAAAAACATAGCAAACACCTTCAAATTTCTTATCTTCGATCCAATTCTCCTTATCTTCTCTCAACAGTGAAAATCAATCTTAGGCATACCAAAAAGCAGGAAAATCATGAGCACTACTTCTTCTTAACTTATTTATTATGCTCTATCTCTGTCACTGTTACTATTAAATGCATAAGAAAAATTTGAGTTTATAGAGTTAAAAAGGAAGAATGAAAGTGGCACAAGTCAAAAAACCAATCACTCTGCTGGTTACACAGTATGCTTAGTTTGTGACAATTTATCAATCCATATGGCTCTGACAGGTGCACTTTTCTATATGCATATTATACCATAGTAAAGGTATTTTGTTAATTATCATCATCTTTTCTGCTGTTCCACAAAAAATCTTTATTCCACAGCCAATGCCCTTTGCCCCACATGCCCTATACCGCAGCAAGCGTCTAACTCTGAGGTGATAGAAACGAAGGTCACTGTGCTAAAAGTTTGGGGTTCCATCCAGGTGCAGAAAGCTACATGGTGTTAAATACCAGACCTGTTGATGGTGTAGACTGTATTCCTATTTTATAGATGTAGGACCAAGGAAAGAGATTAAGAAATATGTTCAAGGAAATTAAAAAAAAAAATCAGAAATACAATCCAGAATATCTGACTCCTATTCTGCATTAGCCACAAAGGGACAGCTTCTCAGGGACAGAGGGCATCTGTTAGTGCCTTATTCAACCTTTTGATACATGTCACTTCAAAGAACTTTAAAAGCCATACTGTTTTACAGATCTGTCCAGAAGTCTAAAGGAAAATCTGCCAAAGAAATTCCTCAGAGAGAATGTCAACTGACTACACATAGTTTGCTTTACAAATTAGGACCTGGCATGTCGGAGATTTGTAGCACAAGTCAGCTCAAAATCTCATTAGATAGAATAAGGTTTTACATCTTTCCCAAGAAAGAAACAATCCAGAAAAATGCAAATCCACAGAGGATGTTATTCCAACTCCTCTTTCCCATATGCTTCAGCAGTTGCAGCCCTACTGTGCATGTGAAAGGCAAGAACAGGACTTATTGCCAATGGTTACAACACAAAGCATAACTCATTCCTAAGCCAAGCTGGGGCTTGGCTCAGAAAGCTTCCCAGAATGATGGAAGGCATGACTTTCGGATGACTCAACCTTTGCTAATGCATAAAATAAAGCAGAGAAGGACCATCTGAAGGATCCACTTCTACGCTTGAGCCAAATCAAAAGCCCAGAAGTATCTACTTTGTGGTGAATCTGCAGTTCCAGTTGATTGATTAGACACCATCAATGTGGATATCTGTACCAGGGCCTAAGATCTTCTAATGACAGACTCTTGGCTAGGAATCTCAGAAGCAACCACTCGCAGTTTCTAACCACACCATGTTTTTAATACGTGTTGTTCCTTCTGCTAGAAAGTCTGCTACCCACATCTACCTAAAGAACTTCTTTCATCCTTCAAAACTAAGGACAGATCACCTTTCTAGGTAGCTTTCCCTGTTCATCGTGAGTCAATGTCTTTCTCCTCTGTATTACCGCTGTACAGTGTACATTATTTCTATTATTACACTTGGAACACTTTGTTGCAAGTATTTATTTACTTATCCATTTTTCCTAGTAGACTGTGAGCTGTACTTTGAGCGAAGAACCAATATCATTTAGCTTTCTATATGCAGTGCCTAGAATAATTATTAACATATAAAGGTATTCACTAAATATTTAAGGAAATGACTCGAATGGGGATGGGGGAAGCTTGATCCCCTCAGAGATTACTAGCTGACCTGAGAAAGAGGTTTTACAACTGAATAAGCAAGAGAAAAGAGGAAAACGCCCCTATAAAACTGTGAAGCCACTTAGTTAAAGCAATATACAAAGTTATATACTGTACTACAAGATAAAATAAATTAAAAACAAGAAAGAGGAGTCAAAGAGAAGAAAATTAGAGGTCACTAGTAGTAAGGACACAACACAAAATGTATGCCAGGAAGTCCTTCACACTTATTCAAGGAAGTTACAAGTTCAGTTCTAACCTCCGGAACAATTAAAAAGAGAATTATTCTAAATAACAAATTCATAAATGTGCAAGAAGTTAAAAAAGAAAAATCAAAACACAGCATGACTATCTCTGATACTAAAAGTAGAACTTTCTCCCATGAGTTTTCACTAAGAAGACATCATGTAATACAAATAGCAATGATTCCCTAGACTCTTTGTTATTATTCGTCTTAATATAGGCTGATGTCCTAACACCAAAAAGTACAGTTCAGAGAAAGCAGTATTACTAGGGACCGACATGTCACCTAGCCACACAGCTCTCTGATGGTTCTAGGCATGAATGACATGGAAAGAACAATAGGAGAGATGCCTAGTGATTCCTATGGCACATGCTCAATAAATTTTTGGATCAATGGATAGATGGAAGACAAACAACTGGAAAAATTACTGAAGCTCTTAAGAATAAAAATGTGTGGTAAATACATTTTATACTCAAGCATCAGAAGGCGTCTCGAAAGTATTTTAAGCTCCTTCTGGTCTAGAGCGTCTATATAATAATACTCAGGAAAACAAAACTGAGCAGTAACTTCAATATTAAATATTTATGAGTAAAATGAAAGGCTTCCAAGATGGGGAAAAACCCGGAGTTTCCCCCTGGAGCCAAACAAATAGTCTGCCGACTGGGGGAAGATCATGAGCCAAGAAAACAACTATTTCATATTCTCTGTCTGAGCCCAAACATCACATCCAAGACAGTGAAAGTAGGCAGATAAAACTGTGGAACCTTTAAGAGTAGAGAGGGATTGCAGAATGATAGAATTACAAATACATCTCCCCCAAGAGTACGGTCAGACACAAAAACCAGTCTAGGAAATTGGTGAGAGAGGCAACATGGGGAAAACAAAAAGGTCGGTGCAGTCTCTTACCCCACACAACAGGCAGTACGTTACTACATAAAGTGAGCTGCTCCCACAGAAACATCACCTCACTACTCTACTCCTTCCTATAGCAGCTGCAGATTAAACAAGGATCCAGTGGATGGGGCTCACTCTGATTTGGAAGGCTCTTCACAGACTAGGAGCCGGATCCTAAGGGACGATTTATATTATAGTACACCCTTACATACATTCCAGTTGGCTGGAACTCAGCAGCTGATTGCTCCCTTGTCTAACTTGGTGAGGAGCCAAAGGAGGACTTTTCTCAGTCAACTCTCCCAGGCTGGAAAATTCTCTAGCCCCAGAGTTCTGGCTTAATTCTGGATATCAGGTTATTCATGAGATGCCAAAACTACATCTTTACATTGGCTTTGAACAAGTCTCTCAAGTAAGTAAACCATACGGATTCCCACAGATCTCAAAATCATCTGGACATTAAGGCCAGAGATGGCCACTCTTCCTCTCACAAAGAGACGAACATGCTTTTCAAAGCATGGGCAACATCAACACAAACCTTTCATCAATCTCAACAATTCCTGAAATGGGGGAACAAGCAACAAACAGGCTCATTAAGTGGTCTCCTCAAAAGCGTTTCATTCTACCCTACTGAAAATTTGCCATATGCCACTAGCTACTCGAATTCTCTCATTATGGTTGATCCCTACGCCATGAAGAGCCAAATCCCAACTCTGTCCGACTGAGAGGATATGAAGGAGGAAATCTTAACAAGGTGTTTCTGATCTCATCAAGTTTCTTATTTGGTATTTCTCAACCAGAATTGTACCGCCCCTCCCAGGAAGTGCTTGGAAATATGTGTGAGCCACTACTGGCATCTAGTGGGAGGGGCCAGGAATGCTAAACATCCTGCGGTAACAGGTCCACAAAATGAAGGACTGTCCCCCCAAAAGGCAAAACACCCTCGTTAACAATTAATGTCCTAAATGAAGGACCTCCACGTTAACTGCCTTCACCCTTCCCAGCTTCTAGAGCAGTGGTGGGTAAGCTTTCTGTAAAGGCTCAGGCAGTAAACAGTGCAAGCCTTGTGGGCCACATATAATCTCTGTCACATGTTCTGCTTTTTAAACAACTCCGTATGTAAGAATGTAATAAACCATTCTTAGCTTACAGGCCACTGGCAGACTTCATCTACCCCTGTTCTAGAGTATTACCTGACTCATTACAGTCTGTTTATATTGAGATGTTGATTAAAATTAAATGTGATGGAGCATGTTATAAACAACTCCAATAATGTATACTACAATTTAAAATAATACAGTAAGAGCTTCAGAATTTAGCCTTAAAACCTAAGAATTGGGACATGTACTTGACTTTTAATCAATTAAATAGTTTTCTCATTTCCTTTCCTCAGTGCATTCCAGTTGCAAATTTTCTTCCGAATGTTCATTTTCAAACCTGTTACTGGAAAGAACATAGGCACTGTCTTTCCCTCTCCCTTCAGGAGATCACTTCCTATTCACCACTTGTGCCACTCAAAAACTCTCTTTAAAATTACTACTGGTAACATTTTCTAAAATGTCTAAATCAAACCAAAGCCTGGAAATTCTGACTGGTATCTGGGTCCTGACTTTCCGGATGGTAACTAAAGGTCACGTGAGGTGGAAAGTGGCCTGTGGGTAACACAGAGTACACACATGCACGCGAACAGGATATGTTGGTAATCTGGTTTCCTGAGACCTGGTGAGTTGTGAGAGTTCTCATCAACACCCTTGGGGAAGATGAAAAACCTTAAGCTGGGAAATACTGGATTTTAAGAAAGTGTCCATTCTTGGAATTAGATTTCTGGCTAAAGCAGAATGGGCAGGTACGTCTCTTCTTCCTCCTCATTTTATTTATCTAAAAATACAAACACAAAAAATAAATGAGTATCTGACAAGGTTTCCTCACAGTGTGGAAGCTGGTGTTTGTAGCATGGCTTATGTCACGTCTCAAGCCCAGAAAGACGAAGAGTGTGGTTTTGGTGTTTAACCAGCCTCAACTGCACCCTGGCACTCTGTTTCTTCCCTCAGAGAAATTTGCTCTGTTAGAGGAAAGAAACCAACCTCACATCTTGAAACGAAACGGCCAGGATAAAAATAAAGCCCTGAAGTGGTTTGGTGACCGAGGTCATGTGTGGCGTTAAGGTTTGTAGGTAGGGCCAATGTACTTTGAGAACTTCCACTCACTGCCAACCACAAAGAGACAAAGAAAGACACCAGCCCAAGAGTCCAGCAGTCATCCTGGCAAGCAGCCCCGTCCTTGCCTGTTAGGGGCTGCTCCTCACACGACATTTCACATTAGCAAGAGCTGAAAAACCCAGGCCTGGTCCTGACTATCTTTGAGAGAAATCTCACCAAGCTGTTTCTAACGGTCTAAGAAACAAGAAAGCCAATCTGTAGCCCCTTCCTATAGAAAGAGGCTATTATGAACTCCTGTCATTACACGTTGCCAAATCTCAGTTCACAGAATACTTTCAAACAGCTTCCAGGGTGAAAGAATATGACATGAAAGGTACAGACCGCAAACTACTTTACAGAAGCAACGGGCAATATGAATGACACGAAGTTAATATAATCCCCACAGCAACCCTGACAAACTGCATGGTACTCACCTTACAGATACGGAATTTTTACATTCATCAGGCCAAAAAATTAAGCTCATTTTCTCTGCTATGATTATATAATTATTGGGCAATGAAATAATGGACTCACCACAGAAAAACCATTTACCTACTAGCACAGAGACTCACTTCTTCTCTATCACCATGGATTAAATCAATGCTTATGTCATCCAAAGAAAATTGGGTCAAAAGCTTTTTTGAGCTTCATCATGGCACTAGTTCCACAACTGCCAACCTAAAGTTTCCTGATACAACTCTAGCAACTGGAACTCACTCCAGTACAAGGCAAATCATCTTGCCTAAGGAAACAGGCCTTGTGAAACCATGCTTTGACCTATAATTGTGTTCACGGGGCAGGGGGTGGGAAGGAGCGAGGGTAAGGTGAAGGCATTAACTGTGTACCACCCACACTTCACAGCTTTCTTTTCACCACAGTGGTCGTGGCAGCAGCAGCAGCAGCTCAGGTGCACAAACCATGCAAGGGGCATTGAAACACACGACAAATGATGGGTCTGAAGAAAATGCCACATGTATAACACACTTAAAAATAAAAAAAGCCTTCAAGCAAATAAAACAAGTTGAGCACGTGTAAGCTCTATGCTACAGGCCACCTGACCTGGGTTTCCCACAGTGAAGCTGTGCTCCTTTGTTGGCATGTTTACTTTGCTGGACTCTTGATGAAATGCAAGAAAAAAATTTATACTCATATATTATCCAGCTTCATAGAGCCAAGTATTCAGAGTCAGAAAGAAAATCATCATTCTCAACTTATAGTAGAGCCTCGAAGAAAAAAACCAACCATGGAAACATGGACACGAGAGATTTAGGCAGGGGCAGCATGCAAAATTTCAGGCAGAAAATATGATTCCCAAATCCAAGGAGACAAGGTTCTCACTCTGCCAACGATTTCAGGTAACTACTAAAAAGCCGGAGGGGAGGGGTAGGTAGGGAGAACTACGAGACAAGAAAAGTTGATTTCTAACTAACAGATTTGGTGGGTGGCATCCAGACTTTACCAAAACATAGTCGGAAGTTTTTCAGTTCACACACGTAAGCAGTATAACTTCTCACTTTCCATCAAGCTTGGTTGCAACAGATGCTAAGGAAAGAATCTGTCCCAGAGCTCTGTACGTAGATCTCAATTCCCAGAAGCACAAATTTCATTAGGAAACAGAAGTGATACCTTCAGATTCCTCAGGCTCACTATTGGATAGCACACAAAGAGTGAGCCAGCCTGGTAGCAGGACATACTGCTAACTAGTCCCTGGGTCAATACCAATGACAATGTGACATGAATCCCAGCAAAACACCTATGGCTCAATGATTAAGACACTTCCCTGTGCCCAAAGTCAGGCCTGTTTGGGGGGACTTGCCAATGTTAAACAGAATCTCTGAGAAACAACTCAATACCTCTTAAAAAACTGGATTGCAATAACCCACTTTGGTGACATTTTTAAAGGAAGTTACCGTGGAAGCACATAAAAATATCAAAACGAAAAAAGCTTTGCCCTACTTAATCAAAGCCATTGGCAATTTCCTCCAACAACCAAGACTCAAAGAGATACTAGTATCTTCTACACGTTTGAGTTCAGAATGCCTAACGCACTGTCTAAAAGAGTTGCCCTCAAATTTTAATCAGCAAACTATGGGGCAAAAAATTCAGTCAACTGCCACCCTACCAAATTTAATGAATGGAACAGTATTGCTTTTGTTGAATTAACAATACAGACATGACAATAAACAATCAGGAATTCCAGAAACATTATTTCCAGAATCCAGAAGTACATTATATGGGCCAGCCCACTGACCATCACCCACGTATATCAAGCACCAAATGAGAAAGCTCTTCCTGTGGACGCTCCGTCTCTCTACCACTCCAACTTTCTCACATCCTCCTCCAAATGACCACAGGTTTAGACACCCTGCAAACCGTCTGCTGTGTCATACCTCCTCCATCTTTGCTCATGCTGTTCCTTCTCCTTGAAACACTCTCTTCTCACTCTGCTCAGTTTACTTTTCCAGGAAGCCTTCTGAATTTGTTCTCCTTTTCCTCCTCATAACCCACGCCTCGGCCAAGATTGGACCAAGTGCCCTTCTCTGTGCTTCCATGGTACCCACACATCCCTCCCTCACAACATTTTCCACAATGCAGGTGAATTCACAGATACGGAATCCACAAACAATGAGGACTCTCATTGTTTGTGGATTTCCTATCTGTGAATTCACCTCCTCGCTAAAACTTAATAGTAACACCAAAATGAATACGCTTGGTGTTTTTGCAGTCATCTGTGGACATGCAGAGTGGCAAAAACGTTTGAGTTGTCCAATACTCATGTTCCCAGCTGAGGTCAAACGGATGCCTCTTCGACTTCTTGTTCAAGCTCTCACACAACAGACAAGAATCCTTCCCATGGTCTATTTGGTGCCCCATTTTTCACACTTTTGTACTTTGTGTAGGTAATTTCGCTGATTAAAATGGCCCCCAAATGCAGAGCTGAAGAGCTGCCGAGCGTTCCTAAGCACAAGAAGGCTGTGATGTGTCTTATGGAGAAAACGTGTGTTGGGTAAGTTTTGTTTGGGCACGACTGAGTGCTGTTGGCCATGAGTTCAATGTTAATTAACAATAATATTAAATAATGTGTCTTTAAACTAAAACAAGGTGATGTATTGGTCAGTTGATGAAATTCTTATAACCAGAGGCTCACAGGAACCTAACCCTGTATTTTCCTTAGGAGCAATGGTTCAATATTCACTAATTCAGTGTCCGTGGCAACTTTATAGAACATAAGTGCTGCAAATAACAATAATCAACTTGATACTGAAACATTCTGTTTATGTAGCTATTCCTTCCACTAGACCAGAGACTCGCAAACTAGGCCCATGGGCCAAATGCAGCCTGCCACCTGTCTTCGTAAATAGTTTTACTGGAACACAGCCATACTCATTCATTTATGTACGGTCTACAGCTACTTTACAGCCACAACAGCAGAGTTGAGCACTTGTGACAGAGACCACGTGACCCGCAAAGCCTAAAATATTTAATATCTGGCCTTTTATATAAAAGGCTTGCTGACCCATGCACTAGACACTAAGTTTTTAAAGGAAATACCAATGGCATCTTCATCCTTACAATCCTGGCACAATAGGACAGGTAAACTATACTTTAGTCTGGTTAAGCACTGGACATGGGTCACTTCTACTCCAAAAACTCAGGGGTAATGGCACCAAATTCAGGACCTGAACAAGTCCTGAAAAGAGATACTATGCAAAGAAATAAAGAATGGAATGTGACAGAAGGACGAGGAACAAAAGGAAAAGGCCAAGGCAAACAATATCATTTGGTGGGTGAAATAAAGTTTGAGAAATTCTAACAAGGAAAAGCCAAATAATAGATATTAGAAGCTACTGAGTGATGTACAGTCTCGTATGAACCCCTAAACAGAGAAGGGCCAAAAAGAAGGAAGGTTTGGCAAGAGCTTGGCCAAATGTACAATGACATTTCACTTGTCTAAAGATATATTTTCTACACATAGCACCAAGCGTATTGAAGGTACAATAGTCATAGTCAGTTGGGGAAAATGCTGGGAATACTAAATCAAATCATGCCAGAACATGAGAACTCTAATTAAAGTTGGAGAGACAAATATTTATCAACAGCTCCCATTCTCATTTGCTCATTTCTCCCCAATAGACAGATATGTGTGACATTCTATTCAAGATGCTAATAAAGCAATCAAGTCTGAAAAAATCCTCAGCAGTTCCATCAGAGACCTTCACCTTTCAGTGTGAAAGTTATTTTTCTGATACTATAATTTAATATCCTTAAATAACTCATTGACTACCAGCAACAATTCATTTGCTAAGCATTACCCTTTTCTGATTGCTAAAGGGAGCTAAGCATAGCAGAAGGCACATCCATGAAATAAAGAATGCAGCTGGCCCTCTGGCTCAGGTGGTGGGAGCCCCATGTTCCCAATGCCGAGGTTGCTGGTTCGATTCCCACATGGGCCAGTGAGCTGTGCCCTCTACAGCTAAGAATGTGAACAGCTCTCCCTGGAGCTGGGCTGCCGTGAGCAGCCGGAGGTCGGAGTGAGCTGCCGGCAGGCTGCTGTGTGCTGCTGCCGGCTACTGTGTGCTGCCATGAGCTGTTGTGAGCTGCCGACCAATGACTGGCAACCGACTGCCTCAGCCGGGGGGGAGGGGGGGAGCGCAAGGCTCATAACACCAGCATGGACCAGGGAGCTGTGTCCTACACAACTAGACTGAGAAACAACGGCTTGGACTGGGGTGGGGGGGGTATGGGGGTGGGGGAGAAATAAAGAATGCCTGGAACTCTGGTGACATTGAATTTGAGTGGCCTATCTGGCAGGGGTAGAGTTTAAATGGGAGTCTTAACAGTTTAAGAGGAGGTCACTTAACAGTTGAGGTTGGCAGTCCCTCTCCAGGTTGCATGTTCAACCCAAACCACATCTCAAGGCTGAAAACCAACAACCCACAAGCTAACTTCCTGCAGCCATTCAGAGAGAGATCCAAAGCCCATGCTTGGCAAAGGGAGAACAAACTAGTTGGGAATTTACTATCACTACTAACAACCATCTGAAGCCAAACATTCTGTTTCTTATTCATGGATCTGAATTTTAGTAGTTTGTGCTAGAAACTCTCTGGGAGTTGTCAAAGGAGCAATTCCTATTAAGGCTAATCACCCAAAAAGGACAACTGAAATGAACAAGCAATGCACAGCAAATATTTAAATTACACACATAAGTTAAATAAATGACATACATCTTTATAATGGTATATCATGCAGCCATATTAAGAATGTACTAAGAAAAGGTATTCTTAGTGGAAAAACAGTCAGTTTTACAATAATGTTTTGAAATTGAGAATTTGTTCCATTGTGACCATATTAGGGAATAATATGAGCACAACACAAATTTTACATTTATGTATGATTTTGTTCATGAGAAACACCAGGTGAACACAGAAAACTGCACCCAGCTGAACTGAGCCGCATAGGAATACATAAAACACTCATTTACCAGCTACCACAGTTCACATGTGAACCCGTGTCCTGAGCCACACCTGTCCACATCTGGTATTAAACCTGCCCATCCAGTATCAAATAATAACGAAGTGCTTCCACCACTTCACAATAACTCACAAGCTGCAACCCTCTGAATCCCACTTCTACGGGCAAACTTCATGTTTTTTTCAAGACAGTATTTATGTTATTTCTTAACCAATGGACATGTATAAAATTGTACGACTGTTTTATTAGGTTCATAGCTTTTTTTTTTAATATGACACTGTGGAAATTTTTGAGTGTTGCTCTCCTAACCCCATTTTTCTCATAAGCTCTGTGGTTTTTATTGTGTGATTTTGCATAGCACAGTGATTTTTAGAAATGTGTTATGTTACAGCAGAAGACATATATATAGACTGTATGTCCAACTAATAATGTAAAAAAGCAAAACTGCAGATTGGTATATATAGTATAATCCCATTTTTGTTAAAAAATATATTTCATGTGTCTGTAGGCATGTATGCATAAATACACACTTACAAATGCTTACAAAAAGGTCCGCAAGGACCTCCATCAAATAGTTAACAGTGGTGTCTCTGAACGCAAGAATACAAGCAACTCTCACTCTAAACTTTAAGTACATTTTTGTTTGATTTAGATATAATGAATTGGGGTTACTTTTGCAATTTAAAAAATTCCATTTAAAAAAACAAAAAATCTTTCCAATACTAGAAAGACTAGAAAGTGATTACACAATTATGCGAACCCCCTGCTTACACTCTTCAATGCTTGAATGCAAACTTCTCAATATGTATGAGGCTCTGGCCCCCTCCTATCTTCTCCAGCCTCATCCCCCACTGTTCCTCCCCTCATTTATATATTCAACTAAGATTTATTTAGAATCTTCTATATGCAGGCACTGGGGGTAAAGCAGTGAACAACTAGATATGAATCCTACCCTCACAGAGCTGTGACTCTAGCAAGGAGAGATCTTAACTAACTACAACAGAAGTGCACCTAAAATTACTTAATAAGAAATGTGATATTACAGAGGGAAAATAGCCAGGCTCAGGGATCAGGAAGTTTCCCGGGAAGAAGCAAGTGAGATTTAGGTTGAAAATTTAAGGCTAAGAATGGGACTGGATAAAGAGAGAAAAGTACTGCAAGCAGAGAGAATGTGCAACAGCCAAACGGCCAGAAAAGAGCCCAGGCCCTTCAAGGAAGAAGCCAGTACAGCCAGAGAACAACAAAGAGGGGAAGAGAGATAAAAGGTTAGCAGTAGCAGGGGCCAAACCATGTGGGGCCCTGAGACTATGTTAAGGATTCTGGACCTGACTGTACGAGCCAACAGAAACAACTAAAGACTTTAAAGTAGGGAAGTGACATGATCAGAAATGTGTAATTTGAAGCTCATTTGGGTTACTGTCTAAAAAGAAAGGCCTAATGAGGAGCAGAAATAAATGTGCAAAGGCCATTGGGACCTTCTTTCAATAGTCCGTGGATTACTGAATGATGATGGCGTGGGCTAGGATGGTGGCAGTGGAAACAGAAAAGAAGATGGAGTCAAATGATGTTCAGGAGGCAGATTCAACAGCTCTTGGTATTGACTGGATGTGGGGGTACAGGGAAGGAAGGGGTAAAGGATGACTCAAGGCTCTAGCAAGAGCACTTCTCACATCCTAGCCTCCAGCCATACGAACTAGTTTCCTAAGCCTTCACGCCTCTTTCAAACTTTCATGCCTCGGAATGGAAATGCCCTTACGTCATCCTTCAGCTGCAAAATGCCTCCTCATCCCAGCCTTCCCTAACTCTGCCTGGATTAGGTGTGCTAACTGCGTGCTCCCGCAGCCTCTCATGTTTACCTTTATCACAGCACGTGGCACACTGCATTATAATCACATTATTTATGTTTCTGTCTTCCCCATATGACTGAGTGCTCCCTGAGGTTAAAGAACATTTTTCTGTAGTTTTCATCTCTGTATCCCCAACGCCTAATCACGTAAACATATGTGAATAAATCCCCACTCTCATCAACTGTATGTTCCAAGAACAGAGAAAGCAAGCTGAGTTCTTATTAAAAAATATATATATATACATATATATACATATATATACATATATATACATACACATATGTGTATGTATATATACATCTATATACATCCATATATCCATATATATCCATATATATCCATATATATCCATATATATCCATATATATATATATATATATATATATATATATATATATATGTATGGGAAGCTGACTTGGGCCTGAGAAAGCAGGTAAAAAAGGCAGTGTGCTTTCCTGACTGGATAAACAAAGAGCTATGAAACTGCAGACTTCTTCCTCAAGTGCTGGTAGTCTAGAGCTAAACCCCAAACTCACAGATGTAAATTTAAAAGAAATGAAGGGAAGGAATTACCTAAGGATTATGTATAGGCTGAAAATATATAAAAAGCTTCACAAATAGTTTAGAAAAAAAATCACCACATTTTACTTTACATACATCTGTAATTATTTGAAATTTTTACTAAACATATATTCCTATGTTATTTGTATAATTAAAAATAAAATAATTAATAAAATTGTAATTGACCCAATGATAGTTCACATGCTAAAAATGCCTTCTCTGAGATGGAAATAAGAATAAACACACAAACTTAAGAACACACTACTTAAAAAATAAATAGGGGCGGCCGGATGGCTCAGTTGGTTAGAGCGCGAGCTCTCAACAAGGTTGCTGGCTCAATTCCCGCATGGGATGGTGGGCTGCGCCCCCTGCAACTAAGATTGAAGGACAACGACTTGGAGCTGATGGGCCCTGGAGAGAAACACACTGTTCCCCAATTAAAAACAAAAACAAAAACAAAAAACCAGAACTTAAGTAAATAAATAAACACCTCATAGAAGAAAGAGATCTATAAAAGATTAGTTAGGACCTTTATGAGGGATACTCCCCAACTGTAAGGCCAACGCCAAAGAAAGCAATAAAATGCTTCCTCACACTGTCATTATTGCTTTCATTTTAAAGATTGTTAGATAGTGGGGATAATCCAATAGAACAATTTATCTCTTTTTCAGATAGGTTTCCAGCAACTGTAATACTCAAACTAGAAGAGGGCAGCAGTGAAGGATTCTACTACAGCAGCAACTCCTCAGAAGCACCTTAACATGTTGGGGCCCCATGCACACCACAGCACATAGAAAGTTGACAGTTTCATTTATAAGCAATAACTACTTCATAAGTCATTCAGAAAACAGCTAAAGACTAAAAATACAGGAAGATAAAAGGAAATTTTAAATTAAACCACATAGGACAAGTTCTCCTATCCCACCACTGACTCATTCTTAGCAGAAAATCATGCCTCCAATTTCAAAGAGAAAATAGAAAACATCAAAAAGGCCGTCCCTCATCGTACTCCTACAACACTCACAAACTTCCCTGCATCCCCAATTACCTATTCCTCCTTTCTCTCAAGCATTAGAAAATAGGGATCATGCACCCTCGTTCAGGCTAATCACTTCACTTGTGCTCTGGATCCTATTCCATTCCCATCCTCTGCAAGGACCTTTCCCTGCCATCTATCTCCTTTCTTTCTTAGCTCTTCACCTGTTTATTATTCTGTGCTTTCTCCTTGAATAACTGAATTAACTCTCGTGACTTCATTATCATCTGTAAGAGGATGTCTTCAAATACGTATCTTCATCTCTGACCCAGACCACTTTCCTCAGCTTACGGTATCTGTTAGCCTCTAAAACTCTCCACTTCAATGTCCTATAGAATTTCCAACGTGTCTAAAACTAAACTCATCATCTTTCTCCTAAAACCAACTCCACTAAAACCAACCAACTTTATTCCTTATCTCAGGGAATGGACCATCATCCACCCAGTTTCTAAGCCAGTAACCCAGGTGCTACTTTTGACTCTGTCTTCTCCCTCAGCTCCCCATGTCCAATCGAATCCTTTGGATTCTACCTCCTTAAAACACCTTGTATCTGTTCACTTCTCCTCCTCTCCAAAGCCACTTCCTGGTTCAGGTGCTTTTTACATCTTGGATTACTGTAGCACCCTCCTACTCTTCTTATTTCTCGTCTTACTCTTCTCCAAATTTTTCACAAGCAGCCAGAATTACATTTCTAAAATACATATCTGACATGTTATTTCACTCTTTAAAGCATTCAATAGCTCCCTCCTACTTTCAGCATAAAGATCAAATGATTTATTGCATGACCCCTCAAGAGCTGGTGCTAGCTTATCCCACCACTCACTCCACTATGAATTTTACTCTCAAGGCACAATGAACCAGCATTTACAGTCCTCCCAATACTATGTTCTCTCTCCCTAGCTTCACCAAATCCCACACAGAATCTTAAAGCACCATATTGGTAACTCCAAACCCAAAGCAGCACTATTTTACGAAGTAAATCTTCATTCAGAAACTACTTTTACTAAATTCTACAGTGCCACATAGTGGTGAGAGATGGAAGCGCACAATGAAGATAAAGAAGTGTAGGTGGAGGGGATGGACCAGAAGAACATCCAGGAGCCCGAGTGATTTCCCTTCCCTGTCATTATTGGGAAACGACTATGCAGCGCCTCATAGCTGCATGTACCAGAGCACTGTACACGTATCCACAGGTACTTTGCTAGTCTTGCTCGTAACAGCACCCTCAGGAACTTACATCACTGGGGCTCAGGCTGCCCAGCCCATTCTCCTGCTCAGAATCCTTCCCAGACTCAGTGCCCTGAGAGGACCGGGGATGAGATGGATGAATCCAGATCTCCAGGCGAGTAGTGTCATCTCCAACATGCCGGAAAGTAGACTTCTTTCCTTTCCGCCATTGGTCAGGGCTCAGTTCCAATTCTTCATGTTGCTTTTTTTCCATCTGTTCTGCCTGTACAACATACAAACATAAAAGCTCAGACTCTCCTGGGATTCAGTTAATAAAGAGAAGCGCTCACCTCAACTGAGTTTGTTGCCCAAGGACTGTAAAAAATAAAGACTTTCCCACAGTTACATGGTAGCAGAGTATCATCTGCTTTGTCTGGTAAAAGTTATTAATTCTGTAAACTAGATGCTATGGAACATATATGTACACTCAAGGGCCCCCGAGAGCTCTCCCAAAAATGAGTGGTTCTACACAGGGACTGAATGACTACCCTCAGCAAGCCTGATGGGACCCCCTGAGGACATTATTAGTCGTTCCCTTAAGGACACAGAAGCACTACGAGAAACATTCCTCTGGGAAGGAGTGATTCTGCCTGCATTCCCACTCACCTTTCGTTTGGTCTCTTCAAATAAGCTCATGAGACTCTCCTTGGCAGTCAGGATAGGGTTGCTGGCAGCTAAACTGCGCATATAATAATACACAGCATCAAGCTTCCTCCTCTGTGGAAAGAGGCCAGACACACACTGTCAACCAATTCTCTTCCTGACTCCCAGGCTAAGTCAGCTGACCCAAGAAACCCTACTATCTCTCCCAACCAGTGCCCCAAGCTGTGAGGAATTCCATAAGAAAACCAGAATGCTACCCATTGAGGAAACCATGGCAATTATATCACAGATCTCTTCTTGCAAAGTACTATATACCTTACAGAGATACTCTAAGAGCCAAGTACTCACCAGAGGGAAAAAGAATATAGAGCCTCATAAAATATAAAAGCCAATTATGTTTTGTTTTTAGAGAAAGAAAATGTTCAACTTACTTACTAATTATTTTTAAAAATTATAAATAACAAGGTCAACATCATTGATTAATCATAATTAAATATGAGGAAAGTGATAAGCCCTTCATAGATAATATCTCTAAACCTAAGGATACCACCCATAATTATTAGTCCCATTTTAAAGATGAAGAAATGGGAGCTCTCCTCAGAAAAACTGAAAATCGAATTACCACATGATCCAGAAATCCCCCTTATGGGTATATACCCAAAAGAACTGAAAGCAGGACCTTGAAGAAGTTTTTGTACAATCATGCTCACAGCAGCATAATGGCCTAAAAGTGGACGTGTCCACTGAGAGATAAATGGATAAACAAAATGTGGTATATACATACAATTGAATATCATTTGGCCTTAAGAAGGAGGAAATTCTAATACAAGCTGTAACATGAATGAACCTTGAGATATAATTTTAAGTGAAAAAATAAGCCAGTCAGAAAAAAGTAAACACTGTATGATTCCACTTATATTAGGTATGTAGAGTAGGCACATTCGTGGAGACAGAAAGTAGAAGGGTGGTTGTCAGTGGCTGGAAGAAGGGGAGAATGGAGAATTGTTGTTTCAATGGGTACAGACTTTCAGTTTTGTAAGACGAGGAAAGTTCTGGAGATTGGTTACATGACAATATGAGTACACTTAACACTACTGAAAAATGGGTAAGATAGTAAATTTCATTTTATGTGTATTTTACAATCAAAGAATTTAATTAGAAAAAAAGGATAAAGGACTTGAATAGACATTTTTCCAAATGGCTAATAAGCATATGAAAAGATGCTCAACATCATTCGTCACTAGGGAAATACAAATCAAAACCACAATGAGGTACCATCTCACACTCACTAAATTTATAGGTACCAACAAACTGATTTTAAAGTTTATATAGAAAAGGCAAAAGATCCAGAACAGCCTACACAACATTGAAGGAGAAGAACAAAGTTGGAAGACGGACACTATCTGACTTCAAGACTTACCGTAAAGCTATAGTAATTAAGAAAGTGTTGTACTGGCCTAAAAATAGACAAATAGATCAATGGAACAGAACAGAGAGTCCAGAAATAAACCCACATAAATAGTCAGCAGATCTTTGACAAAGGAGCAAAGGCAATTCTATGGAGAAAGGATAATCTTTTCAACAGTTGGTGTTGGAACAACTGGACACCCACATACAAAACCATGAATCTATACAAAGACCTTACACCTTCCATAAAAATTAACTCAAAATGGATCACAGAATTAAATGTAAAATGCAAAATAATACAACTCCTAGAAGCTAACACAGGAGAAAATCTAGGTAAGCGTGGGTTTGGCAATGACTTCTTAAACTCAACAGCAAAAGCACGATCCGTAAAAGAAAAAGTTGGTAAGTTAGATTTCATTGAAATTAAAAAACTTCTGCTGTGTGAAAAACACTGCTAAGAAAATAAAAAGACAAGCCACAGAGAAAATATTTGCAAAACACATATCTGATAAAGAACGGGTATCCGAAACACATGAACTCTTAAAATTCAACAAGAAAACAACGCAATTTAAAAACGAGCAAAAGATCTAAACAGACACCGCACCAGAGAAGACACACAGATGGCAAATAAGCAAATGGAAAGATGTTCCATATCATATGTCATTAGGGAAATTCAATTAAAACAAGATACTACTACACACCTATTAGAATGACCAAAATCCAAAACGCTGACACCACCAAATGCTGGCAAGGATGGAGAGTAACAGGAGCTCTCATCCACTACTGGTGGGAATGCAGAATGGTACAGCCACTTTGGAAAACAGTTTGGCAGTTTCTTCCCAAACTACATACATATACTCTTACCATATGACCTAGCAATCACACTTCTTGGTATTTACCCAAATGAGTTGAAAACTTAATGTCTGCACAAACACCTGCACACAAATGTTCACAGCATTTTTATTTATAATTACTAAACTTGGGAGCAATCAAGATGTCCTTTGATTAGGGGAATGGATAAACAAACTGTGGTACATCCATAAAATGGAATATTACTCAACAATAAAAAGAGCTATCAAGCCACAAAATCAACCCTAAATGTATACTGCTAAGTGAAAGAAGCCAATATGAAAAGGCCACATACTATATGGTTCCAATTATATGACATGCTGGAAAAGGCATAACTATAGAGACAGAAAAAATAGCAGTGATTGCAAGAGGTTCAAGGGAGGGAAGAAGGATGAACAGAGAAGAGGGTAGCACACACGGTATTTTCTGGGCAGTGAAATTATTCTTTATGATACTATAATGGTGCATACATGTCACTAAACATTTGTTCAAACCCACAGAATGTACAACAGTAAAAGTGAACTTAATGTAAACTAGGGACTTTAATAATAATATATCAATACTGGCTCATTAGTTATAACAAATGTACTACACTGATGCAAGATGATAATAGAGAAAATTGAGGGAATTGAAGGAGTACATGGGAATTTTGTACTTTCTGCTCCATTTTTCTATAAACCTAAAACAAATCAAAAAACTTAAAAAAAAAATTAAAGAAAAATAAAATGTCCCTAATGGGGGGGGGGCCCACAATGAGACATTACCTCATACTAAGTTGGTCATTAAAAAAAGTAACATGTTGGAGCGACTGTGGAGAAATCAGAACCCTGGTACACGGCTGGTGGGAATGTAAAATGGTGCAGCCACTATCAATAATAGATTGGTGGTTACAGAATTGCACACCTGAAATCTATGTAACTTTACTAACAATTGTCACCCCAATAAACTTTAATTAAAAAATAATAATTGTTTGGTGGTTCCTCAAAAAGTTAAATATAGAATTACCATATGACTCAGCAATTCCACTCCTAGGTACAGACTGAAAAGAATTGAAAACATATAAAAAAAATACTTGTACTTCACAAAAGCACTGTTTACAATAGCTAAAAGGTAGAAACAACTCAAGCATCTGACTGATGAATAAATAAAATGGGTTGTATCCATACAGTGAAATATTATTCACCCATAAAAATGAAATATTGGTATGTGCTATAAAATGGACAAACCTCAAAAACTTTATGCTAAATGAAAGAAGCCAGATATAAAAGGTCACATCTTGTATGATTCCATTTATATGAAACATCCAGAATAGGTTAAGTCCAGAGACAGAAAGCAGACTAGTGGTTGCGAGAGGCTGGGCTCCAGAGGAATAGAGAGTAATGGATACAAGGGTTTCCTTTTAGGATGATGAAAATGTCTTGGAAGTAGACAGAGTTGTTGGTTGCACAACACTGTTAATGTAATAAATGCCAATGGATTCTACAAATAATTAATGGTTACTTTTATATTTTGTGAATTTTACTGTAATTTTTTAAAGCCATTGAGGGAAAAAAATTAAATTTTCTAATTGACAAGAAACATATCATTCAATAATTATAAAGAAGAAAAACTAGAAAAGGAGACAAGAAATGAGAAAGAAGGAAAACTAGACGATGGATAAGGAGAAAGGGGAGAGAAAAATATAGCTACAAAGACGGGTGAAAAAAATCACGAAGAGAATAGGACAAAGGTAAAAAGTGAAGACAGATTCTATATTCTGAAGGAAGTGTATCAATAAACCACGTTTCTTAATCAACAATTTCAACCCATAATTAAATATTACATATTTATTTGAATCTTTTGTGGAATAAAGGGGAATAAAACATTCACTTAAACACTGCTTATTTGGGCATTTTATAGCATGAAGAAAACTCTCCTGCTAATGAGCATGTTTAGCTGCTTCTTAACTTGAACCTTTCGTACCTACCACTGGCCCTCACCATTCCCCCTCCAATCCAGCTTCCTCACTAGGAGCTCTGTAAGTTCCCAAGGCTCTCTGTTACAGCCACATTTAGAGGAGCTTGGTAAGATCCAGAGAGATACGATTTGGCATTTACTGTGCTCCTGCCTAGACTCCTTAGGTGAAAAGCTAAGAGGAATAAGGGGATGATCTGGAAGGAGAAAGGAAACAAGGATCTGAGCACTCAGGGCTAGTTGAGGACTTTAAGGGGGAGAGGTAAAGGAAGCCTCACTTTCTTCTTAGAAACAAGTAACCTAGTTCAATGAGATAGGAAAGGGAAGCAAGTCAAGATTCAGAGCAGAAGCCTTGGTCAAACAGAGTGGTGTTGGCTGGAGCATGAGCATTCCCCTAGGAACTTAAGTGCAGTCAAAATGGAGGAAGTGCAGATTCAACTGAAGTGAGGGATCACTGACAATTTACCTCAAAAAGTAACAGTAACAAAGGAGCGTAAGGATGGGAGACAGAAGGGGATATTACAGTATTCGGATGAAATCTAGCTCCAGGAGCTGATGCTATCAAAATCCATATTTCTAAGATACTGCCTGCAAAATTCTTCCCGTCCTTAGGATTTCTTACCGTATACACTGCCAGCAGAGCCAATTGGTTGTAGGGGCGCCCATTCTTGGGAGCAATGTGCTGGGCCTTCAGGTACCAACTGGAATAGAAATAGAGTAAGAAAAAAAAATGCTAGTACCATATCAACTCTTTCTCAATTCATCACCTGACAGTCCTTAGTACTTAAGACATAAGCTGGAGTATTAGATGTAACCCCGGAGTGGTAAAGTATGCCTACAAAGACCAACATGGACACCTGTAGGACACCCATATGGGAGACAGCTCAGGTTGTCCATTGCTCTTAATAGGGCTTAGCTTAAACCCACACAAGGAAGAGAACAAGAAGTACCTGCGAGCTTTCCCATAGTTTGCTGTGTCATTGGCTTGCTCCCGATACCTAGCGATATCTCCTTGACAAATCATACATCGCTGGGCACTGATCAAGGCGTATTTTACCTTCAGGAAAAACAATCAGTTAATAGCACACCCAAGAAACGCTACCTTCAACCCCAAAGGACAGGGATGGGGTCGAAATGACAAAGCAGATTTACTCAACAAAGTAAAAAGTTTTCAATCTAAGCTTGACTAGCCAAAGCCAACAATGATGAAAGAGTTGTTGAGAAAGAGTGGCAGAGAAAGAAGGAAGAGGGATGTCATTCTTATTTCGAATCTCAGGCAAATGGAAGATACCATTCTGAAACTAAGTCAGGAGACCTGATGCCCGATATAATAGTTGTGTGATCTCAAGTAGGTCTTTGGGACTCTTTGGGACTCGGTTTCTTCATCTAAATGTGAAATTACCTATGCCATAGGGTAAATGGAGGGAATAAGTATAAAAATACAGTGGTACCTCGGTTTTCGAACATGTCCGATGACAAACATTTTGGTTTACAAACACTGTAAATTTTATGGGTCTATGGTATCATTAGATAGTAAAATTCACACTAAATTTGCAGCTTCAGGGGTTGATTTTAAAGGTCTGGAACGGATTAATGCATTTTGCATTACTTTCTATGGGGAAACCATGCCTCGGTTTTTGAACGTTTCAGAACACGAACGGTCTTCCGGAACGGATTACGTTAAAAAAACGAGGTACCACTGTTCTTTACAAGCTATAAAGTGACACATATATATTAAGACAATTGTTTACTCTGTTCTTTTCCTGCCATCATACTCTTTCTCTCCTCAAACTGTTAATATCATTGCTCTGTGTTACTGCATTATATCCCCTTTGCAAAACAATAGTAATTCCCTAAAACAGTAAGTTATCCTTTACCCGACACCTAGAATGTGCCAGGACTGTGCAGTACATATATGTGTGTGCGTGTGCGTTTTCTCAATGATGGGCTTGGCATCTGTCACTCAGTGAGAAAACAACAGAGTAAACCCTTAGCAATCCTAACACATGTGCCCAACCTAAAAACCTCCCTAAGGAACATCACTTCATAACATATTCCATTCCACCCCACACACAATTACCATGTCATTGAATAAAGAACAAGGCTTCAAAGAGAAGTACATAATGACCCCCAAGAAGGTTCACTTACTAGCTAAATAACTAGCTCCTGCACGTCAGCTTCCTAACACATAGCTCAAATGTGCACCTCAGGAAACTTATATATCACTACATCATACACCTGCAGAATCCTGACAATTCTACACATTCTCTCTAGGAATGAACACCAAGAACTCTTGGTATTTAACTGATAAAGCATCAAGAAAACTAGTTATGTTTCCATACTACAGGCACTTTGTTATCTCAATGAAAGGAAGGAAAAAACATTCCACCAAAGGCTTACTGCTCTCTGCAGAACGAAGTCCTAGATGCCCTGGCCTTTGCTCACCTCCTCAGCACCACTTGCCTCCTCACTCTCTGTCTGTCAGACGTGGCTTTTCTTGGTTCCCCTAACACACCATGATCTTTTCTATTTTAGGACCTTCACATATACCTCTCCCTCTCCATAGAATGTTGTAGTTCTCGCATCTTCACAGACACCTTCACCTGGCTAACGTCTCAGGTCTTCAGCCTCAGCTTAACTGTGACTTCTTCAGTCCTCCATGACCCTCTAGGTCTCTACACAGTATATACCCCAACAACATCCTTTGCAGGAGTCATTTCATCTGCAATTACTAATCCAACATCTACACTCACTCCTAATCAAACTTGAAACTCCAAGAGCTGGGATCATGGTATTCTTGTTCAAACTGAACTGTGCGTGCCTAGAACGGCACCTGGCACGTAGAAGGGACTCAATAAATACTTGATTAGTAAAAGAACTTGTGCACAGCAATTCATCAGAAGGAGATGAAAGGCAAGAGGAAGACTCTGCTCCATAGATCCACTCCTTTCTCCAACGAATTTCTAACCTCTTCCTTTCCCCTGGCCCTTTCCTTTCAACATACTAATAAACTCAAGTCTCTCCCAGCTTAAGAACAAAGAAACTTCTCTTGACACTATGTTCTCTTTTAACTACCATCTCCCCTCCTTGCCCTCACAGCCAGGATTCTTTAAAGAATAGTCTATATTACTCTCTCATTGTATCTACTGCCCCACTTCTCATTTACTACAATCTGGCTTCCATCCTCTCCAATGAAAAAAACTTGTGATAAGGTCATCCAATCCAGTAGACACTTTTTCAGTAATCTTAGCATGTGATGCTTCTATAGCACTTGACAATTTTACCCATCACCACCTTGAACTTTGACCCCCCCCAATTCTCTGTCCAGCCTTCCCAGTATCCCAACTTCTACTTCAATTATCACCTGAATCCGTATCACCAGCCCAGCTCTTTCTTCTGAGTTCTAGACAGACCGATTATCCATCTGTTCATTTTCAAGCTCCTCCACCTACTCATGACAAAACTGAACTAACCTCTTCCTTCCTAGCCACTCTCCTGGCCATAAACTGGGAGATGAGCTAAACTCCTCATGCCTCCAATCTCATCATTCACACCAAATCAGCCAGCAATTTAATTCTATTTCCTTTATATCTTTCCAACATCCCTTCTCTTTTCTACTTCCACTACCTCTACCTTATTCAGGCCCACACCCTGACTCCCCTACCTCCACTGATACCCAAATTCACTGTTTGCCAGAGTGGCTGGTTATAAGACCAAATCTATGATATCCACTTGTTGGATATCAGTCAGTGGCTCCTCACTGCTTTCAGAATAAACTCCGAATTCTTCAGCATGACATACAAGAGTTTTTGATCTATCCCTTCCTACTTCATTAGCTCTACCTCCTATACAGCCCAACTCCACATTACAGATGTCAGCATACTGAGCTTCTTGCACCTTTCCAATAAGACCTGGTTCTCTCTCACTGTGCCCTGTACTGAAACTGCCCCTTTGGCTCCTAGTCATGTTTCAAAACTCAATTTGATAGTCTCTGAGAAGCCTTCCTTGACCTCCATCAATCTAAATCAGATCCACTTTCCTCTGTCCCTTCAATACTCTGTATACACCATAATGGTAGTACTTACGACATTACATTATAATTATTGGTTTGATGGGTCTGTTCCCCCACTGGATTGTACCTTTCATTCTTGTATTCTCAACACTCTGCACAGTGCCCAGCACATAACCAACACTAGATAGATGCTTACTAAAAGGATGAATCAATTTAAGATAAAGAAACTGGCTTACTGTTTTGCGTAATGGCTTGCTGCGAATGGCAAGACCGTCCATGTAGTCCTCCAGTTTGAACTTGTAAGTAACCTGCAGCTTCTGGAGCAAACTATCAAAGAAGTCACTACCCTATAAAAAGAAAAAAAATTAACGATACAGCTCAATCAGCCTGTTCTGATCCAATCTACCCACCAGAAACTGGGGCAAGTGATCCTTTCACAGTTCTGCTAATGCTCAGCCATCTGATGTAAAGGGAGGCATATACAGTATTTAGGGGCCACCAACTAACGAGAAATTCATCGCATAAGCCTCTCCATGGTTTTAAAGAAAAGAACACATGCTCACTCTTCTCCCCACCCTCTGCAATCCCCCTACCCATGGCTAAGACATTCAGAAAGCATTCAAGCTCAGAACTAACTCCAATTTTAAGTTACGGTCTCAAGAAAGCAACAAGGGTAGGGTAGACCTAAATCCAAGAAAGAACATACAGTTTTTTGTCAATGTTCTGTTATAAAACATGGTATCTCAGGTAATAAAAAACTCATCACAACTACAGGATGCTGAAGCCTTTATCCTGAGGGCAAAAACATAATGGTTTACCTCATCCAAGAGCTCCAAAAGTCTGTTCCGAATCTGTTCTGGGTTCTCAACATTCGGATCCTTGAGAAGCTGCCTGAACTTCTCAATCACCTGATAGAAAGCATTCTTCCACAGGATCTGATCCACATTCTGATTATCAGAGAACTCAATATCTAACAGAATACAGCGTTCATACAGCTGCAGCAGTTCAGCTCTGCAATAAAATACATGCAACTTCTAGTTCCAAATATACCACATAAAAGGCTAAACCCACGATTTGAGCTACCTGCAAATGAAACATCTTCCTGGTGGAAATCCAAAATGCTGTCAGATATACCGTGTTTCCCCGAAAATAAGACCGAGCTGGACAGTCAGTTCTAATGCATCTTTTGGAGCAAAAATTAATAAAAGACCCAATCTCATTTTACTATAAGACCCGGTCTTACATAAAACAGTGTCTTATATAATATTTTACTGTAAGACTGGGTCTTATAAAACCCGGTGTTATATTAATTTTTGCTCCAAAAGATGCATTAGAGCTGATTGTCCGGCTACGTCTTATTTTCGGGAAAAGACGGTAGTACTCATTCTAGTTTCCATTCTGCACAGCAGAATGTCATTCTGAAGACAGTTATGTCGAGGAAAGTAGTTTTTTCTCCATATGCCTCCACCTAAATTTAACAGCTGAAATAAGATCTTCACCACAAGTTATATGTTGTTCATTTCTTGGCATTCTGGAAAGTCTTTCCTTTTCCATTTCCAGATTCCATGTTCTCTTAAAAGATTTTTTTTTTCTTAAAGAAGAAGTGGGGAGCGTCATCATTTCTAAGACTAGAAACAAAATTTTCTGTTCTGCTTTTTCCAACTGCCTCTCTCACACAAAATCAATATGAAAGGCAGGTAACACCTAGTGGCTTACCTAAAAGGATTCTACCTTCCTCAGATATAGCAGCCTATATACCCCCAGTTTATCCCCATTTCCCTCTAGCCTGCATGGAACACACCATACCTGAGCTGAGCCATCTTCTCCAGGCCCTCAGGACTGATGCGGTCCCTGGAGAGCAGGTTGCTGAGCTGCAGTTCCTGGTTGTCAGCCACCCGGAGAAGCCTATGTAATTCCTGTTGCTGCATGTTCCTCATGTGCTGCTCCATCTCCTCAGGACTCATGGTGCTGGCAGGGAGAGGGCTACAAACGTACTGTCCTGATGGAGTTGGGTAGCCTGGGTAGTAAGGCCCTGGGTACACACCATTGGTAGGGCCCACTGGGTACTGCAGAGGGCTGTAGCCTGTATAAGGATACTGGGAAGCAGGGCCTGGCGTCCGGGGGTAGTAATAGGGGTTGTCAGAGTTTTGAAATTTATAGTAAGATGCTTGGGCCTGGCGTGAGTCACCCCACGATGTAGGGCTGATTTCATCATCAGTGTCCAAGAAATGTAGCTGGGGAGTTTGGCTCTTTAGAGCAGGTTTCTGATCAGGATTGTTGGGGTCCCACAATCGTCGAGTGGTGCCTCCTCGGCCCCAACTCCGAGAGCCCTTATTACCAGATCCAAATAAAAGCCGAGTTCCCAAAGGTGCAGACTCTGGAGAACTGGCTGAATTGACAGAGAGGGCAGTATGGGCAGGCAGAATCAGAATGCCACGCCCGCGACCCCGAAGTTCTTGCTTCAGGTTTTTGGACTCCTGCTTCTCAGAGCCTTTACCCCGAATGCTCAAGCCTTTGTCAGGCTTTATCCTATCCACATCCTCCCTGGCTAATCTCACCGTAGGGGAATCTTTGTTCATGGTTTCTGCGTCAAAAGTGACACGAAGAGTGCCTCGATTTTCTTTACCATTGTTTTTCTGCTCTCCCTCTCCACGGCCAGACCAACTTCCTTCTACATGTTTCTTCCTTTCTGAGCTCCTCCTGGGCCCATCGGGCTCATCAACTCTGTCCTCATCTAAGGAATCAGTTGAGGACATAGATACTTGCTTCTTCAGTCGTGGCCTCTCCTTGGTCCTATCTTGGCGGCGGCGGCGGCATCCATTATCAGTCAGGCCAGCCCCCTCAGCACTGTTGTTGCTACCAGCTGAGCTGGTACTGCAAGTGCGGTAGCGGTTCCTTCGTTTGTCTGAGCGGGAATAGCGCTTTGCAGAACCCGGCTTCCCCTGTGCTAGGTCATCGTTCACTTTCTTCATCTCCTCCCCCTTTTCAATCCTCTTTCCTTTTTCTCCCTTTGCAGCCCTTACTCTGTCACCGTTTAGGCTCTTTTCTGCCTCATTTTTGTCTGGTTTATTCACAACCTCCTCTTTCATATGTCCCCTACACTCATTTTCCTCTACTCTCAGTTGTTCTACCTGGTTGAGGATTTCTTCCTCATCTACCCGGCATTCTTTGGTAACAGTCTGCAAACGCCTTCCGGGTTGATAGATCTGCATGTCAGGTTTCTTTGTTCGCTTGATAATTCTTAGACTTCGATCCTCTTGCCCAACATTCCTAGGGAAGGACTCCTGTGCCTGAATATTTTCTGGGTCTATAGGACCATTTTGTTGTTGGTTGTCCAGTTCCTTGCAGATATCTTTAATGGGCTGTGTACCATTTCCAACAGCAGAAGAATCTCTGTCATTAACAATTTCATCCTTAAATTCGTCACTCCCAGAGGGTTCCTTAATTTTAGGTTTGTTCCTTAGTCGAGAAAGACCAGGCTTATAGATTTCCAGATCTGGGCGTCTGTTATCTTTCCGCTGCCTGGGCTCCTTCATGTTTTCTGTGATGTTGGAAAGTAGAAGAAAAGAATAAAGGTGGAGGGAAAGAGAAAAAATGTCATTCTGGTAATGTAATAGAAAAGTCAAGCAAGAATTACATATTGAAATGCTATTATTGATGGACAAGGAAGGAAATTTCTGCAGCAGAAATTCTACTAAGTTTACATTATTTGTTCAGGAACTGGCATGGCTAAGAACTTAACATGTTGCGTACAGCGGGGTTTAAATCCCTCGTGAAGATTCTCGTGATCCGTACGCAACGTGTTAATTGTTAGCGCTATCTCCACCTGGGATAGGGAAACAGGAAAACAAAATCACGTGTTACACAAGTTATATTTGGATCCCTAAACTACCCTTATTGCTGTCAGAATAAAAGATTTCTAACCATTTCAGCATTAGACTGTTCTCTACCATAGAGCCATTGGATCCACTTAGTTTTTTCTTCTTCTAGGGTGGCTAAGTCCTTTTGTCATACAAAGAAAGGTATGCATAAGAAAGGTATGCATAACAATGCATGGCTCGGGACATCTCTGGAGAAAAAACATTACAATTCTAGTTTCTGAACTTGGCCAGGAGAATCCTCTTCTTCAGCAAACCGATTACCCAGTCATATACCTCCTATTGAAACAAACAGGAAGCAGTTTCTTCCACAATCTTCAATTTCACTCATGCTCACCAACTCTCTAACAGCACGCCAGCAGTCATTCCAAGGAAATACTGCTCAGACTATCATCATTAGAATACTGAGGCTAACTGCTACTATGATGATGGAATATGAGAAGGAAAAAGTTCCATAAGGGAGCTTTCCCTAGAAGATGATGGAAGTATTATGACATGCTGTCAAAATACCAAAGCCTGGGGCACTGAAGAATAAGAGCACAGGACTTCAGAAACCACCCTCCAGGCTCCACGAGCTTACTGAATGACAGATAAGCAAGTATCTATTTTTCGTTTCTGTTACCTTTATCTATTAAACGGAGAAACTACTACAAAGAGCCACTAAAGATTTCAGTGGGAAAGTGACAGGAATTAGTGAGATTACAGAGTACACAAAACAGAATGCTACAGAAAATCCTAATGTTGTTCTAGAAACACCACTGTAAACAAACCCATAATAGAGATCATATACTCCATTTACACTCATGGGTGTAACAAAACAGAAAACAAAAACAAAACCCTGAAGTTTAACATACTGCCTCAATATTATCAGAAGTTTAAAAGACTGTTTCAGTAAGTATGAATAAAGGTAAAGCAGTTTAACTCCAGAATAGCTCACCCTCAGCAGCCTTTGAAATTAGATGAAGTGGAGGAAAGAAGAAGGAGAGCTACTACTTTCCCGCGCAGAGAGAGAAAACAACCTGAATAATCCAATTCAGTAGATCAATGAAAACCAATTTCACAGACTTTGGCCACAGGTCTACAGAAGCATAGCTACCTTTTTACACAACTCCACTGCCTAACAAAGAAGAGGTGAGACACTAGAATCTTCCTTGGAGCTTTCCTGGTGTGGCTGGAGGCTTTAACTTGCCAGTTGAGCATCCTCTCTGATTAAAAACTGCTCCCACATACGCCAAGGCCAAACCAGAGTAGAGTCAACTCTCTGAGGTCCTGGATCCCTCCAGTGGCGCAGCCTTCAGAAGCCTGCCTTGGGGGGAAAAGTTCAGCAAGGAAGTCCCAAGCTGTCAAACCTTCCTCAATTTCCTAGGTCCTTCTCTCCAACGCTAAAGAGATGACGGAGCAGGCCTGCGGATGATTCCTCTGGGGACGATACACCCAGGCCTCCACCAGACCCCAGAGCCCATTCCTTTCCGCGTCTCCTGACGGCTGGGAATCCACCAGCTGGTCTGAGAGGAATGGGGCAATGGGGAACAGTCACCTTCGCGGTAAGAAAGGGGGCGGAGGCAGGGATTCGGGTTGGGATCTCCCGAAGGGGGCCAGAGCTGGCAGAGCGGGACCCCACACAGGCCCTGGGGCTGGTAAAGCGGCGAAGGGACCGCCCTCAGCCCCCGCCCCCACTGCTGAGGGAAGGGGCGGGGGCTCCGAAGCGCCGCGGACCAAGCGGGGAGGAGGGAGAGGAGAGGGAGGCGGGGCGGGCAAACCCGGCCCAGGAGCTGGGCGGCGCGATTCACCTCTGCTCCCGGCCTGCGGAGCCAGAGTGGTCAGGATCCCTCGCAGCTCCGACGCGGAGATCCGGACACGCTCCAACCCCTCCGCCATCTTCGCAGCTGCTGCTAGAGCTGCAGCTACTTCACCACCGCCGCGCGCAGCCAGGAAACCACGACGGACGGGCGGCGCGCGCGCTCACCCACCTCCCACTCTTTTCCCCGCCCCCTCTCGCCCTCCTCCCCAAACGACGGTGGCCGCGCTGGGAGGAAAAGCGCCGAACGCACGTTCAGCCGCTCGAGAGAGGAAGAGCCGGGACGCGAGCCTGGGCGGGGAAGGCGGGCGCCGCGCGTGCGCAGAGGTGTGATCGGGGGAAGGTGAGCTGCAGCTGGAGTTGGAGGCGCGGCGCCTGAGGTGAGGTGAGGCCAGGCCAGGCCAGGCCAGGCCGGCGTTGGCGGTGATGGCTGATGTTGCTGCTGTGGTAGCCATCGAGGACGCTGGTGCTGGTCTGGGGCTCGGGTTGACCGAGACACCCCACAGTCCGGCCCCCTCCACTCGTTTTAGGCCAGGATCTCCCGCCACAGGCCCAAACTAGTGCCCCAGGCTTTTACTTTGGGACCTTAAAGATCTTGTGAGAGTAATTATTATCCCCATTTTTTTTTTTTTTTTAAGAAGAGGAAACTGAATCCCAGAGAATTGTAGTAAATTACTTAGGATGACACAAGTTGGTAAGAACCATAGTATCAGTCTTTTCCTTTATGGCAAAGTACATCCCCGAGCCTCACGACTTTTTCTTTAAAAAAATAGTGTACTTGGCTCTTACTGAGGGAGGCGGGGGTGTGGAAGTAAATCAGGAGGTATTATAAGTCGATTTGTGTATTCTTGGAAAAATTACTTATTTGGATTACAGGTTGATTTTTTTTCATCCTTGAAATGTAACTCGATCAAAAGACTGGTACTTTTAACTTTTTGTTCAGAAGCCCCTGTTCAGAGCTGTGGTGAAACTCCCTCCCTCAAGTCTGCTTCCCTCTGCCTGTTGCTCCTTCCCAATCCCATAGTCTATTGAACCTCAACACCATCAAAGAATAGTTACAAATTATTCCTTAGACTGGGCCTAAAAGATTTGAACAATCTCTGTGACAGAACTCATTCAGTTCCTATTATGTGACAGACACTTCCGCCACCAGAAGGTTAAACAGATGGAGAAAGTCAGTAGATACATGAAAAGATTCAGTGGGTCAGAAGAAGGGGAATAATTTGAGCGGTGGGAGCAAATGGCAATCTTTAAGACAGATATGAAAGAAATAGGAAGAAATGTTCAAAACTAATTTGTTTTCACATTGAAGTTGGAGAGGACGTTGCATCAATGTTTTTTAAAGATGGAAAAATAATCTAAAGAAAACTTTCTTAAACAGGAAAAGCATGATTGCCAAATTAATGCAACAGTGCCAGTGAACTGCAGGTGAGATATGCCAAAAGAATAAACCAGCTCAAGAAAATTGAGCAGAACTCAGAGGGAAAATATAATAGATAAAAACTGTTAAAGATGAGGATAGAAGACATGGAGAATGGATCCAGAAAGTAATAATCAAATATGAATTCCAGAAGGTGGTAACAGAATTGACTCAGGAGGAGCAATAATCAAAGAAATAATAGAAGAAAATTTACTAAGCTGGTGGAAAATTTTGAATTTAAGATTTCAATTCAACCCTCAGATTTAAAGGGCTCATGAAATATCAGGTAAAAATAAATGAAAAGCCAACCATATTTAGAACTGTATCACAACAAACACTTCTGAGTTTAAAAAATTAAAATAATGTTGACATGGAACAGTCTTCAATATGTTGAATTTTGTATTTAAAGTCAGTTGTGGGACAGTATATAAAGTATGGTTCTATATGAAAACAGCAAAACTGTCTACTGTATATGTAAATTTCTATATAAATACATGAGAAAAGGTGTGGAAGAATACATATCAAACTTTTAAAGTGGTTATCTTTGTAGAAGAGTGGCTTTAATAGTAGAGAGTGAAAGGTCTATATACTTCTATAATGTTTTACATTCTTACGGTAGGGATTTGGTCACATATTATGTGAGTAATCCAAAAAACAACAAAGCAAATTTGGATAATGGGGGAGGGAGGAATTCAATTTCTAAAACCAAAAATTGCTGAGCACAAAGTAATAAAACTAGAAATGAATAACCACAAATTAAACAAAAAATTCTAACCACTTGGAAATTTTTAAAAAACACCAATTTAAAAAAACTCATGGGTTGGGGTGGCTGGTTGGCTCAGTTGGTTAGATCGCAGTGCTCATAACACCAGCATCGCTGGTTTGATTCCCACGTGGGCCAGTGAGCTGTGCCCTCCACCAATAGATTGAAAACACCTCCACAACTAGATTGAAAACAAAAAACAAAAAACGACTTGACTTGGAGCTGAGCTGCGCCCTCCACAACTAGATTGGGGGAGAAAAAAACAATGACTTGATTTGGAGGTGATGGGTCCTGGAAAAACACACTGTTCCCAATATTCCTCAATAAAAATTAAAAAACAAAAAACTCATGGTCAAAAAAGTAAACAAAACTAAGATGATGGATTCTTTAGAAATTAAGATTAATGAAAATATTGCACATAAAACCTATGGTATATTATTAAAGCAGTACTCAAAGGAAAATCTGTAGCCTTAGATGCTTTTATTATTAATTTAAAAATGAAAATTCAACAAGGATAGAAAAAGAAAAATAGAAGAAATAAAGATAAAATCAGAAATTAATAGGGGAGGGGTAGACAGTTAGCTCGATTGGTTAGAGCGTGGTGCTAATAACACCAAGGTTGCCTGTTCGATCCCCACATGGGCCACTGTGAGCTGCGCCCTCCTTAAATAATTATATATATATATATAATTTTTTAAAAATAAGGGGAAAAGAACTACTTGATAAATAAACTGAGCTCATTCTTCAGAAATAAAATAGACATGAAAGTAAACCCATTTCTGGCAAAAAATCTAAAGGACATCCTCTGGGATGTCTCATAATTCAAACTTAGCTCTTCAGGTCTCTGATTTTCCCCTAAAATACTTGTTTGTCTTCAAATTATACCGCCATCTAAGTCAAAACCCAGGAGTTATCCACGACATTTCCATCTTTCTTCATATTCAGTATCAGGGTATGTCTCTTCTATTTCTAGTTGACATGGAATTCATCACCTGAACATTCTCTGCTTCCTATTCTCTTGAAAACTGCCCCTCACTCTCACTCAGAAGTACTTTTTTGTGTGTCTTTCTCTTTCCTTTTTACCTTCTTTCTTTCCTCCGTCACTCGCTTCGATTGCTCCTATTTTTCCTTCAGGTGCAGAGATTTGAGAAATCATACTATTTGGTTCACATGATCATCAACAGGGCCTTTCTCATTTTATCTTTTCCTTCATTCCAATTCCCACTCATGTTCCTACCCTCCCTGGTTAGGTCGCCACGTTTGAAGTACATCCTTGGATATACATTTATGTTTGAATAATACATAGTTTTGTGTATGTATATGTTTTAAATGTACATAATCGATATTGTGTGATAGAAATCACTCTGTTTCTTTTTCATGTTTCTACAAATACTTCTGTCTATTGCATAGTATTGTCTTAAATGACCTCATACCCTTGGCCACTGGTCCTGGGCCAAGATGGGCCAATCACAGTCCTTACCCAGAACTTTTGAACTGAAACTAAGAAAGAAAATCCCTCTCGAATGTGCAAGCTATAAAATGTAAAACACAGGAGCTGTCAGCAGCCACGCGTCCTGCCACGTGGAACCAGCTGGTCTGCAATGAAAAAGAATGAAGCTGACATGCAGAAAGCAACAGAGGTGAGAAACAATGAGAGTCTCGGAAAATCTCAAGTTCCTGGTTCCAACTGTTCCTGAAGCTCCATATTCTGCCCCCCCCCATGGTTCAACTTTTCCTTTGATTCCATGAGCCAGTAAATCTCACCACCTCCATCTTATTTATGCCTTAGCCAATTCAGATTGGGGTTCTATCACTTCAAGAGAACTAACTAATTATAATCTCCAAAATGTAACTAACTCTTCCTGTTTTATTTTTAAATTGTGGTAAAATACATATAACATGAACTCATAACCATTTTAAGTGTACAGTTCGATAGTGCACATTTACATTGTACAACCAATCTCCAGAACTCTTTTTGTCTTACAAAATGAAGCTATACCTTTTAAACACCTTCCCTTTTTCCACATCTACCCAGGATCTGGCAACCCCCATTCTACTTTCTATGAATTTGACTACTCTAGGTACCTCACATAAGTGTAATCATTAAGTATTTGTCTTTCTGTGACTGGCTTATTTCACTTAGCATAGTATCACTAAGATTCATCCATGTTGTAGCATGTGTCAAAATTCTCTTCTTTTAAGGATGAATAATATTCCATTGTAAGTATATACCAGATTTTGTTTATCCATTCATCTGTCACTAGCTATTTGGGTTGCTTCCACCTTTTGGCTATTGTAAATAATGCTGCTACATAGGTATACAAATATGTCTTTGAATCATTTTGGGTATATACCTAGAACTGAAATTGCTAGATCATACGGTAATACTACATTTAATTTTTTGAGGAACTACCATACTGTTTTCCATTAACAACTGCACCATTTTACATTTCCATCAATAGTGTACAAGGACTCCAGTTTCTCCACATCCTTGCCAACACTTATTTTCTGGGTTTTTTTGGTTTGTTTTTTTTAAACTAGTCATTCTAATAGATGTAAGGTGGTATCTCATTGTGGTTTTGATTTGCATTTCCCTAATAATTAGTGATATTGAGCATCTTTTCATGTGCTTGTTGGCCATTTGTATATTTTTAGAGAAATATCTATTCAAGTTCTTTACCCATGCTTTAAGTCAGATTTGTTTTTCCAAAATGTATCTTGAATGATTTTTTCTACCTCCACTTTCACCATCCAAGCCACTTGTCTTTCATGTGGACAACTGTAATACTTCTTAACTGAATTCCCTGATTCCACTCTTATTTCTTTACTTTTCATTCACAATGTAGCCAGGTGATTTTCTGAAAACATGAATTCTAACATGTCATTCACCTGCTCAAAATTCTCCAGTGATATTCCACTGCTCTTAAGAAAAAAAATGAATCATGGTCCCTTATGATTTTAGACCCTGCCAACTTCACCCTCATTTTTTACCACACTCCCCTTTGATCACTATTTTCAGATATATTGCCCTTCTTTCAGTTCCTGGAATATGCTAACATCTTTTCCTCCTGAAGGCTTTCACACATTCTCTCTACCTGAAACACTTTTCCCCCCTCTGCTCATTCGTCTTAAGCTGTGGGTCATAACTTAAATTTCACTTCTCCATGGAGGGCCTTCCCTGATCTAAATAAGGCCCCCATTATAGTATCCTATCATAACACACTTCCCTAATCATAACACACCTATCACTATTTGTAAGAATGTATTTATTTTTGGATTACTTATTATACATCTCTCCACTAGATTATAAGCTTTGAGAGCAAGGACAAGACTTTTTCTAACATTATATCCCCAGACCAAACAGTATCTAACACATAGAAGGTGCTCAATATTTCATGATTGAATAAATGAATGAATACCACAGATAGGAAGAATACTTAGAAACATTAATATGTATAATATACTACTAAATTTGAAATTTGAAATTAGGTGATTTTGCCAAAAAATAAAAGTTATTGAAATTGAGGAGAAGGTGGCAAATCCACATTAAACAAATAACTGAAGTCACTGAAAAAGTTACCAAAGGAATATTTATAAGGTAAAGACAAATTTATTTGGAGATAGCGTGATTATTTGGAGAGTAAACTGTAAAACTATTAGATCTAACAAGGTAATCTAGTACCCTATTACATGATAAATATACAAAAATCAATAGCTTTCATATACATTGTCAGTAAGCAGTGTAAAAATCTAAGGAAAGAAATATCTTAAAAACAACAAAAATATATTGTACTTTGGCATAATAATGTCTCTATATAGGATACAAACTATGAAAACTTTACTGAGAAACCTAAAACAAGAAGACTTTACTAAACTGAAATACACCCATGTTCATGGATAGGAAGACTGACTATTTTTAAATGTCAATTATGCCCCCAATTCATTTCTAAATTTTACAGTGGAATTTCCTGCAAACTTGATAAAGAATTTCTAAAGTTCCTTTGAAAGAATTTATGTGAGAAAAGCCAATACATTTTAGAAAAAGTAATCGGGGAAGAACATTAATGAACAACTGGAAAAAGAATTGGCACTCTGATCAATGTAACAAAATAAGAAGTCCAGAAAAGCCCCAAGCATTAATAGAAATTTAATTTTTGATAAATGTGGCATTTCAGAGGAAAAGGATGATTCGATTAGTAAACAGTGTGTCAAAGATTCATTAAAGAATAAGTGGCCAATAACTATACAGAAAAAATGTTCAATCACTATTAAAGAAATGTAAATTCAAACTACCAGACGTTTCATTAAATTGACAGATAAAAATGATACAGCAAAGGGGAAGGAAAATGGACATTCCTTAGAAACTGCTGTTGAGAGTGTAAATTGGAGTAATCTACAACTCTTCTGGAGATCAGTTTGGCAGTGGCTAGCAAATGTCTTAGCAGTGTGCATGACTTTTGATGCAAAACTGCCATTGGTGGAATCTACCCAAAGCATGTATGTAGATACCCAAAGATCTTGCAATAAAGCTGTTCATTACATCATTATTTGAGACAAAAAAAAAAACCTCAATGTTCAACAAAGTTATATGTAAAACTAGTATTTTTGTAAAAAATATATTAAACCATTTTAAAAGTTGTATAACTATACCTATTGATAAGCAAAAATTCTGAAAGAATCTTTGAAAAGTATATTTATACTTTCTAGTCTGAAAAAAGCATGTTACCAAACCTGTCAAAGTTTTGTGTGCATATACCGGGGGTGCCAAAAAAAATGTATAAGTGGACACTGGTCAACATTGCTCAAGCAGTGGTTCGCCGTAATCGGAAGTGTCTAGATGCTGATGGTAACCACTTTGAGCACCTCTTGTAATTGCAGAAGTCAAACGTGACTAGGATTCATCTTTTGTTATTGGTATTCATTATTACAATTCTAATTTTTTCCTTTCTTAAAATGTGTATACATTTTTTTGGCACCCTCTGTATAGGTGGTCCTGGAAAGATAAACACCAGAGCTTAGATAGCAGTCATCTTGGGGAGAAAGCAGATTAAATTCTGTTTTTCTATTGAACATGAATTGTTATTAATAAGGAAAAGTAAAGAGAAACTTCATGTTTAAATGCTACAATAAAAATAATGAAAAATGGAAGCATAATGCAGTTATTGAAAATTATAATTATGAAAACTTTGAAGAAACTAAGCTAAATGGAGTAGGAGTAAACAAAATGTTATCTTTGCTTTGATTTTAACTGTCATGTATATTGAAAGACAGAAGGAAATATAGAAAATGAACAATTCATTAAGATGGTAGGATTGTAGACAATTTTCCCCCCATTAAATAATTTTTTTAAATAAAAATTTAAAGCAGATTTTTAACCTAGTTTATTACAATAATGGAAATGTAGAGACCAGTGGCAGTCGAGGGATGGATGGTATGGGTGAGGGGTGGGTTTTAAGCTTTCCATAATCACCACCAATTCCTATAAAGCTTCACCAGGTAAAATCTTACATTTACTATAAAACTCAGCTTCAAGACAAGTTCCCTTCTGTACAAAGATTCTGGAGCCCTGGTAATGGAGACATTTCCCATAATAACACAAGCCCCAGTTCTGTTTTCCTGTGTTGTGCATTTTCTTTAAAGATACATATATTTTTTTTTTTTTTTTTTGAGTAAGGCTCACAGCAAAATTGATGGAAAGGTACAGAGATTTACCAAAATTTTCCTGTCCCCCACACATGCACAGCCTCTCCCATTATCAACATCTCCCACCAGAATGGTACGTGTTACAACTAAACCTTCATTGACACATTACCACCCAAAGTCCATAGTTTACATTATGGTTCACTCTTAGTGTATATTCCATGGGTCTGTGTTACGCATTTTCAAAATATGTTCATTGAACACATTGTCTCGGACTTTACTTTGACGCCTTTTTTATTCCTGGGTTTCAGAACCATGTGTGCTCAGTACTGCATCTCCTTTGCTGATGTTGAAAAGGCTCATAACAACATTCAAGATTTTATCCACCTCACACCAGTGCTAACAAGCTCCATTTTGAATCAAGTAACAGGGCGTAATCTTTTCTTCAAATGTGAACTCTTCCAGAAAACTGGATCTTTTAAGGTAACAATCCTTCTTGAGTGTTATATATCTTTTCAAACCCCTTTCACATATAAATGTATTTGATTTCCTGACTACCCAGGGTGAGGCAGGTAAAATTAGTATCTTTTCATAGCTGAGGACCTTTTCCTTTGATCAAATCCTGGTTCCTTCGAGCCACTTTTACACAATCTCAAAATTCCTTATAATTAGGGTGATGATATAATTTACTGTCCAAACTAGGTCATGTTTTAGAATGAAAAGAGACAATAGAAACCACCCTGTACTGTTGCAATGCAAAAATGGGCAAGTGTGATCATCTTGTATAACCAAAGCATTCACTTTGTGTGAATTTGCTAGTCATTGATACTTTATTATGAATATAAAAGGCCTAAGCCTAGCTAAATCCTCATAATCTTTTTCTACAAAATATATCAGTGCCTTTCCTATGCAAATAGCCTTCTGTATGTTGATTCATTACCAGAATTTTCTGACCATTTGTTGAGCTTTAAGATCCTTTCAGGTAAGAATCTGAAAGATGCATTTAGTATTGTTGACTGAGTTATTAGTATCTAAGTAAATTTAAGATTGTAAGAATCTACCTTTTTCCCTGCCCATTCACTGAGAGCTTTTATATTAAAACAAAACAAAAAAATTCTCCATTCCTTTGCCCTTTGCTTCAGTCATGGTTTACATCACACATCAAGCACTTTCACTAACTATACGAGGCATATATACAGTAGGCCTTGCCCTGTATCCATACTTGCAGGGTAAGACAGGCTGGTCAACAAAAAGGTTTATGAGAAGTATCTTAAGAAAGAGACATACAAAGTCCCATGGAAGAATAAAGAATGAAGTGACTAATTTTGCCTGGGAGATCAAGAAAGTTGAACCAGACGATGTTCCAAGTTATACAGGATGAGTGCTTGTAGCCACTCAGGGAATTGGGGGAAAAGAACTACAGGTAGAGGTATGAGCATGCTCAGGGGTGTGAGCTAAACTGGTAGGAGGCAAACTAGAAGCAATTTATGATGGCTACAACAGTGACAGAGGCAGTAGATAATGTTGAAAGGCTGCAACTTATAAGGAATTTGTACTTATGACAAAAGGCAAAGAAACAACATTTGTTTTTAAAAGATCACCTTCATAAACTAGTGGAAATATTAGATGAGAATGATCTGTGAGGTAGGATCTGTGAGGTTTGATAACACACAAGTTGAGAAATGAGGCCTCATTAAGGTAGTGACAAAGAAGACACGAGATATTTAGGAGGTAGAATCGGTAAGATTTAGTAATGGGCTGGATGTGCAGTGTTATGAAGAGAAAATCTAGAAAAGTTTGTTTTGAAAAAAACTTAAATACACGAATTCACCATCCCTCTTTTCCAGATTCGTGGTGTCATCAACGCAATCCGAGGCTTGATGCCGACCACTTCCGAAGAGAAGCCCAAAGCCGTTGTTACTCACAGCAGTGGAAACCATGGCCAGGCTCTTGCCTATGCTGCCAAATTGGAAGGTACTTGGTTAATTTCTTAGGGTACTGGGTAGGATCATTAGAGTGGAAAAGTATCCTTACTTTCACTGAGATTGGTAATAGCTGTGGGAAATAAACTATCTGATTACAAGCAACTGAATATAGAAATTTCTATCCTAAATTCTCATGATTTGTACTAAATGTGTTTCTCCATCTCAGGGATTCCTGCTTATATTGTGGTGCCCCAAACAGCTCCCAACTGTAAAAAATTGGCAATACAAGCCTATGGAGCCTCTATAGTGTACAGTGAACAGAGTGATGAGGTAAGGGAGAGAGCAATATTCCAACCTTTTCTGTCTACACTCACTCAGATAATCTCATTAATCTCATAGTTTAAAATATCACCTATACTCTAACTCTAGCCTTGACCTTTGCACTTAACCCAGATTTGTAGATCCAATGGATACCCAATATTCCCACCTGGATGTCTTCATAGGCATCTCAAACTTACTATGTCCAAAACCAAACTCATGATCTTATTTCCCCTATACTAATCCTCTTCCAGTCTTCCCCATCTCAGTAAATGGCAACTTTTATCCTAGTTGCTCAAGAAGAATTTTGGAGCCATCTTGATAACTTTTGCACCCCACATCCAAATCTTAGTCCTACTTTCAAAATATTTCCATAATCCAACTACTTGTAACAGCCTCTACCATTCAAACCAACATCAGTTGTCACCTAGATTCAGTAGCCTCCTGACTGGTCTCTGCTTCCACCCTTGCCCCACTGGTCTGTTTTCAAAGAGCAACCAGAGCTATCCACTTGTCTCGTCGGCTCAAAATCCTCCAAGGATTTCCCATCTCATACACTTGTGGAACCAAAGTTCCAGTGTTTGAGACCTAGATGAACTGGTCCATTCCTATCCTTCTGACATCATCTCCATTATTCTCCTTCAAACACTCCACGCTAACCACACTAAGCAGCTTCTTAGAAAGGCCACTCTTACACTGTAGTCTTTGCACTTAGAATTACTCTTTCCCTGGAATATTTTGGAGGTGGGACTGATTCAAATCTATTAAAATGTTACTTTATCAGAGGCCCTTCCTATGTACCCTATATAAATTTTCTTCATAGCACTTAGATACACCATATATTTACTTACTTTATTCTACCCCTCCCCACGTTATAACTCCCTTGAGCACAGGGACTGTTTTGTTCAGTTATAGCCCCAGTGTGCAAAGTCTCAAAAAAGTAATTGGTCAATAAAGTGTTAAATGACTGAGTCTAACTTGTTGGCAACTCTGTTAAATACAGATAAAGTACATTATTCTTTCAGTCCAGAGAAAATGTTACCAGAAGAATTATGGAAGAAACGGAAGGCATCATGGTACATCCCAACCAGGAGCCTGCAGTGATAGCTGGGCAAGGGACAATCGCCATGGAAGTGCTAAACCAGGTAAAAAGGCCTACTCAGTTCTTGTTGAGCTACCGGTAAACCTGATGTTTATCTATAGAGTCAACTATTTCGTATGTGTATATAAAACTGGTTATTATGGGTCTCTTTATACTTTATATTCTTTCTCCCAAAGGTTCCCTTGGTAGACGCACTGGTGGTACCTGTAGGAGGAGGAGGAATGGTTGCTGGAATAGCAATCACAGTTAAGGTGAGAAAACAGCTTCTGGAGGACTCCCCCACTTCAGCATAGAGGACTTTATTTTACATCATAGTACATTGTAGTACTTGTTCAACATTCCCCCCAAATTGCTCTTCCTTCCCATCGTTCCTTGGCACTTAAGATGGAAGGCCCTTCTCTGCCTCACTACTTTTCTTAATTTGCCAACTTTACAGCACAGAAACAGTTACAGTGAGTGGCACCCTCACAGTTCTTTCTCTGAATTCCATCTCACCAACCTACTATCTAAGTCAGGGGCTACTCTTTTCCCAAGTTACCAAGAGAACCAAATGTGATTGAGGCAACTAAAGGCCAGTATTGGGCATACAATGTAAAGTGCTTTAAGGTCATATTTTCATTATATCACAGAGAAGGCTCTTACTTGGGCAGAAAAGTGTATTTTACTGCAGGCTTGCAGGCAAAATGCTGTGGTTAGTGGTAAGGTGTCTAATATTCCTCTTCCCAGGCTCTGAGACCCAGTGTGAAGGTGTATGCTGCTGAACCCTTGAATGCAGATGACTGCTACCAGTCCAAACTGAAAGGGGAACTAACCCCCAACCCCTATCCTCCAGAAACCATAGCAGATGGTGTCAGATCCAGCATTGGCTTAAATACCTGGCCTATTATAAGGGACCTCGTAGATGATGTCTTCACTGTCACAGAGGATGAAATTAAGGTGAGACTCCAACGGGAAAGAAAATAACAAAAAGAATGGAACAACTTTTTAGGCAAAAGAAAATGAAGTAGCAACTCATCCACTGGGAATTGACTAGGTGACTTCATGACATGTGGGAGGGTGTCCTAGATATTAGGACAACCCTCTCAATAGAAGCAGAGTTAGGTTAAAAAAAAAAAAAAGCTCTACTCTTCACTGGCAAGTATATACACATATATATACACATACCTCATTTGGTCTTTAATTGTGAAGGCCAACCAACTGGGCTCTTTCCCCTTTTCCCATTTCACTAACTGTTACTCCCTTCTATACCAACAGTATGCAACCCAGTTGGTGTGGGAGAGGATGAAACTGCTTATTGAACCTACAGCTGGTGTTGGAGTGGCTGCTGTGCTGTCTCAGCATTTTCAAAGAGTTTCCCCAGAAGTAAAGAACATTTGTATTGTGCTCAGTGGTGGAAATGTAGACTTAACCTCTGTAACTTGGATGAAGCAGGCTGAAAGGCCAGCTCCTTATCAGTCTGTTTCTGTTTAATTTATGCATAAGAAAGAAGAGGGATTCAGTGTCTCTAGACACTTGGGAATTTTGTTTCCTTGTCACTGTCAACTTCCTATCTTACTCTTCAACAGTTTTCAAAATCCTAATGGAAAGTGGATATTTCAATAAGATTTAGTAGTTTTTTGGACTAAGTGGCAATAGAAAAACATCCATACTTAACTGAGACACCTTGTCAAGGCCAAGAAAAAACCTTTTGCAGAAAGGGGCAGCAGACCTCTAGGCTCAACACAAAGTTTGCCCAATTGCTACCTGTAGGTTCCCATCCCTCGAGTGCTAATGAGTAGCAATGAGACGGAATCTATTAAATCCATTACTCTGTGTCCACTTCAGGCACCGTTGAAGAAATCTCACTTTTCACCCAAGGTACCGGTTCTGGTACATATGGATCATAAGTCCATTTGGGGAAAACTCGTTTATAGAGGTTCATCAGTACTGTGTCTTGCGATTTTAGCTTCCCATCAAAACTGCATTTCATATGGCCATGAGTACCTAGAAAGAAAACACAGCAAGTTGGTCAAATTAAAACAGAATTTGAGCCGTGGTCTTCTACCCCCGTAGATTTAGTAGCACTGGGGAAGTCCAGACAAGGTTCCAAACAGCACGTTCTCTTACCTAAAGGCTCCTTGATGTGTCCTCTGCGGCCCCACTTTGTTCGCAGTTCCACTGGTTTAAACCACAGCACATCCTCTTAGAATGAAACACACAGACCAAGATGAAACATTTCCCCACAAAATGTAAACCCAACCTTCACCCCACAAAGGCAATCAGGTCCCATCCTTCACACCTACCTCTACTGAAGAACATGTAACGCACTACTGCCATCTTAGTAAAAATTTTGAAAGGATGACCACTCAGAACAACTCTCTTGATGACCATTCTGTCCGGATCCACTGACAATAGATGGCCCGTGGCAATGAGGCTGTGCATTCCTAAAGAACAAAAGGAATCTACAGAGCCAAAACCTTCATTTTATTGCTCCAGTCCTTAAAGGAGTGGCACTATGCTGCCCTCCTGGGCCCATAGCAAAGATTACTAAGTGCTATTCTTGCTGAGCCAGTCCCCAGAATCTATCCTAAATGCAGCAGTCTGAGCAGCCACTACCAATTAGCTGAAGTCTGCACGCAACGTCAAATCCCATTTGTCATCCTTGCCTTAGACCCACTGTGAGGCTGAGATTGGGATGTTCTAAAAACCATCATTATCTCTTCATACCAATTTGGCTCCCAAATCTAAATACAGAAAAGTGTGTTAAGACTATTAGGGACCTACAGGTCTGTTTATTTCTGTAACATAACTTACCATTGCTATTCTGTTTGAAAAGCAGCACAGATGCAGGAGGAAAAGTGATTGGGGCATATGCTGTCACCACCTGGGCCGTGTCAGCAGTCATGAATCTCTGAAATTTATGTTTATCCGCTGCCATAATGAAAGTTAAAAAATAAAAACCAAAAACATGTTGAGAAACTATAGGTAATCCAGAGACCTGTGAAAAGCTGTAGCACTGCAGCTCTTAAACCCAAGGCAACTAGTGTTTCTTTACCCCTTTAGTTCTCACAATATTTTCCTGCCTCAATACAACTGAAAGATATAAAACCCAATCCTATAAGAGTGATTTTTTTCCACTAGGGGCAGAATCTTGGAGCCTGGACTATATTCTGCGTTTAAAAAAGTTCTCCAGGTGATTCTGATACCCATCACCCCTACCTCCTCTGAGAATCAGTGCTTTATAGAGAATATGCCCACTAAATCAATAGCTCTTAGTCTTGAGCGAGTATTGGCAAACATTTTCTATAAAGGGCCAGAGAGTAAATATTTTAGGCTTTGTGGCCATACAGTCTGTTCCAATTACTCAACTGTCATTGTAGTACAAAAACAGCCATTGATAATACATTAAAAAAAAAAAGTACAACTGTGTTCCAATAAAACGTTAGCAAAAACAAGTAGTGGCAAAGATTTGGTCCCTGGGCCATACTCTGCTGACCTCTGATCATGGGGACTATCTGCAGCTTGTGTTTTTACCTTTGATGAAACTCTCCTCCTTTTTTAATACTGTACTTATAGGGAAATAAAATGTTTTAAGGGAAAGAAAAATTAATCCCTCATTCAGACAGCATGGCTGGTGTCTGAATTATCCCGAGCACCCATTAATACTTCCTTCATCGTCTTCCTCTGGCCGTTGCTGAGAGCTGAAAAGTGTCTGGGTGCTGTTCAGAAGCCCCCAAGTTAGTACAAAACATATTCCCACTTCTAATGTGTAGGAATACAGTAACTTTTGCCACAAAAGTGTCCCTGGTCACCACTCTCCAAACTCATCCAGTGTCGACATGTCAGAAGCCACACATCTCTGCTCTATCCAACTGTAGGCTACCCCTACCCTTCAGCAATGCTACCACTGGCACGTCAGATGCTAAGAGTGTCACACTTTGACACATCATTTTTATAAAGCTGCTAACTCCAATTCAAAACCTACTCTGGAACCCATACACATGGCAGAGGAGCCTCAGCACCACACGGGGGCTGCATCCCTGGGATGCTTCAGACAGGTTCAGACATTTGGAATAAATACATCATTGGTTCCTAAATCGGAATTCTGAAAATGCCTAACTCAGGGACCTAGAGTTTGAAATTGTGTACTCTGCGCTTCCCCACCAAAAGTCACAGTTCCCCAAAAGACAGTAAGATGAACAAGAATCCAGAAGGTTCCCCACTGCTTACCTGCAGTGTGCTGAGAGAATAAAGGCGAGGCTCGGAAGCGCCTGAACCCACAGTGGAAGATCAGCTCCTCTTTAGCTTTCACAGGTTCCGTGTTGCCAGGGTGCCGGCTCACCACCATATTCAGTACTGACATCTGGGAGCCAAGTAAGAGCAAAACAGAACTGCATTATCGAGGAGTAGAACAGCTTAACCCAAAAGAAGGCAAACCAAACTAACAGATTCAGATTCACTCTAAGAACTGCCAATGCTAACATATGGTGGAGTGTAGATGATGGGACAGTCATCCTTTACCTCCACCAACTGGCATTTGAGCCGAACACAGGCTGGTTTTCAGAGCTTTCATGTACCCTTCTATACTAGTTGACAGGCCTATGTCTAATATGCAAGAGCCCAACCTCTACTTGATGGCCAGTGCCTTTAAGCCACTCACCCATCACTCACCTCAAAACCACACTCATTCAAGCCCCTTTTTCCTCAACCCTTACACTGCCCAAAGGCCAAAGTTCTCACACACACTCCAATCTACATGACTGCTGGGCAAGAGCAATGAGATCTACACATTGGCATAAATCCTCTTTATTTTTAAGACTGCAAGCCTTGGTTAAAATCTGGTATGACAAACATACTTATCTCAGAGAAGTCTCAGAACCACATAGAGTTTGCATCACTGAGATGCTTCAGACAGGTTCAGACATGTTGGGTAAAACCATCACTGACTTCTCTATCATCCCGATTCCTAATCCTACAGGCAGATTTTTCACATCCCAATGAGCAAAATGTCTGTCCTAAGTAAAAATTTAGATTGCCAGACAAAACTGGTTGGATTGGAAAGTTTTCTAACTCCCGTTTCCCACAACATACTAACTCACCTTCTGTTCATGAGGTAGTAAAGAAAACGCAATCAAGGGTGCTCCCCGCCTGAAGTGCTCAACCACAGACACAGGTACTGCAGAGACATGAAGTGTGACATACCAGCCAACCTGCCAGAAGAAAGCAGAAAACAAACATGCAATTACTCTTTAGGCCTCAATAACGATGAAGCATTTTTCCAACTATGTTAAAAGTCTCATACGACCCTAAAGCCAAACCTCACCCTTCAAATTTGCCTTTCACAGATGCCTCAACTACCCACATTAAACCTTCTCAGTTAATATTTCTGATACGTCTTTATTCGCAATGTCATTCTTATCACTGACTCAGTGGCTCCTCTAATTAAGCTATGGACAGCACGAAACTAAGGGACTCTTGCCAAGAGAAGGAGTAAAGGAGGGGCACCTTGGCCAGTGAAAGCAAACTGTAGAGATGGAGAAAGGAAGGCAGATACCTCTGCTCCTTCAATCTCTTTTTCCTCAATCTCTTTAAAGATGCGTTTCCTAGTATTAGTAAAGTTCTGAAACTGAAAGATCCGAGCATAATCTTGAGGAAGGTTTTCCTTAGGATCCCATGGAGATGTCCGGAAGCTCTTGAGGCCTCTGTATTTCTGAAATCTAGAATATAGGAAATTTTATAGAAGTTAATAGTTAAATTTATATGGTGCTACTTACTGTTTCACTCAAGTCAATAATATGGCTCTAACTTCAAGAACTTTTATCACTCTCTCTCAAAATAACCTAGTAGTCTAGGTCAAGACCACAGTTCAAAACAGTTTTTAACAGATACTTCAGAACCAAATCCAAGCTTCTCACTGACAAAGGACAAAGAATTTACAGTGGCTCCCTGGTGCTTACCAGGGAGTATCTTCTTAACCCGACAAACATGGTCCTCGATAAAAACCTTACGTCTCTAATATCCAACGTAAGCTCTCTGGGTTTAATCAGACTCACCTTCAGAGCAGAAATGATCATCTACACCTTCATGTTTTTATTCTTGTGGTTCTACCCCAACTCCCCAAAATCTCCAAACGTTATATACTTCAATTGAGTATTAGTTCACAGAGGAAGCATATGTTAATTAACCTTCGTTATTTCTCATTAAGTACTGTAACGTTATTAGTCTATACCACACAGTCTGGAACTTGATTATACATTCCTGTTTCCTGTACGTATGTCTTATTTTCCTGTATATTTTCCTGTATAGAATGTTAGCCCTTCAGGAGCAGGGACAATGTATTTCCCTTCTTTTGCATCACACTGATAAGGTGTGAACCACATAAGGTTTAATAAAAACATGTTGACTGATTTTAGACTTGTTAACTAACCGAATTCTAGCAGCCACGTCACGGGGGGTATCTACTTCATCTGGAAACATCTCTTCCAATCTTTCTTGTTTATATTTCTCCAACAGTTTTTCTTCAGCCTCTTCATCCACTTTCTCATCATACAGATCATCACGCACGGACTCTCCTACAGTCATAGTTTCACATTCCTCCTCTTCTTCCTCTTCACTACTCTCATCCTGTAAAACCAAGGGTTACAGTTTCAGAAGAAACCCACACCTGACTATACCCTAAAAGCCATGAAGCTAAGAATAAAATAACTTTAATGGACACCTAGTCCAAACCAGTATCAATTCTAAGAGACTCAGTTATAAAACAAATCTCAGTCCCAGCAACTACAAAGCCATTCCTAAGAAAGTGACCACACACCCCTCGGGGTCAGGAATACACTTTGCCTTGCCTTTGAGGCTGTACACAGACGTGGCGTAAGGGTCCATTTCCTTACCTGAGATTCCGCTTCCATAAAATCCTCATGTTCTACATCATCATATTCATCTCCTTCCCCACCACTTTCGCCATCCTCATCCAAAATCCATTCAGCTTGGTAACTGGATGTTCCTTTAGGAACCTTCTTTACCACCTTGGAACTTTCCTTCAAGAAGTCTGTAAAAGCCCAAACAAGTAAATTATCAGGTTGGTGCAAAAGTAACTGTGGTTTTTTGCAATTGTTTTTAACCTTTTAAACCACAATTACTTTTGCACCAACCTAATATATACCTCCTTTCCCCTTATTTAGGTATTGTCACATAGGCAAGACACTATATACTGCTGCCAACACCGAAAACTCTAGCAGTCGCTATGAGCAAAACAGACTACTACTTCAGTTGCCTCAAAACTAGCACTACTGGGGCAGCCGGATGGCTCAGTTGGTTAAAGCGTGTGCTCTTAACAACAAAGTTGCCAGTTTGATCCCCGCCGGGATGGTGTGCTGTGATGACACCCCCCCCACACCACCACCCCCGCAACTAGATTGAAAATGGCGACCGGACTTGGAGCTAAGCTGCGCCCTCCACAACTAGATTGAAGGACAACTTGACTTGGAGCTCATGGGTCCTGGGAAAAACAGTTACCCAATAAAATTTAAAAAAGAAAAAACAAAAAAAATCTAGCACTACTTAATAAACCTTGTAATGAATCCAAAGATGTTTGTTCATTAGAAAACAATAACAAGTAATTTTGAGAAATACAGCAAAACTGTGTCCAGTGTTTGCTTAATGCAAACATACAGCATTTAGGGGTGAGAGGATACAGACCTCCAAATACATCCTCATCCCACTCTACCTTATAGGTTCCTGACTGTGAGCAGCTAGACAAAATCCACAATTCCAGGCCAGGTGAATTACAAACAAGTTTGCCATTACCAACCATTTGCCTCATTCAGCTCCTCCTCAGTGGGCCAGGTTTGCTCGCCCTCCATTGGATCTGGGATAACCTCTGTCTGCAAAGATTCTTGTCTATCGGGGTCTGCCTTCATTAGGACCTTAAGGTCTTCTTCCATGTCAGTTACAGCATCCATATCACACAGCTAAAAACCAAAAGCACGTGATAGTCAAACATTAACCAAAAATCTACTAAATCTAACATAGTAAACAGAAAGATCCAGAAATAACAAACATAGTCCTCAGGTAGAAGATGAATGAAATAGAATGAAATAGAAAGCCACAACTTGTCAAGTTTTTTCAAATGGTTCTATTTCTTAGCCTTTTAACTCTACACCTCTGCTTGGCTCTTGAGGCCTCTCATAATCTGGCCTCACTCCTACCTTACTCACATCAAGCGGATTTCTTCAGGGTTCAAAGAAACCCTTTGATCCATCATTGTGCTAGCTTCATGTTGTCTCTTATCTTCTACGATAGTCTTTCACCTCTCTTCAACTCATAAATGACATCCATCTTTCTCAACTCTTGGCTCAAGTCTGATCTCTGCTGTGAAGCTTGCTAGTCTGTTTTCTCAACTTCCACAGCAGGTCTGTACCTCAACCACTTTCTCAATCTTTACTTCACAGGTGCTTGCCATTTTTTTTCTGACCTAATCGTCTGAGGAAAGAGACTGCATCTTGTGTCTTCTATAAACTCAGAGCCAATTGCTGTGTAAGACATCTACAGAATGCTGGATAAATATATAATATAGCAACATATTTGTAGTTGACTATTGCCTTACTTTGAACTAGCCCCCAGGGACCAGTGTAGTTGTCTAGGTGTGCAAAGACTACCTTCTCTGAAGTTAGTTCCCATCCTACACCAGCTTACACATGAATCTACAATACAAAGTCTTTAAAAACATCAATCTTACCTCCATTGCCATGCCTGGGTCCTTTTGGGATTTGACCACTCTAGGATTTAAGGGGAAAGGGTCCACAGGGGCATCTATCTGTTTCATCTGGAAATCGCCATGTCCAATGATATGCAGTAAGCTATTTACACTCAGAGTCTGCCCACGAACATAGCCTGAGATTTTCAAGGTGCCCACCAAGTTATTCTCTTCATTAGGCACAAAGTCAGCAGCAGAAGCAAAGAGGTAGGCCCGCCGATCTCGAAAGGCAAGATGCCGTTGCTTTTGGTTAGCCAACTGCCTGAGCAGCATCCCTGCCTCCTGTTGAGTGTCTAATTGGAGGAGTTTGTCATCAGGAAAGCGCTTCTCCACTACTTTACTTAGCTTCTTTCTGGCATCTATTTGTTTCTTCGGTGGGAGGCCAGAAATTCCCTGGATAGCTAATGCTGTGAGCAAAAGAGAAAGGGCTTCATGACCTGTTGATTCACTATAAGAAAATAACCCCTGCAAATTCACAAACAAGTTCACAATAAAAAGCTAACAGTTGTGAGCCCAAAGATCACTGGGAAATTCAACACTCAGCTACGCTAAAGAAATTTCACAGTAAAACTTCAACCCTTCTTCCTCTGGGCAAAGGATAGTACAGAAATAAAAAGGCCCCCTGCCAATTTATAAATAACGGACCAAATTTAGGCCATACATGTACAACCCACCATCAGCTGAACACAACAAGTTATATTCCCGAATCAAGCGTCAGGCACAGTGCCTGGCAAATTATACATGCAATGAATGCTATTTCACTTCCTTCATGGCCTCCAATATTCCACACACACTTACTATAGGTGGGAAGGCCCTGAGCGAAGAGGCAGGAAAGGCAGTAATCCCCGGTGCTGTCCCAGCCTTCTAGTGGATCAAGGAGGAACAGGATGGTATCAGCCACTTTAGCCAAGTCTAACACAGTGTGCAGATCCTCTGGAAATAGAAGACAAAGTCAGCAGGAAGAGGTGGTCTGCACCAGCACATTATACGAAAAAATATTACCACTATGCAAAACATAATGATAGAAAATACTGTTGTATACGCTAACCTGGCCTTGCAGATGTGAAAAACCACCGATGTTTCAAGCGGGGGCATAACAGCATAAAGCTGTGGGTGCTTCCCCAATCATTCAAGTGTACTGTTCCAGTATCCCTATCCTGAAGCCTCTGGAAGGCCTCTGGCAGGGAAATCCTGTTGTGCAGGGGCACCACCAGTACCTGATGAGGAGGGCCATCCTTGCTGCCCAGCTGCCTCTTCTCTGCAAGAACCTGAAAATAGAAAGGATCAGAGAGCATCTCAGTGTTTCAGTACTTCGTTCCAGTATTGCATTTCCAACAGTACAGATGCCCCACGCCCAGCATCTAGCAAAAAGCGACAAGTTTGTGGTGGGGATTGGGGAGTGGGCAGGAGCTCAGACCAAAGCAAAGAATGCTCTAGCATGCGTCCAGACCCGCACACCTGACATGTGCGCTCGGGTTATTCTCCATCTCCGGTCCCTTCCCAGGGTCACATTTTCTAGTTCGAGGCATTATCAGCCCAGAACGATTGTGAAGCCACACCATCCCCAATCCCTGTTCTCTCTCACCGCCTCCTTCTTCTGCTTTCGGAGCTGGCTGGCACGATGCCTCTGGTCTACTCTGCTGAGCTCCTTCCTCACCTTCTTGCTTAGGGTTTTCGGTGCTAGACGGCCTGGAGGGAGGTCAGAAAGGGCTCTTGTGCAGGGTCTCACAAGAAGGTCAAGAAAGGGGACCCCTTTTCGCCCACCTTAGAGCCTTTACGCGGCGTACAGGCCGGAGGTAGGAGCTGTGTCTGGGCATGGAGAAAAGCAGTTAAAGTCGACTAAACAGCCGTTCTTTCTCCAACCCTATCTTCTTACCCTTGCCGTCCCGCTGCGCAGACCCCCGACCCCGATGCCGCCCGCCTTTATGAGCTTTATTCTGCTGCTTGAGCGGGCCGGAGCGGTGCGCCGCCATGCTGCGACTCACGTGTACCAAGTCAACACTACTTCCGGGCTGGACCGAGCGCTTCCGGTCCCCTCTTTGGGGCGTGCCCTCCCAGTGGCGGGGCGGGGCGGGACAGGGATCCCGTCCTTCGCGAGGGTCCTTCCCACCAGCCTCTGAAAGCAACGCTCCCGCCTCTCTACAAAACCGCGTACTAAACTTTTCCCACGCCGTAGTCTGCGGTTGGGGGCTTTAGAACTACGGATGTATACTCCAGGTTTGAACTCTCAAGTCTCGGGGAGTCTGTGTTTTCTCCTCTGTATTTTCATTGTTTGCGGTATCAAGTTGCATCACTTAGGAAGATGTCAATCGGAGGATTCTCCATTCCTGTGGAAGAGGGCTGAGCCCCTCCTCTCACCTAGTTTCTGCGTGCCGCCCCTCAAGTTTGCAGCAACAAGTGTTCTTTATCACTTTGAGCAACCATATGTCCCTCGATTCCCTTATTGGGCTGCTGAAGTCTATAAGGCAAATCACAGAGAAGGTTCTTTCATCTTCACGGGTTCGGTACAAGTTCCCGCAGGTTTCCTTTACCCCAACCGGCGCTCCCACCTCCCACATAGTTGCAAGAAGAGCAGGACTGGACGTAACGATTCCCACGGAGGAGGAAGAGCTTGCCGAGCCTCTTTAGGTCCGGGGCGGCTGCGGTCCCATTCGTTTTCCCCAACAAGCTATGCAACGAGGGCGACCGGCTTGCAGGGGTTTTAGAGCAACGATGGAGCTCCGGCTTTTCTCAGCCTGGGGGCTACTCCTGGCTTCCCCTTGGCCAGACCCGTTGGGAAAACGAGCGGATAGAAATCAGGGGGAGTCTAGCTGGATAGAAGCCAGCTCCTGCGCGAAAGACTTTCCCCTCAGCCGCGGGGCCCAGGGCGCGCCCCGCCTCCCCGCGGGTCGCTGTGGGAGCCTGGCTGCAGACGCTCACAATGCGGGTTCGCGCCCTCGGCTGTGGAGCCGGCGCGTTGCCATGACAGCGGCCCGCGTGGCGCGCTCCCGGGCTGGCCGCCCCCAGGCGCGCGCAGCCTGCCCCCGCCCCGACCCCCCCTTCGCTGAGTGCACCCCCCGCTCCCGGCTGTGGGAAGGGGCCGGGCCAGGCGCCTGACGTCTGTGCGGGGTTCGGAAGATGGCTGCGGAGCCGAGCACCGGGCAGTGGCTGCGGCGGCGGCGGCGGGCCGGGACCGCGGTAGGCGGGGGCTCCGCCTTGCGCGTGTGGCGCTGAGCCGAGGCGCGGAGGCGGCGAGGGCAGCGCGGGGCTTGGGGGGCCGCTCGGCACAGCCTACTGGCCACCCGCCGCACCATGGGCAGCGCGGAGGACGCAGTTAAGGAGAAGCTGCTGTGGAACGTGAAAAAGGAGGTAAAGTCGGGGCAAGGACCCCCGGGGGGCTCGGGTCTCTGCCCGCGCGGCCCCGGGGGCGGAAAGGTCCGTGCGCACCCTCGCGCTGGCGCTTGCTGGCCCCGGCCTGGGCCGGGCGGGGGCGGAGTTCTGGACTGGCTGCGGCTCCTGCTCCTCTCCCCGATCAGGGGGCAACACCCCTCTCTGCCCGAGGGGTCTAGGCCAGTGCTCCGGGTCTTGTTTGCTCCGGGATCCCGCAGCTCCCCGCCCTGTGACGGCAGCAGCGCTGGGAGACCGAGGTCGGGGGAGGGGTGGCGGCGATTTCTAGAGAGCCAGAGCTGCCCATTCATTGCCGGCGCTGCGTGGGGAGGGGGCGGGGCACCGCGCGGGTCTCCTAGGGCGGCTGAATGGGTGATTTCGGGTCTTAGCTCCGGTTTGTCCTACACCCCACTCTGTTATCCTTCTGGGAAATGAGTGGCGGCTGCAGGAGGGTTCGCCGCACACCTCACTGCTTCTCGCTCCACGCCCACCTCCTTACCCGGCGACGCGGTGGGCGAGGTTGATAATGGTTTTAAAGACTCAGATTTCCCCCGCTTTTGAGGAGCCTCCCCATATCAGAAAGAGATGAGTCCTTCTCTACTAACGTCCTTTACCTTGACCCTGCCCTAAACCCATTTCGATTTCATGGTTAGAGGGGCGGGGGCATATGAATGACTCACCCCCATATGAGAGCTGGAGAGCTCAAACCCGCAGAGTAGATTAGAATAGATTAGGCTTCTGGGGCCATGAATAACTCTCCCCTACCTCTGTGTCTGCCAGATGTGTATACTTCATGAGGGCAGGAAAACCATCTGTTTTGTCCACTACTTTTGTATCCAGTGCTTAGCACACAGTAGGCACTCAATGGCTATTTATTAACTAAATCTGATCTTGGAGACTGCAAGCTCTGGTGGGAATGCATAAATTTGAGAATAGTCTGCCCCTGGCTCTATGTGATCTCGAATAAGTTACTTAACCTCTCAGAGTCTCAATTATTTCATCTCTAAAATAGGGATAATGGAGTGGCCAGTTAGCTCAGTTGGTTAGAGCGCAGTGCTCTTAACAACAAGGTTGCCGGTTGGATCCTGAGATGGGCCCCTGTGAGCTGTGCCCTCCACAACTAGACTGAAACAACTACTTGACTTGGAGCTGATGGGTCCTAGAAAAACACAAATAAATAAAAGTTTAAAAATAAAATAAAATAGGGATAATGATATCTGCCTCATATATAAAAGTTTACCATAGTGGTTCCTTTACCCCCTCCTAGAGTTTCAGGATTGGAGAAGACTGAGTCTCATGAAATCTCGGAAGGCTCTAGATGGTTTTCATGCATTAATTATGGCCCAGCTATTGTACCCTAACACTTGCTCTTTTCCTTCTCGTTGGCAAAGAAGTGGTTGAAGCCATCACTTTTCTAGCAGTGTATGGGAAGCTCCATTGTGCCTTTGCTGTGAAGTGGCCAAGAAAGAGTTTTTTAGGCCAAGGGTATATCAAATTACAATGTAAGCCCCAATTGCCATCTCCCCAAAGAAAAGAGAAGTCTCGGGTCTCAGTGATTATCCTCAGGAAACAAGCAATCTAGTGATAGAGACTTATATGAACAGTATAAACAAGAACGAAAAAGTAGCCATCCCCTAACTATGGACAGAGGGGTTAGGTTTGTTGATGTGATCCAAGTTTGGGGTTGGTCAGGGATGATAGGAAAGATTTTTGAGAAGACAGTGATTCTTTTTTCAGTACTGAGAAGGCTGTCTGTACTCCAAGAATGATTCGTAAACAAATGTGAGAACTGTCCAGAATATGCCACCTGTGCTGAACTCTTAGTTCTCTTCCCCCTTGAGTGCTTGATTTTAAGAGATTTTATCGTTTCTTCTCCTACAAGTAGAGATAGTGTGGATAATTAATTGTAGGCAAGGCTGGCCTTTCACAAAGACCTCTGGTATACTTCTAGGGGCATCTGTAAGTTTTCCGAACCTGAAATTCTGCCCTGCTTCAGATGCCTATAGGTCTCTGAGTTGTGACGTTGTGCTCTGTTTAATGCAAACACTCCTTGGGAAGTAATCTAGGAAGAGTTTAGAGTTTAGAGTGCAGGATCGATCTGAACTCCCTTTACCTAACCGCTAACCATGAGCACTTTCCAGCAGGGAGGAGCTTTCATCTCCTTTCCCCCTACACCCCAGACTTTAGAGACTCTACCACCCTCCAAACTCTGTAATCCTAGGTGAGGGACTTGGGAGCAAGGGCAGCACCAGGATACTGCATGCCTTGTCCAAAGAATGGCAAAGTCCGGCTCTGCCCAGGGCTTACTTTATCTGGAAGATTTTACACTGGGTTTGAGCTAATCCGTTCCTCTAACTTCCAGGATTAATATCTGTCTCCTGGCAGGTTCCCTCAGGACATCAAAAGTGCTTGGTTTAAGTGTTGGGAGCAACTAGAACCTCACATTCTGCTGATGGGTGTGTAAATTGGTACAACCACTCTAGAAACAATTTGGCAAAATCTAGTAAAATGGAAAATATGCATCAGAAATTCCTTGCCTAAAAATATAAATCCAAAGAAATGAACACCTGTGTTCACCCAAAGACATGTCCAGAATTTCATAGCTGTACTATTCATAACAGCCCCTAATGGGAAACTACCGAAATGCAAGTCAGTTGTGGCATGTTCACACATTATAAAATGAATAATCCACAACTACACACAATGTGAACAAATCTCACAATCACACTGGGGAGCAAGAGAAACGCAGTCACAAAACACTGCACACTGAGTGAGTCCATCTAGTAAAAGCACAAAAACCTGCAAAACTACTCTCTGATGTTAAAAGTCAGGAGAGTGGGTACCCTTGAGTACCCACTAGTGACTAGAAGGAAACTTGGCAGAATGGGGGGTGCTTTGGGGTACAGGTCACATGTTCTATTTCTTGATCTGGATGCTGGTTTCACAGGTGTGTTTAGTTTGAAAATTTATCAAGCTGTATAATTATGATATACACCCTTTTCTGTATGTTTACTATATGTCAATTAAAAAAGGTGTGTGTGTGTGTGTGTGTTTAACTGTTTTCTTAGAAATGTGACTGCTTACCTCACAAGGTATTTAGAAACTTACATTCAGATAGGAACCCAAACTTCAGGGTTTTGTTTTGTTTTTAAAGATTTTATTGGGGAAAGGGAACAGGACTTTATTGGGGAACAGTGTATACTTCCAGGACTTTTTTCCAAGTCAAGCTGTTGTCCTTTCAATCTTAGTTGTGGAGGGCGCAGCTCAGCTCCAGGTCCAGTTGCCATTGCTAGTTGCAGGGGGCGTAGCCCACCATCCCCTTGGGAGTCGAACCGGCAACCTTGTGGTTGAGAGGACGCACTCCAACCAACTGAGCCATCTGGGAGCTCAGCAGCAGCTCAGCTCAAGGTGCTGTGTTCAATCTTTAGTTGCAGGTGGCGCTGCCCACCATCCCTTGTGGGACTCGAGGAATTGAACCTGCAACCTTGTGGTTGAGAGCCCACTGGCCCATGTGGGAATCGAACCGGCAGCCTTTGGAGTTAGGAGCACAGAGCTCCAACTGCCTGAGCCACCAGGCCGGCCCAAACTTCAGGTTTTTACCTAAACAAGAAAGAAGCCTGGACTTGTGAGCATGTGGAGAGTGTCCCTGAGGCCTGGATGGACCTACCCCTAATCTCAGAGAAGGGGGTGAAAAGGAGGGACAAGTTGTTTATCTGCAGCCTATACTGAGACAGTTTGTCCCTAAAGGACAGTGTGTCTGCCCAGAAGCCCTTCTCCAGCTAAGTACAGATGTGCAAACAGCATCCTATCCCTGTTCTCCACAGCAGGGCACTTCCTCCTGGGCTGGAATGTCTGCACTGATTGGTTGGTGCGTTTATATTATCTCTTTTCCTGGTTGCCTTTCTAAGATGCTTGGAGCTGTCTGTGCTGAAGAAACTTCCCCACCCCTCCCATCCCTATCATATACTGTGCAAGTATCTGAACCCAGACAGGAGGGCAGAGTCAAGCTATTTACTTGCCCACAGGCCTTTGATCAGAAAAATAAATGAACGACTATGCTGCCCATTTGTCTACAGGTGAAGCAAATCATGGAGGAGGCTGTCACCAGGAAGTTTGTGCATGAAGATAGCAGCCACATCATTGCGCTGTGTGGTGAGTGAGTGACTGGGGGATAGTGGGAGATGGGTTTAAAACTGAAAAAACTATCCTGCGGCCAGGGAAACATGAGTCCTCAGGTTAGTAGTTCTTAAATCTGGCTGCAGGTCCGAATCAACTCAGAAGCTTTTGAAATCTCCTGGGACCCCATCCCAGGCCTACCGAATGAATATTTCCAGGGCTCAAGAATTTATGTATGTTTAGTCCCCTAAGACAGTACTGTTCAAATTTTATCGTACATTAGAGTCACCTGAAAGGCTTCTTAAAACAGATTCCTGTATCCCAACATTGGAGTTTCTGATTCTAGTAGGTCTGGGGCGGGCCTGAGGATTTGTATTTCTAACAAATGCACAGCTGATGCCGATACTGCTGGTCCAGGGACCCCACTTTAAGAACCATTGTCCTAGGTAACTCAAGTGTGGGAGCCACTGGTCTGGCTTAGCCTTACTTTATCTTTGAGGAAGGGTTTGTGTTTTTCGGATGCTTTCGGTGCCACACCTACTTTCTAATTCATCCCACTGGTGTTGCTTCAGCATCCCAAATCTCCAGGCACTTGATTGGATGCAAAATGAAATGAGTGTAGGATAGGAGAGATAGCCAAAGACTTCCCGCCTTAGAAAGGAGAAAGTCTGCACCTGAAACTAAAAAAAAAGGGGGGGGAGGGGAAGTGAGGGGAAAAAAAAAGAACTGTGCTTACAGAATAAAAAGAAAGAAAGAAAAATAAAGATGCCCCCATACCTAAAAAAAAAAAAAAGGAAAGAAAGAAAGAAAGGAGAAAGACCATAATAAGCCATCGCTTTCTCCTCAGTGTGAACACTTCTGCCATTGTAGGAGCAAGCCTGCCTCTACGCACAGCAGAATATTTTGGATTTCCAGAAATTTGAGCTTCTTTTCAACCCCTTTCCAAGGGACACGGAGCCATTGCCATCTTTATGTAGTTTTCCTTAGCCTCTGAGATTGGTGTTTGGGGTTCGTGGAAGGGAGATTGTGCACTTCTGAGGGGAAGGAATGAAAGGAGCAGATAAGGGAAGGAATACTTTTGACAGCAGTGTGGTGAGGCAGGTAGAGCTGCCCTTCCCGTCAGCCCAGCAACAGACACTGACGGTCCACCAGGTTCCAGATGCTGTTCCCCAGGTAGGCAAACAGCAGTAACAAGGTGGACAGAATCTCTGCCCCAGGGCTTACATTCTTTGGGGAGACAGACAGACAACAAATGCACACATGAATATATCATGCAATGGCAGGTATGATAATAGCTATGAAGAAAAATAAAACAGATGTGGGAGGGCGACTGGGGGAGGCGGCCTGTGAGCAGAGCCTGAGTGACAGACTGAGGATTCAGACAAATCCTGGTGCTCTGCTTATTTGGACAAGTTTCTTAACATCTGTCACCCTCAGTTTGCTCCTATAAAAACAGGGTGATGGTTCCCACCTCAAGGAATTTTTGTGGGGATTGAGGTGATGCACGTGAATGTTCTTAACATAAGAGCTCAGAAAATGCCTCTTTCCTTCTCCTTTGGGTGTTGAGGCTGAAGCTAGTTTTGCAGGATTTGAGTTCCCACCATCTACCTCCCTTTTGGGTAAGTTTCCCCAGTTCTTTAGACGATATAATGATTCCCATGTTTACAAGGAGCAATTTGACCTCATCTTTTCTTGGGCAGAACCTGTGCTAGGGAAAAAGCATGCTAGTTTTGCAATAAGTGGCTTGGAAGAGTGTTAGAACTCTACTTCTTTCTACCTGTGCTGGGTTTGTTCCCCTGACGTCAACCGCTGTCTGTTATTGTCACTAGAAGGGCTCTTCTGGCGGCCCAGTTTTTCACGGCTTGGTGCTAGGCTTCGTCCAGAGCAAACACAAAACAGAATAAATTAGTGCAAGCAGCTTGTGCATGGGCGCCACACATGGGTGGCCATGGGGGGTGGGGGAGGAGAGGTGGGGAGAAAAGCAGTGGGCATCCCACGTTAGGCCAAGTAGGGTGAGAAAAAAACATCAGCTCTCTAATCAATCCTTGGGCCCCCAGGAAGCAGTGGGGCTTTCGCTTTTTTCTCCTGCCTGGAAGCCCAGGGCTCTTTATAACAGGCAGGGTATCACCTTCAAAAGAAATGATTCTTCTGCTTTCAGCCAGTTTCAGTTGCTGAAATAGAAAAAGGGTTTATGAAACAGACCCAAGTCTCCAGGGTTCTAAAGTCAGCCCTGGAGCCAGAGGAACCCTGTTCTGCTGGATCTTGGGAGGTGTCCTGGGTCCAGGAGTGCAAACTCAGTTGCCTACAGGGTCAGATGAGAAAGGTCCTCCAGGAAGCTGTCTGGGTATGAGACAACGGGCAGCGATGGGGGCTGGGCTGAGCTGGACAGTGCTTGCCCTGTGTGAAGCGGGCAACCACCACTCAGATCCTGCAGGAATGATGGCCCATGCTCGCCATGGCCTTTGTTTTATTTTAAGAGAAGACATATGTCTGGGTTTTTATATGAAATTTCCCAATTTTTAAATGCTGATAACTAATTCCTGTTTTTTAAAAACTGTGTGGGCCAAACAAGCCTCTGCCAGTTTGCAGCCTCTGCCTTGGGCTCAGTGCATAGTCACGGAGGGGAACGTTAGCAGGAGGGGCTGCCGACAGTGCATCGCTAAGGTGAGCTGGGCACCTCAGACCCACGGAAAAGGGAATCCTCACACTTGGTCAAAACCCAGGAAAGTTGTGCCAGAGCCCTGTTCTCCTTACCCATGGGGAGGAGTGAGACTCCCAGGATTGGTGAGAAATGTGTATTTGTTGTGTGTTTGCTGTGGTTATTCATAAACCTGCCTGTCCAGAAACCGGTCAGGCCCCTGAAGGTAGAAACCTTATGAGGAAGCTTTGCTGGCAAATCCTGGCTGGCAGGGAGGGGGTTCTCCGTGTGTTGTTCTCCAATGACAGAGCATGGCTGCGGTGCTGTCTGAGGCAGTTCCCTCTGAATGTCCAGGCCAGAGGGTCAGAATCTGTGTGACTGCCCCCTCCCACTGGTGGAGGCTGGGGCTTGGAGAGTAGGCCCAAACCTGTATGGTTTGTCAAGTCATGGCAGGTTTGCATTGTTTCAAAACATGGTCGTTGAAACTTTAATGTTAAGACTTCCTCCCGAATCAAATTAATGCTTCTTGTTTTCCCTGTGGCCTCTTGAACCACCCTCCCCCACCCCACCAACCCATGTAGACTGATAGTCTCCTGCTAACCCCTCCCCGACAGGGTAAGGTGCTTTTAACTTTTGCTGTGGGCAACTCAAGGTCAGGGTTAAACAGCAAATTGTCCCAAGTTTCACCTGGGAAGTCTGCATTTGTAGTAATAATATATGTGCTTTAAGAGGCGTAATCAATTTAGGCCTCAGCCCAGGAGTCCAGGAGCTCTGGACCGCCACCCCCCCCACCCCCCCACCCCCGCCCCGGAGGTGCGGGGAATGTCTTCCTCCACAATATAAGCAGACCTCAGAGATAGTGTGGGTTCAGTTCCAGACCACTCGCTATAAAGCAAGTCTAGCAAGTCGTAATCTTTTTGCTGGTGGAAAGTCTTGCCTTCAGTTTGTTAAAAAAACGCATCTGTGAAGTGCAATAAAGCAAAGCACAATAAAACGAGTTGTGCCTGTATTTCTGTTTGCTCTATTCTGATTGGGTGCTGAGGTTGGATTTTAACCTTTAGTGGTGGAGTGGGTTTTGGAGCTTCACGGAGAATTTCCTGGCCTGGCATAACAGGTTCTCAGACTCCTAAGGATCTCTTCTTCCCCTGCCCCGCCCCCGCCTACCCCCAGGCATTGGGGGCGGGGCCCAGGCCTCGCTGCGGCCATCCCTGCCCCTCAGTCACCAGATTCCCTGCCCTCCCTGAGAAGATCGGCCAACCTGAGGGTTGCTTCCACTGAGGGAAGAGCTGTAATGGGAGACAGGGGTGGAGTCTGTGGAGCTGGGAACCACATCAGGGCTTTATCAACCTGCTCCCTGTTGCTAAGCAGCTGTCATTAGCTAGGAAGGTCGGCGGCGGTGAGCCCCTCCGGGGAATGGCAAGGAAATGCTAATGAGCCGGGAGAGAAGCAGGTGCTGCGGAAGCATTGCACCCACCTGGGATGTTGCTGCTGGAGATTTTAGCACATTCTGAGATTCAGACTCCAGGCAGTTTTCAGTCTGTCTCTTTCCAGTGAAAGGGATTCCTTCTCTTCTTCCCACCCACACTGAATAAACAGCTCATTCTCAGGATATCTGGCTTCTTCCTTCCATCCGGAAATGAAGTAGTAAGAAGGAAGGGCTTCTGGGGAACTGGCTCCCTTCACCCTGTTTTGGGGAGTGGCTGAGGGTGTGTGGTGGTGATCTATGGCTGAGGCTTTGGAGTCTGACAGACTTGGGTTCCCATCCTGACCAGGTCCCTAAGTGTGTGTGCCCGTTTTTTTAGCAGTTTTTTTAGCAACTCCGAGCCTACCCTAGAAGTTTGACTTGGGGACTAAAGGAGTGAGGTAGGTAAGGCACACAGCATGGAGCTGGGTAGGCAGCAGGGGCTTGGGAATGTGGCTGTCATCTCCACCACCAATGACATTCTGCTTTGTTCTTGAAAGCGATCTTGCAACCTTTCTCATAAAGCCTCCTGGGACCTTCTCCAGGATTCCATCTGGGAATCCATGTTTCTGGGAGTTTGGAGCATCCGGACAGTCCAGAAATTGGAACTCCAGGAACTCAATCAGGAAATTTAATAATAATAAATTTCTGTTAATTTTGTAGGTGCAATAAAGGTATTATGCATGTGTTTTGAAAGAGTCATCTTTTAGAGATACATACAGAAATATTTATGGATAAAAGTGTATGGTGTCTAATCTAAAATTTGCTTCAAAATAATGTGGGGAAAAGCGAAAAAGTGATTGGAGTTGGTGGAGCTGAAACAAGACTGGTCATGACTTGATCGTGGCTTACGTTGGCTGATGAGGACGTGGGGGCTGCCATGTTGTCCTTTCCACTTGTGTCTATGTTTGGAATTTCCATAATGAAATGATTTTTTTAAAAAAAGGAGATGAGGAGGAGGAGAGGATGGTAGAAGGAAGAGATACAGACAGTGAATATAGACAACTTTCCTGAGGAATTTTACATAAAGCGGAGCAGCGGCATGGGGACGTAGGGCCAAGGGAGGTGGTGGGTGGTTTTTTCTTAGGTTGGAAAAATTACAGAATGTTTGTATCTCATAGGGGAACATTAAAGATACAGGCAAGAGAAGGGACATTTGCTGGAGCAACGCCCTCGACAGGAGAAAGGGGCCAGAATCCAGTGCGCAGGTGGAAGGGGTGGCCTTAGGAGGAGCACAGCCAGACCGTCTTGGGTACAGGAGGGACGGCAGGGCGTGCAGATGAGGCACAGGGAGGGAAGGCACCAGCATTCGTGATCCCCGTCAGGGTGTGAGGCAGTAGAGATCAAGGAACCTTTTGCACCTGTGACATGCTGTTGCTTTCGGTCACTCGACACCCACTGAAATCAGACTTGTTCTTTTCCCTAATTGCAGCCGAAGCTCAAGAGTGATTTAGTGATTTGCATAAAGTCAAATAGCTAGTAAGGAAAGGGTTTGAACCCACATCTGTCTTGCTTCAGAGCCTGTGCTGCCCAGGAATGGGTCTGCCCAGGAGGTCTGCCTACAAGGGGAGCCTGGGGGTGGGGGGCATTGAAGAGGAGTTGGCCCTCGTGGAGGCATAGCTTGGGTGATGAAATAGTGGACTCATGGTGTCCAAGAGCTACTCTGGGAGACAGTGGTCCCTTGCCAAGCTGGGTGAGGCCGGCCCTGGCCTGGCTCCCTGGGAAGTCACTGTGGGCACTGTGCATGCAAACTCAGCCCTACATCCAGGAAGGTGGGTATGTGTGGTAGGAATTGCATGTCCCTCGCCTGCTTGGTTCTGGAATATCGGGGCAGTGCTTTCTTGTTTTAGGGCGTTGAACAAGGCTGAATGCTGCCCCCGCCAAAAAAACAAAACAACCCAAAACTGAAGCAAACAGCCAGCATCACCAGTGTAGGCTGAGAGAAAATGTATTCTAGTTACCATAGAAAAGACTTGTTCCGAGTGGAGGCAGCAGTTGCAAATCCCTGGGTGTAAGTACCCGCTAGGGAAGTGGGGAGGAGAGAGGCGGATGATGGATGACGCCTGGCCTGGCCTCTTTGCTCCTCCCCCCTCATCTCTGCTGCAGACAAACATTGACTTCCTCCATCAGCGCCTGGAGGAAGTTCCTAACTTAAAAAGAGGCCACATTTTCTTTCTCGCCAGCGAGCCTACTCCTTTCCTGGCAGGCTTGGTTCCACTATCCAAGGCATTCGACTTTTAAAAATTCTGCTCTGAGTAGTGTCCCCTAGAATTCCAGGACCAAAACCAGCCACCTGTGGCTGGCTGCTCCACCCAGTACTTTCCTCATGGGGTTCTCCATGACAACTACAACCAAGCTCCTCCACCACACAGAGAGCAGCTGGCAGAGGTAGGGAAGACTTCCACACCTGCAGGGAAGACTTCCACACCTGCTGCTCCCATTACCGAAGCCTCCCAGCTCAGAGCCTTGGGCCATGTCATGCTGTGCTAACTCTGGGGGCTGTGTCTCTACACCTCAGTCAACTGGCCTAGTTCTCTGAAGGCTGTTCAGTGGGTCCCCATATTACCAGTCTGGGCTTGTCCAGGCTTGTGGCTGCTGAGCACAGCTTTAATAATAGATATGCACATGAGAGGCAGGATTGTTTCTGAGGCCCCCTGGGCTGATCGAGGACCCTTCTCAACCACTGCTGCGTTTCCTGGGCAACCGTCGCTTTTGTCCATTCTTGGGGGCTCCTGAGACACCTAGGCTTGTCCCTGAATTGTTTCTCTGGTCCCTGCCCAGCTCAGATTACCTATGGCTGCCCTAAGCAGATGCTTCTGTGGGGATGGGAAACTAAGCCAATCGGGAGACTCTATCTGCTGAGAGAGCTAGTGAAGGAGTGGGTGCCATGGACGGACCCACCTTTCTGAGTTCTGTGAGTTTTGATTCATCTCCAGGTTGGAGAGAATCTTTGGCATCATCTCATGATGGAATACTGGTACTTGGGTTGGATGGCCATCTGCTTAATTATTATAATCATTATTTTGAATTGGTAATACGTTTACTTGGTTCAAACATCAAAGCTATACAAAAGGTATATGGTGCAAAGTCTCACTCCTCTCCCTGCCCCCATTCGCCCACTTCTCTTCCACGTACCTGCTGGTTCCCACACAGGCCGCCGCTCCCACTTTCGTTTCTTGTGCATGCTTCCAAAGTTTTTTATACTAATAAGAAAAAACAGCCCGTATTCCTTGGTTACCCAGTTTTTGTAATCAGGGTGTCGTTCGGTCTTACATACGGCTCCGCATCTGGCTCCTGCCATGATTTGCTCCCGCGTAGCTGCCTCATTCTTGTTCCGAGTTGCATAGCGTGCGGATGTGCCACGTTGACTTAACCCGCTCTGCGATGAACATGTGTGTGGTTTCCAGCCTTTTGTTCTTAGAACTAAGTGACCTTGCCGTCACATCTGTAGACGAGACTCTCAGATGAAAGGTTACTGGGTCAGAGGTTACTTGCAATGCTGAGGGACGGCGCCGCATGGCCTCCGTAGGGGTGCTACTGGCAGCCTTCCGTCCCGCATGGTGTGAGAAGATTGAGTAACTTCCCAAGTCCCTTCTATCTCTACCAGTGTCTCCTCCATTCTAAATCGGACTCCTTGGAATGGTTAAGTTGGTGTGTAAGGGGTTTGTGGGAGGGGGCCCTAACGGAATCCATTAGCGCTTTGTGGTCTCCACCCATTTAGCATTTATTAAACCCTCTGACTTAATAGATTTTCGGGGCACATCAGAGGCTGGCGAGGAGAATCACAGGTTTAGTCTGGGCCTGTAGTTCCCAGCCTTTTCCTGGGAAGATGGTGCCAGCCCTTTTGAGGGAGGGGAGGGGAGATGCCCACAGCAAGTTCCACTCCTGCCCAGAGTTGCAGCTCTGTGAGCCTTCCTGTCAGTGGGATGTGAAGACGGATGGGCTCATCTGTCACCGTAATTCCAAAGGCCACCAGGAGGCCAGGGTGGGGAGTTAGGGGATCATGCTTGAGTCGTGTCTCTGTTTCTCTGTTTTGACTCATTCATTCAAACCTTTCCACCCCAAACAATGACCAGAAACAATGTTGATTGTTTATTAGTTAGTATGCATTTTTCAGAAATGAGCTGAATGATGTCAGGGCTGTCTCACCCCTGTCCACAGGGGCTGGAGGTGGTGCCTGCATGCCCTGAGACAGGAGGTCCTGAAACCCATACGTCTAGGTGATCAGGGCCAAGACCGCTCATTTAGGAGGAAGATGGGTTCAGCTGCTTTCTGGGGCAGGAAGAGGAGTAAGACTCGAGTGTGCTCCTGCTTGGTGCTCTGGGCCTTCAGTCAGGAGGAGAGCAGCGCGGGCCCCTGCGTGGACTTCTCCTTGGGGAGCAGGGACAGGAGGAGAGGTGGACATTGTTCCTGGTGGCTCTGGAACTGCAGCTCTGATATTGGAGGAGGAGAGAGAGTTTTTATATTCGCATCTCTGAGTTTTGACTGATGGGAATGTCTATGTTTCTGCTCAACCCCAAAATCTCAGAGCAAGGATTCTTAAAGTTTTGGGGGTCAAGTACTCCTTTTGGAAGCTAAAAGCCATGGATCCTCTATCCAGAAAAAAAGCGCTCACCTTAAGTATGCTGGAGCACATCAGCAATTTTGCACATGATTTCAGGGGGTTCTTAGAGCCCCCGAAGCCCATCCACAAGCCCTCTTAGAATAGTAGGTCTCACTTATTATTAGTGTTGTTGTTATTATTACTATTTTGCCTACATGCTGCATACAGTAATATTTTTCATAGCCTGCGGGGACAGCGCTGTAGGAATGGGGAAGGACAGGGGTGATTTGAACAATCACTGGCCAAGGACCCGTGGACCTGGGGTAGCCATACCTGGCACAGAGGGTTGTTTACTTTGCTTGAAAAGCAGAGAGGTGAGAGCAGTTTCTCCTTCCCCAGACATTGCCCGGGCACCTTCCCTGGGTTTCACAGAAGGCAGTTAGGAGCCCTAGGATGAGCAACGGGGACTGGGCATGACATTTGGGCTTCTGCAATATTCCCTGCCTATAGTCATCACTAAGGAATGCCTCAGCTCAGCCTGGAGAACCCTGCTGCCCGGGCTCCGAGGCTGCCTCGGAAGGTGGGTGAGGCCAGGCGGGATGGGAGTGCCGCTGCCTGCTGTCCCCAGGCTTCCCGGCTGGCCGGCTGCAGTCACTTGCCTGGGAAGGTGGGAAGGCTAATGACTCATTATCCCAGCCATTAGTCACACCACTGAGGCATGTGATTCCCTGAAGAACTGGTGCCACCTGTTCAGTTGCTGCTTCTCTCCTGCTGTGGTTGGGGAGTGCAGCTCAAGGACCAAGAGCCTGGGACAAAAGGGTCACTCACCTGTCCATCCCAGGGCCACCCAAGACCTCCAGGGACCAAGGGGACTCGCCATGGAAAGGAGTATGTGCACATACTCCTTTTTAAGCAAAGACTCCCCCACAGGCCCCATACACACATCAAACATGTGGATACATCTGTCTGTATACACATGGGCACATAGATGTGTGAACACACGTGAAGGAAAGACTGTGTCTGGTAAAATAAATCCTGTGAGGCCGGAACAGGGAAGAGCTTTAACAGGAAGCACTCGGGAGAGGGAGGGGCCCTGCCTTGTTTCCCCTCCCCTGGGCTGCTCTTACCAAGGGGCCAGCCTCCAGGTCGGCCCCAGGGACTGTCCAACTTTTTGACATCAGTACAAGAGAGGGCCAAACAAAACTCTGTTATAGAACAGCAGTGACTACCTGTCAGTTACTAAGAATGAAGGTAAAAAACAGGTGAGAACCTCTGTTTTTCGTAATGACTTCCTAACTCCAGATTTCATATTCTAACACTAGTCACAATAAACGATGGGCCTCAATTCCCCTCTTTCTAAGAGAACAGCATCTTTACCCCCATCTGGGGCAGCCTATGATCCTGTCTCCAATGCGTCCTCTCTTCTCCCTGGCAGGGAGAGGTCTTGCAAAATCCCAGCCCCTACAAGTTAGTTGTAGAACAGGATCTGGACAAAAAGGTGAGGAATCCGGAGCCGACAGGGGTCAAGTGCCAGACCCTGTGTGAGGGATTTTGGGTACCCCATCTCATGGGACATTTCATACAAATCCTAAGAAGTATTCCATTTCACAGATGATAACACTGAGGCTCAGAGCGTTAGGTGACTTAAGTTCCCCAGAGATAGTTTTGAGTGGCTGCATCAAGCTTCAGACCCCCACCCCCACCTTCAATACAGCACTATTTTCAATCCATGTGAAAAGAGCACCTGTGAAGTGAAGGGAGTGCCTCCTCCCACCTGCACCCTCCTGCCCTCTGAACACACCTGGAGGAGGTGAAAGGGGCTCAGGGGGGCTCAGGCCAGGGTTTGGGGCCCTAGGTCCTAGTCCCAACTTTGCCACCATGTTTCTGTAATCAAATCCCTTCCCCTTTCTGGACTCTTCCTCCTCACTTATAAAACAGTCAGCTTGGCCTCAATAATCACCAAGCCCCTCCTCCCCCCACACATAACACCCTAATATTTTTAGAGTCTGCACATGGCCAGGGTAAGTCTCCACCAAGCCTTCTTTCTTTCCCGTGGGGTCTGTCTGCAGGAAGCAGGCTTGAGACGGAGAGCGCAAGCCTAGCCCCTAAAAATATGAATGAATGGAAGGAAGCCCTCCCTGCATAGGAAATAGAAATCTCTCACTCTCGACTGCTGGACTCATCAATAATTCAGGGGCCACTGTCAGGTCTCATCTCTGCAATGGCTACATCAATATTTCAGCTCCTTCTCCAGAGCCTTGTTCCTTAGCAACCACATCAGCCACGCACTCCAGGAGGGCTGCTGGGCTGTGTGCTGCCTGCACCCCCAGTCCTTCAGATGCTGTCCATGATTGCCCTTGAGGGCAGGGGGTGGAGCCACCCATGCCAACTGCAACTGGCAGCTTTGGTCGTCATAGCACCAGGGGCAATGCGGTGTACAGGCGGCATGTACACACCAGGTGAGGGAGAGGAACGGCATGGCATGGTATGTCCAAGCCCCCGCAGGTCCACCCCGGGCAGGGACAGACAGAGGGGGATTTCGGTGTATCTTCCTGTCCTGCCTTAGGCTGGCACCCCACCCCATAGTCCTAGCATGGGTCAGGCCTGCCCTTGGCCCTCTGTCCTCCCTAGGTATGGGGCAGAGGGGTGTTGTCTCTTCTCCCCCTTGCCCAGGCTCAGGTGCTGGTTCCCTTTGTGGCCCAGGTGTGGTGGAGGCTTGCCTCCTGCATCAGCTGAAGCGCCGTGCCGCTGGTTTCCTGCGCAGTGACAAGATGGCAGCCCTGTTCACCAAGGTGGGGAAGACGTGCCCAGTGGCTGGGGAGGTTTGCCACAAGGTACAGGAGCTGCAGCAACAAGTAGAGGGCAGGTGAGCCCTGGGCCAGCCCCACCCACCACCCCCTTCTGCTCTTTTCACTTGGCATTTGCTCCTTCCCAGGTTGGCTTCCTGGGCCCATTTCTTGCAGGGCCTCTCAGGACCTGCCTAAGGGTGGGCACAAGGCCTTTTTCCCCCACTTTAAGCCCCCCCCACCCCATCCCGGTCAGTCCTCCTGGGTTCTTGACTTGTGGCACCAAATTCCACTCCCAGTGCCCCCAGTCCGGGGCTTACCCCCAGCCCGTCACACTCCTAAAGCCCATCCACTCTTTGCAGGAAACCCTCAGCCGGCAACCAGGAGGCTCTGCGGAGACAGGGCTCTGCCAGTGGGAAGGCCCCAGGCCTCAGCCCACAGGCCTTGAAACACATATGGGTACGCACAGCACTTATTGAGAAGGTGCTGGATAGGGTCGTGCAGTACCTGGTAGAGAACTGCAGGTGAGTGCCCCTCCCTGGGACCCACCTCCTGCAGCCCCACCCCTCAGCATGCTTGGCTGTCCACAACACTCTGGAGGCATAACCCATCTCCCCATAGCACCCTGAAAGTATAGACCATATCAGGCACCCCACAAAGCTCAGTCCTTGTGGGTTATTTCTTCTTGGTGACTGACATGACTTTGGTCTTTGTGGGGACGTCCCTACTTGGTGAGCTTGACTGCCCTGGAATGAGTCTGGGAGCCCTAGCAGTCCCACTTCTGTCTCTCCCCCTGGCAGCAAGTACTACGAGAAGGAGGCGTTACTGGCAGACCCCGTGTTTGGCCCCATCTTGGCCTCTCTTCTAGGTGAGCATGAGAGCAGAGAGGCCTATGCTGGGCCAGGGGGGGCTGAGGGCAGGTGCTGAGGGGGCACCCTCTGAGCTGGCCGTCCCTGTCTCCACAGTGGGACCCTGTGCCTTGGAGTACACCAAGCTCAAGACAGCTGATCACTACTGGACTGACCCCTCTGCTGATGAGCTGGTCCAGAGGCACCGTATCCGGGGTCCCCCTAATCGCCAGGACTCCCCTGCAAAGCGCCCTGCCCTAGGAGTAGGTGTCCCTCTCCTCATCCCTGTGCTCATCCAGCTGGTGCCCACGGGCCATTAGGGAGGGGTAGCCAGCCTCCACGCTCCTTGCAGACACAGGCTGGGCCTTGGACATGCCCCAAGGTGGTGGCCACCTTCGAAAAGCCTTTTCCCACAATGGCACTTACATAAATGCCAGGAGCACCCCACTGGTCTGTGGCTAGAGAGCAGAGGGTGGCAGAGAGCAAACCAGGGGCAGCAAGGGCCCCCGGGGTCAGCTAGAGAGTCTGCATGGAAGGAAGCCACGGAAGGAAGCTGAGGGTTCTCAGCCTTCCAGATTGACTTCCCAGGGCTGGGGCTGAGCTGGGCTTTCCTGTGCAGATCCGGAAGCAGCACTCCAGTGGCAGCACATCAGGAGACAGGCTGGCGGCCTGTGCCCGGGAGTATGTGGAATCCCTGCACCAGAACTCGAGGACGCGGCTGCTCTATGGCAAAAACAATGTGCTGGTGCAGCCGGTAGGGAAGTCGAGTGCCCGTTCCGCATCTCCCTCCTCCAGGGACCCCAGGACCACAAGCTTCCAGCTACATTTGTCCCTTTCCTAAGGGGCTTGACCAGAGAAAAGGGGAGAAGGGCCCCACCCCCACTTCACTGTTTCATACTCCTCACGCCCAGCCTTCAGCTGGCAGGAGCCAGCAATGGCATCTGCTCTGGCTAGCTGAGAACCAGGTTATCCAAGGCTAGGAATGGCAGCCAGCAGGCAGGGTGAACTCCCAGCTTGGGTATGGCCCGCCCAGGACACACCTGGCATCCAGGAGGTTGACAGGGCAGAGCCAGTGGCACCTGGCCAGCCAGGAAGAGGAGATGCCCCCATCTGGGTGTGGTTCGTGTTTCCC